>NC_050529.1:11214300-11245847 GCF_002922805.2 Oryzias melastigma | reverse complement strand
AGTTTTCATCTCACCTCTGAGATTAAACCCATCTCTCCCCGTCCACTGTGGCAAATGCCATTTTGAGAATGAAATTGGTTACATCAATAGCAGCACTATCACCTTAGCAATTGCCTTCCTTTTATATTCCTCTAGCGAAACGTGACTGACCTCCAATACTAGCCCCCCAATTTCTCACAAAATGCAAAGGGTATACGTCACATCTGCTGCCGGCCTTGTCCGGAAAGTTTAATTGGGAATAGCAAAAGAAAAAAAAGGAACTAAAAAAGGAGAGCTCGTAAATCATTGATGCAGCTAACTTAGCTAGTTACTTGACAGGTAAAATCAGGTGGATCACTTTAAGAAGTTTTAAAAGTCATACTCCAATCATATATTTTTCTTTGGTAAAATCGTTCTCAGTTGTCTTTTTTAATTCTGATTATGAAGTTTTTTGCCAAAATCACAAAGCCTTGTCGTTTTTTAAGACATATTTTACGCACAGCAGTAGTAGCTCATTAAAAATACAATTCTGGGTTGTGGGCGGGACTCAGCCCCTCCCTGTCACTCAGAGCTGTTTGCACCCTAGCTTATAGCCTCGAGGTAACATTAGCAGCGTAAAAATAATAAGCAATATTTGATTAATACAGTCGTACTGTTTTGAGCCAGCTTTGATGAGAAAAAATGAGCAAATACAGCAGAATGGTGTGAAGAAGAGACTTTTAGCACGCCCCTTTCACTGACTGCTTCATTAGTCTGAGCTTTTTCAAGCATCTGGTTTTCTGATCCAATGTGATTTGAATTAAGAATTACTCAGAAATGCAGTTTTAACCGTAAATTGTTTTATATAGGTCCTCTACTTTGAGAAAAATGCTACAAGAACATGTTAAAAAATACAAAAATAAAAAGAAATACTCAAAAATGCAAGTTTATTTTTTTATGTCTATCATCAGAAAAATGCCACAAGAACATGTTGAAAACACCAAAAATATGATTTTCATCAGAGTGGTCTTAAAAAGTACTATAATCTCTAAAAAAAAATAATAAATATAGTGCAAAACACCTAAACATAAGGTCAAAAAGATAAAAAATCTGTAGGTTAATATATAGGATTCTTGCACGTTGCAGTTGTCGGGTCTTGGGGTTTTGTTGGGGTTAAATCTACATTTCTGCATAAAGTTTTTCACCTTTAGTTCGGCTCCATGCAGCCCATGGCTGCAGCAAAGCAACACAAGCAGCCCTCACTTAGTGTGGAGAGGAAGCAAATGTAGAAATTAGCTTTGATGCTCCAAATCAATATTTGCTAATCATCAAAAAAGGAGTTTGAAAATGAGTTTTTTTTCGGCAGATCACTTGAGAGAAATAAATCAAAGTGTATCGCAGACAACACTTGAATCCAATTTTTCAGTTAGCATGTTACTACTCGTTAAGCTCTCAGGCTCGTAATTGAGAGTGGTTGTGCATACTTTTAACCAACCGATGGAAACCTTTTGTCTTTAAACATTTAATGAAATGTTCTATGTTTCAGTTAGATATTTAGGACTAGCTATGAGTGGGATTGTAATAGGTACTTGATTTAATTACATTATTTTATTTATTTCATTACCACAAATAATTACAAAAGCAACAAACTTTAATTTTATGGCAACAAAAGGGGAACAAAAAGATGAAAACTTCCTATTCCTTCCCATTATACTTAACTAATAAAGCTATTGGTACTTTTTTTTCTGCCGTCTTTCATAATAATGAACAAAAAGGAAAAATACAACAAATAATGAACACCAACAAATATGGATTCCTTGGTTTAAATGTCTTTTTTGACATTTAATTTATATTTTATGAAGAAAATATTTTTGATGTTCATAATACATTAATTTTAAATTACTTTATTTAACTAAATCTGTCAATTTTAGTACCTGTCATTTAAACATTTTAATCAATTCCTTTAAGAGCTTTATGACCTTAACTAAAAAAACATATTATATATAAAAATATAACTATTTAGTTATAGTTTTCGGTGATGGTTTCAGTTTTTTCTAAATCCCTCTCCGTCTGTTTTCCTCAGCCCCAGAGACCCTGATGCGAGCGCTGGAGTTGCTGAACTTCCTGGCGGCCCTCAACGATGACGGTGACCTTACCGAGCTCGGCGCCATGATGGCAGAGTTCCCCCTGGACCCCCAGCTCGCCAAGATGGTCATCGCCAGCTGTGAATTCAACTGTTCCAATGAGATTCTCTCCATCACTGCCATGTTGTCAGGTAATGCTCAAGGCTCGCCCCGTATCAGCTCATTGAAAATAAGAGTTTGTTATTTGGTTTTGCTTGTTTTTCAAATTTTCAGGATGATTTCAAACTGTCTTTAGTGCTGGAAAGCCCCTTTATCATATTTTGCTTTCCAAATTTTAACAAACAATCCACACTGTAGACTAAAGGGTTCTTTAGAGGCCCAAACATGAACTGTCTTGATTTTTCATGTTTTGTGTGTTTAATGTTTAACCATAAGTGCCTCATTTACTAAAGTAAGTTAGAATAAAAGTTTCGATTTGTTAAAGGTGACAAATCAAACACAACGGGTTGAAAAATTAACGTCAGGTCCAATACAGTTTGTACAACAGAGTATCAGGGCCACCATAAAAATAAAAAAGTAAATAAAATTACGCAAATAAAGTTGTAAAATTATGAGAACAAGTTGTAGTTTTACAAGAATAAACTTGTAGAATAATGAGGAAAAAGAGCCTATATTTTATAATAATAAAGTAAAAACTTTAGAAGTTGAGAATTTACTACATTAAACTCATAAATATGAGGCCAAATGTTGTCTTCTAAGGAAAATACAACAAAGAAAGGAGTTACTTCAGCATATGTTTCACAAATAAGGAAATACGTCTTTTAGTGAATCATATATTGTTTCATTATAAGTATAGGGAAATTGAAAATATTTTGGACTAAACTGGGTCTCTTTAGAAGTAGATTCTTGACCCACAAGATTTCTGGCAGGCGCACCATGTACGCAGTTAGTAGTAAAGTTGTAAAGGTCTATATACGTTGTGGCACATTGATTCATGTGAAAAACTAAAGCCTTATGGCTTTTACATGGATTTTAGTCAGTACGTAATGTGGAGGAAGGCTTACACAACCATCTGTATTTTCAAAAAAGCATAACTTTTTCTCATGATTTTATGACTGTCATCTCATAAAATTACAATATTATTTCTAATAAATATATATTTTTATTTTTATGGTGGCCATCATTACTCGGTAAGTTCAAAAATGCTTTTATTTTGACATTGTTTCTTGTCTTGACAACAAACCTGCTTATCCTGTCTGGACAGGAAGCTAGACGAAGAAAGTTAAATGCAGAGGGAAACCTTGATTTTCAAATTAAAATACCTCATATTTGCTCTGTAAGGAAATTTGTGATGTTGTACCCTGTAGTGGCAATGATATTACATGTTGTGTTTGGCTAAATCTACCAAAAACGACAAAAACTTTTCAATATCACGTTAAAATAATTAAAAACAAGCAAACAAAGAGAAACAAAAATCTGTGTTCGGTACGAAGCTAGACTACATTTTACTACATGTAAGGTGGGGCTATTGAACTTAACTACAAGTCCAGTGAAGTATGAAGTCAGTGGTGTCAGCTGTTTGCAAGAAAAAAAATACACGTCTGTACAAAATGTATAGGTGTAGCTGGAGCAGCAGCGGCGTGCTACAGCAGTAATTGAACTTTGGGCTTGCCAAAGCAGAATGCTGCTCATTGAGATGAATCCTGACGCCTTTGAAGGGAGCGCGAGGGTCTTTGAGAACGGGGAAATGGATTTAACTAGCTGCTTGAACGTGGTGCGCACTTAAAGCAGGTGTTTCAGGATGGAAGGTTTTTGCTGAGTTTATTAAAGTAAGCAGTGGAAGTCCACCCGAGAATGCTGCTGTCACAGCAGCCAACCATGAGGCTCAATAAACACAGCTTTTATCCATTAAAGGCACAATCAGGCATGCTTGATGTTAAGCAGCTCGGAGCAAGTGTCAGAGGGGGGAGAGGCTAAGGCCAGAGTCACAGCCGGCCTTACGGGTGGATATGGGCTAACCTGTACGGGGCACGCACAACATTTCTAAGGTTCTAGATTGCTTAGTTCACTATGACGAGGTGTAGTTAACTCTTAACATGAAAGAGTAAAATGTAGGGGTGACACAGGTCAAGTTATAGGTCACGATTTTTAAAATTGATCATGGTGGAGAAATAAAACTTGCCGTTTGTGTCCGGCTGGACTTATATGACACAAAGTGTTTCATATATCAGAATAGAGCTGTGAAAGAAAAAGCCCTAAGTAAGATTTGCACCGTTTTGATGGTTCACAACTCGCACCAAGACTCTTCCAACTCTAGGTGGTGGACGTGTGCTACCATATGCTAAACATGCCCAATGTTAATGTGAACGTATTGGAGGTTGACCTGTGAGTGCATGTGAATGAAGCATAAAATGAAGACAGGTGAACTTTACTCTTGTGGATCAGGTAGAGGACTTGTTGGATTGATCCTCCATCCCTCACTCTTGACCCTCTTTGTCTTCCGTAAACACACATGGCAGTGCAGTTTGCCCTGTGAACTTCACTGAGCCTCTCTTGAGCTGAGGCCTTGTTCTTCCCTGTGGGATTTGTTTAACTTATCCCTGTGGGCGGCTGTGTTGGGGCCCATACCAACCTTGTTTAGTCCCACAGTGCTTCGTACGACCCACGGAGGCCAAGAAGGTGGCAGACGAGGCCAAGCTGCGCTTTGCCCACATCGACGGAGACCACCTGACGCTGCTTAACGTCTATCACGCCTTTAAACAGAGTGAGTGACTTCTATTCTTCTACAACCGCCTCCGCGTGCCAGCGTTTTTACTGGTCTTAACGGCTCATCTCCCCACACAGATCATGAATCCACTCAGTGGTGCTACGATAACTTTGTGAACTACCGCTCGCTGATGTCCGCTGACAACGTGCGCCAGCAGCTGTCGAGGATCATGGAGCGCTTCAACCTGCCGCGAAGAAGCACAGATTTCAACAGCAGGGACTATTACATCAACATCCGCCGATCGCTGGTCACTGGCTTTTTCATGCAGGTCTGTTTGCTCAGGACCAGTTCCCTCTTTATTGATTTCTTTCATTTCTTTTTTTGCAGTTTCAACCCACTTAAGCAAAATATTTATGCTGACTTTTAAGGTATAAGCTGGCAAAAATCTGCTCGCTCACACACATCTGGTGTGATGCTTTGCTTTTGAAACGCAAAATAAGGAATTAATTTGTGTCTCCCTGAGGGGAAAGAAATGGTATCTTTCCAAGAAGCCATTTTCGGGGCCACCTGAAACATGCAACCTGACAAGTTGAATAATGGTGTTAATATTTAAATATTTGTCAACATTAACCTTTATCTAGGAGACAAATTTGCAGCTCGTGTTCAAGCGTCGAGAGCGTTTGCGATCATGTCTTTGTTTGAGAAAAGCTTCATTGAGACTGATTGCCTTGTTTAATGGCGACCGCCACTGCAGCTCGACCAAGTGTTCAGAGGGGAGGAACAACAAAAACACTCTTCAACAACTGATTGGAAATTTGTCTCTAGCAATATATTTTTATTTTTATTTTAATAAACGCCAAAAGCTTTTGAATGCATTTTCAAGCTGCTGTTGACTTGTTTTTTTGGGCTTTTTTTTGTTCTGAAAACAGGTTGCTCACCTGGAGCGCACGGGCCATTACCTGACCGTGAAGGACAACCAAGTGGTGCAGCTGCACCCCTCTACTGTGCTGGACCACAAACCCGAGTGGGTGCTGTACAACGAGTTTGTGCTCACCACCAAGAATTACATCCGCACGTGCACGGACATCAAGCCAGAGTGGTACGTTTCAGACGAGCTTTTGAAATGAAATGAAAGTGGAAATGAGTATCTGATTCCTTGATGGTTTTATAGATTTACCCAATTAAAAACAAATCAACAGTCTGTCCTCCTCATTGTAGGTTCATTTGATCAGTGAAATCATGAAATCGACTTTAAAGGATTTCTATAAATTTAAATGCATTTCATTGCAGTATTTGGTCTCCAAGTAACTATCAGGAGTTGTGGTTCACACAGACCAGTTAGACTTCCCTAATTAATTGAAGACACCTGTTTGAACCAATCACCTGTAAAAAAAAAAAAAAAAAAACACACACATATGTCTACAGAATCAATCTGTCAGACTCCAAACTAGGGATGGACGATATCAGTGTCATTATTGGTAACGGCCAATATTTTTAGAATTTGAGACAATCGATAATGGTCGGATATAAAAAATTGCCTCGATATATGCCATAGATGTTTCGTTTTTACCTTGACTGGGAGTTACAGCAGGAGAACCGCTCTGTTTAGCGCAGACCACTAACTATGTAAAAAAATATAGCTAGCGGACCGCTATCTATGTTAAACCCAAAGCTAGCGAACCGCTATCTATGTTAAAACCAAAGCTAGTGGACCGATAACCATGTTAAAAAAAAACAAAGCAAGCGGAACGCTAACCATGCTAAATCAAAGCTAGCGTACAGCTAGCTATGTTAAAACAAAGCTAGCGTACAGCTAATTTTGTTAAAACAAAGCTAGCGGACCGCTAGCTATGTAAAAAAAAACAAAGCTAGAGGACCGCTATCTGTGTTAAAAACCTTGCTAAGCAGCAAATCTTAATTCATTTACAAAGAAGAGTGAACCAAAATTAATTCTGGTATTTGCAGAAACCTGATCATCAACTACAGAAACAACTGACATTTCTGCTGACAATAAGGGTTTTGCCACATGGTACTGTCTTTCCAGCTAGAGAGTTCAAATACTTATTTTCCTCCGTGAAATGCAAAAAAAGTTATATAAATTCTTTCAAGTCAATTTCTTGACTTTCATTGTGATTTTCTATCTCACTGATTAAATGAACGTACCGTTTGGATGACTATCCACTGTATTTCACACCGTTTTAGATATTTCTCTGTACATTTTAGAATTTTTGGATTAAGTCAAAGATTTTCAACTAAATTTGGTAAAAAAAAAAAAAAAATTACCTATTTTTAATGCGTCACACACATTTAATAGGCTTCAAATATTTATGTCCGTTAAAGGCTGTACTCGACCAGGGATGTGAAGCAGGTCAAGTGTTTTCATTTTAATTCCGAAAGTAAACAAGGAAGACAATTCCCAACAATATTAATCAAAAATAAGACTCCAGCCTGAGTGCAGGGTTAGGTTGGTCTCATACAGTCAGCAGAACTGCTGCGATTCCTCTTTTCTGTTCCCCTCTGTGACCTTGCACTATAATGTATTAAATTTGCCTTGTGTGCTCCGGTCGTCGCCCTGTGAATATGGAAAAACGGCCCTCCTCTCTTAAGTAAACACTGAAGACAGATTCTGTGGCTCATGTTTATCTGCTTCTTTTCATAGGCTGGTGAAAATTGCACCTCAGTACTACGACTTGGGCAACTTCCCCCAGTGTGAGGCCAAGCGACAGCTGGAACGCATTTTTGCTAAGCTCTCATCTAAGGAATACACTCAATACTAAAAAAAATGGTCTGCACCGTCTGCAGCATCGTCTTCAGTTTCTGATCGATTGTTCCAAGTTCTCCTCGACAGACGTTTGTTTTTACTTTTTGATTTTCCTCTCATCAGATGCATTTCTACAACAGAATGTTGGGCCACAATGAAAGAAGGAAAATTTATATATCAGAATGAAGTTGTAAAAGTATGAGAAAAAAGCAAAAAAAAAAACATATGAAAATAAAAAATTATAAGAAAAACATCAACATTTTATGAGAATGAAATTGTAAAATGATGAAGAAAAAAGTTGTACTTTTGTGACAACAGTTGTAAAAGAATGAGGGGAAAAAATAAGCATTTTGAAAAACGAAAGTTATAAAAGTAAAAAAAAAATGTAATTTTTGGAGAATAATCCTAAAAGTGAGTGGAAAAAGTCAAAAATGTTTGGGAATTAAGTCATAAAATTATTTTACAAGAATAAAGTTGTAAAAGTATGGGAAAATACGTAAAAGAATTACGAGAAAAAAAAATATAGAAAAAAAGGCAACGACAAGAAAAAAGATATTATGAAGAAAAAAAGTCAAAATAAATGAAAATTGCGGTGCAGAAAAAAAATTAAAACAAGAATAAAAGTTGTTAGATTATGAGAAAAAAGTCAACATTTTACAAAAATAAAATTCTAAAAATAAAAAAGTAGTAACATATCAAGAATAGTCGTAAAAGGATTTAAAAAAAAAGTTAATGTCCTAGAATAAAGTGATACATTTACAAAAATAAAGTCAAAGTTACAAGAAAGTCATAATTTTGCAAAAAAAAAGCTGTAGAACTGAAAAAAATATGTATTATTTTGAAAATAAGAGTACGTTAAAAAAGTCAAATTAAGAGAATAAAGTTATAAAATTACAAGAACATACTCTTGCCATAAATGAATGCAGTGATGGATTTTATAAATAGAATGAAGGCTAGGAAATGTTTTTGTTTTTGAAAAAGCATTGCTCTTCTGTAAAATTACTTTTTTCATAATTTACAACTTTATTCTGGTATATAAAAAATTTGCTTTCTTTAAAATTGGTGAAATTATGGCATTTTGGGTTGAATATTAACTCATTTACATATTATTCTACAAATAAAATGTTGACTTTTTTTCCATAATTTTACAACGTTATTCTAGTATATTAATTCATCTTCCCCCCTAAAATCTATGAAATTATAGCTTAATTTTTGTAAAATATTGACCTGTTTACTCATACTTGTATGAGTTTATTTTCATTAAAAATTGACCTTTTAATATGATTTAACAGCCTTTTTTCTTAAAATTACAACTTTTTTCTCACGATTTTGTGACTTTAGTCATATAAAATTACAACTCTTTTTCTTAACATTTTACATTATTCTCGTAAAATAAAATAAAAAATTCTCATAACTTTACTTAATTCTTGTAAAATGTTAACTTTTAATTTTACAACTTTTTTCTTGAAAATGTTTTACTTTTTTCTCAAACTTATCATTTTTTTTCTCGCATTAGAATGTATTTTTTTTTCGTCCTGGTGGCCCTAAGACTCATTTCAGCTTCAGTTGATAAAACTTGTTTTTCCTCAGACCTAAAATTAAACTACTGAGTGAAAGGAACAATAATTATAATTTTTACTTCAAGTTCATTCCTCTGTTTTGTAGATTTAGTCTTTATCTGTGGAAAAAAACTTGTCAAAACAAATGTAATATATTAAATATTTAGATGCAAAAATGTAATGTTCTGTTTGTTCTGATACTGAAAGTGTCACAGTTTGGTTCATCTTAATAAAAACGACTTGGTAATAAATCTCTTTCTGTCTCTGCACATTGAAATAAAGGAATAATCTTTCCATAAACTTCTCATCCAACTGTAAGATGTGAGCGCTTCAAATCCACCTCTTTTTTTTTTCCTGACTCTTCAGGGAAGTTAAAGCTTCTTACTGGGATATTGATAGTTTCAGAAACAGTTGGAGTCGAGCGGAATGTTAATTGCAAACGTCTCGCAACTAGATCCGTGTGAAATTCCTGCTGTGCCGAGGCCCGCTCTGGCTGTAACGCTTTGTGTCAGAGCTTCGCTAATGTGGAAGGTAAAGTTCATTGATCTAAAAAAGAAAAAAAAGGGAGTCACAAACTTCAGCGGTATCACTGCTGACTCCGTCTACTCCGAAGTATTGGAGTAAAACGGGATGATCTCTGACAAACTTGGGGAGCTTTTACCCCACAGTCGGCAGGTCAGCAGTTTAAAGCAGGTAAGCTCCTCTCAGCTGAGGATAGTGGATGCTGGGAAATCTTGATGCCATCCAGCAAACTCTGTTCAGTCAGCTTTTCAGCTCTTTCAACTTGTATTTTACTTCTCGCTTGGATTGTGCTTTAGGACTAAGAACAGTATTTTTACGAATATCATTTTCATTGAATAAATTCTACTGTTTTTATTTGACTAGTAGTAGTTTACCATCAAGGCTGGTAAGTACTTCAAGACTTTGAATTTGCTACCAAAATCTTAATTATTTTTTAATCAAGTCAGTTATGTAAATAAAGACTTAAGAGAATTAACAGAAAATAATTTAAGTTGTCTTTTTTTAACTATTTGATGAAATCTACAAAAAATAATTGCAATGTAATAATTTATGAGGAAAAAAATAGCATTGAATATAATATGTTAGGTGATTTGGTAAGTTTTCAGACAAACAGATTAATATTGGCATGAGTGTTCAGGAAAAAAAACGTATTTACCCACTGTATCAAATTTGAAACACATTTTTAACAGCGTAACAGTACTATAAGAAAGTAATAGTCAATATGTTTTAATGTTTTTTTAATTCAGCAAGTATTCATATGAAGAAATAGGAGTTATTCTCACTGTAAAGTTTTAAATATTAGCTAAAAGTTTCCCTGCCAGAAGTAATTTTATATTTCAAGGAGGCAGCCATTTTGAAATAAGCAGGAAAAGTTTTTCTACTGCCCCTAGTGGAATGATGATGAACTACAGGCCGAGAAACAAGGACCAAGTTGTATCCAAAGGGGTATTAAGGTCAGTTTTGATTGCTTTAATGAGATAGAAGTCTTAGAAATGTGTTCATCTTTCAATAGACTAGTATGTTTTCCCCCTTTTTTTTAAGCTCTTTTCAAAATTTAGACCCTTTAAATGCTTTAGTTCTTTTTAATCACCTGCAGGTTTTGTTTCTTTATCAATTTCAGATCAGAATGAGTCTCATAAAAAGGCTTTTAGTGTGCAAACATGAGGAAGACCCAGACAGGAGACCTCTGGTGGATCAAGAGAGCTATTTTATGAAGAAAATGGGAAACAACTCAATTCTATATCCAAGTATAGGATTGTTGATACAGATAAGTGTTGAAAAATTGATCTTCTACTGAGAGTAACAGCAGTATTGGTGCAAAATATCAGATTAAACGCATTTTTTGTTGGTAAAAAGCTATAAAATTGATAGGGAAGTAAATCAGTTACTAGCAAAATTGCGGTTTGAACCAAATCTTCAATCAGAGGTCGACCGCCCTACCTCTGTGAGAATCTACTCTGACATCCTCCCATCATCATCCTGTTGTGTTTGCATCTAAAAAACAAAACAAGCTGAAGTCTTCACATCTTTTTATGTTTTTCCCTTCTGTGCCCCATTCCCTCGGGTATTCCTCTGATCTGGAGCAATACATCCCAACAACACATTAGTTATAAGTGAACTAAGTTTAGAGGCAGAGTTAACATGTAAGCATTTTCACAATCTCTGTAGTGTCTGGATCTAGGCAGGCAGGAGACACCAGACCTGCAGTGGGACTTTAACAACCAAGTCTGCAGATTGTGTAATATGCTAAGTCGGGAAATTATCGTGCATGGTTCAATATTTTTGGAGACTGCTGGGACACAAGTTTTTTAAGTGGTCGGCCTCTGTGCTTGGGAAACGCCCGCAGAACCACAGAACGGTGCCGAAGAGATTAGTCTTCACTTGGAAGTGAGGCCAATAGAAAAGCCATTAGTTTGAGCTGGTCTGGAAATTATATGGGATTGATCCGGAGGTAAGAACAGTTTCTCGTGCTCTATACTTCCCATTGATTCGCGCTGCCATAATTACAAATGAAAATCATTATGTCTCCAAGTTGTATTTTCATAGTCTCGGGTGTGAGTTGCATCCTCCTTCCTGCATACATGTACCTGCGTAAGCATACATGTCACTGCTCATTAACGCTGGAAAAGATGACTTCATTGGAATAGGATTCGGACAGCTAGATCAACTCTCTGATCACCTTTTAATCTGTTTTCAAGGCATTCCCAGTGTTCTTTTAATTATGATTATCCCGTTTTAAGACATATCAAAACACCTGTGTCATTTTCTAGGATATAGTAGCCTCTCACGACCTCATGTTAGCATTACCGGTGCAACAAAAATGGCGAGCAATGTTGGCGCTAATAGTTTTAAGTTGGATGTACTTAACAACTACAAGCCTTATTAAACTGGACTTCAATAGACACGTAATACGTGCACCAAAGATGCACGCACACAACCGTATGTCTGCACGTATTTTTATCACTTCCAAGGCTAAATGTATATGTTGTTTTATGGAGTGTTTTAGGGGATAATTTTAAAAACAGGAACGGTTTAACACAGCAAATACTTTATGTGCAGCTATTTAGCCACATATTTTTAGCTTTCAAAATAAGAGCGACCAACAAAAAAAGCACCTGCCATACGTGTTTAGAAAATTATCTGCAAATAGTCACTGTCATATTTTTGGCGGAAAACAATGAAACAGTAATCAGTTTTACTTTAATGTCAAACACGGTGAAGTTGTCTTACTTTTGTTCTGTTTATAATGATTTTGTGAGCATGGAAATGTACAGTACATGTACAGCTCCACGTCTCAAACCCAAAGCTAATGCTATCAGTAGCATAAATTAAGAGAACAATATCATAATTACCTTCATAATCAAACAGGTAGCATTTAGTAATGTACTTGTAACCTTTGTCTAACTATAACCAGGTTGTCAAAGAGAAAGGATCCATGACTTGTTTGATATCGTCCATTTGTGGAAGCAGCTGTGCTGGATTCTGCAGACAGGACTACTGACATTTGTATTTTGATTTGATCTAACAGAGAAAAACAAAAGCAATTGGGTAGGACATTAATGAAATAAATGTTTAAATTTTCCCTTCTTTTATTTAGGTAAAATAGTGTTAAACAAAGTTCAGTTCTCTGCTTTGCCCGGTCTAGACTTGTAAACTGAAGTAACTTAAAGACAGATGGCAACGTTGCCATAAACTAGTGCGCATTTTAAGACTAGTCAACTAGTTCACACTTTTAGCTATCACTAGTTAACTAGTTGTACTTTTGGCATTACTAGTTAGGTCTAAAACAGCCTGATATCAAGGATATCGATTAAGTCATAAAAAGGCTTGCCATAGCCGTCACCATGAAAAGGATCTAAAAGGAAAGATCTTGAAATTAGGATTGAAAAAGTTGTGCATGGAATTGTCTGATTGGTGGTTAGGGCCGGAGAGATCCTGCATACTTGGGATAAACTCGGACCAAGTGAAGAAACCTCAGAGCCGAGACACGGATGGTGTCTGGAATGGGGATAAACAAACGTAGGTAGGAATTAGATTGTGATTGGCCGTGAAGAAAGTGAGAGCTTTAGCTATTGATTCAAAGTGAGGACTAATTGATGAGTGGCATGTGGAGTGACAATTTGATTGAATAAATACTCAGAAATGCTGTTTCAATGCTAATTTTCTTCATAAATGTCTTCCATCATGCAACAAGAACACGTAAAAACACCAAAACATGATTTTAATCAGAGTGGGTCTGTAAAGTCTACAAAAAGTTGAGAAGTTCTTTGAGGTTATCCCATATGTTTTCTCTCTCAGCACACGGAAGACATTCTATATGTCTTTTTGGACAGTAACTCACCAAAAGTCGAAAGTACCACCAACAAAAAAACAGCTATTGTTTCCAAACAGTATGAATCACCAGCTCACTACAGCTCAATCTTCCACCACCCACAGAGTCCTGGATGGTGCCTCATCATCATTTGAGGCCGCGGGTAGGGACGTTTATTGCAGAACACCTCAGCATTTCCGGAAAAACCTCCGCCCACCCGGTCCTTCTCCTCACCCCCGCCCTCCAACAGCAACCAAGACAGGTGTCTTATCTCCATCGCACAGCGCAAGCACAGCCAATCTTCCACGTAGATGGTGACTGGAATGTGACAAATCCATCTGTCCTGGTTTGAATTTGTATGCTAATTTGAAGTAATGGCCCCTCTGGTGACAGTGTAAGGGAACAATTCAATCATGACATCTATGACAGTCGCTTTCCAGCCCTCTCTTTGATATGGGAGTATATGCTCATACCGCCGGGTTAGGCTTGATAGATTGGTTATGTAGGGGAGATGTGGCATGTAGACTGCATGTTTAAAATGGGCTGCCAGGTCGAAATGAATCACGCCGCCGCTCGTAGGCACCTGTGCGAGAAACAACCTGTGGGGACAGCTGGAGACAAACACTGATTTGACCCAGTTTATTTCCCAACAGTTCCCTCAGATTGGTAGCTTTTAAGAACAGTTTCCGCCGCCGCAGAGTTGCGGAAGTGACATGAATATCCACACGAGAAAGATAAACGCGGGGGTAAAAGAGGAAGCTCGGCTGCACACGCACCGGCCCCCGTAATCTTTAAATTAATCTACAGCCCGGGACAAGTTATTGTCGACGGTGACAGATAAGGCGAAAAGAACAAACTGCTTGCCTCATTCTTTTTCTTTTTTAACCTCCAAAGCTTCTTTCTTTCAAACAATGTGCTACGTTTCGTCCTTTCTTGATCTATTTTATTAAACTGTGTAATATTCAGCGCACCTGTCAAAGAAGAGTCCAAAATGAGCTCAACTGTTGACTCAAACGCTCAGGAACAAGGTGTATTTTATCATAGTTATAGAGTTGACACCGGCGGAGTGGGCAAGGCTGCAATCCGGAGATTTCCACGTCTTATTGCATGAAAAAAAACAGAGCAGCAACGCCTATCGACTGCTCTTCACACAGGTCATGCGTGGCAAAACGCATTTGATCAAACAAGGAGGGCAGCAAGGCAGAAAAGGCCCGACTAACCGGGCACGGGCCCTCATTTCTTGGATAAGTCGCCGGGTAAAAGACAGCTCACCAAATGAGGCCTGTTGGCTGGAAATGCTTTGAAAGTTGCGTAGAAAATGAAAGATTCTCTGTGCTCAGCACAGTTGAACATCGATTACACACAACTTGAAGTGATATTGGTTTGTTTGGAGGGAAGACTATTCTCTCCATCACAATAAGTTTATTTCAAACTTGCACTTCACTAAGCTTCTTTTTTCACACTTAATTACCAGGTTGACCCATGTTTGGTAACTGAAGAGCCGTAAAGCTGAGTCCACCTGTCTCTCAGAGTGCAAAAAGTAGTAAATACACTTTATTATATGAAGTATATTTGAGTATAGCGAGTGTATTTTAACCCTAAACTGCCCTGCACTCTAAGAGTAAGATGTTCTGGTTTGATAAAGGAACAATGAGCTTTTTACAATATGTTGAGCTTCAGAGGATGATGAAATTCACAATGAAGTGATTTTTAAATTCTGTCCAAAAAAGGAGCAACAACAGAACATGAAAGTACTGTAGAAATCTGAGCTCTGGCTACAGGCAAAGACACAAGTTCATTTTTGGTAAATATTATTTTATTCTTTTACCTTAAAAAAAAGCCTTTCTGGGTAAAAAAATTAAGTGTTTTTGCAGAAGAACTTTTTTTCAGAGAAATCTGGAACTGAAAAAAAAACATTAACAGCCAAATCCAAGCATAGAAGTTTTTTTTCATATAAACTTGTACTTCTAGACACACATTGAAAATTAATTACATAGTAAAATAAGTAAAATAAGCTAAAGTTAGAACACGAAAGTGCCCAGTTTAAAAAAAAAAATCTCCAGGAAAAGTCAAAGTCAACTTCCAAAGTCTCGTTTAAATATGATTAAAAATACCAAAATTAAAATATGTTAATCATGTTTAAACGCATAGTATGGAGTTGTTTTCTTGAATAAACGATATATTGGATCCCTACAAAATAAAAGTGGAGGTCTTAAGGAGTAGACCATTGTTTTGGCTAAGTGGTGAAAAACCGCATGTTTTTTGTGTAAATTTGGTCTTTAATTTGCTTAATTTTTTTTTAATAGTTTGTCACAAGTGTGTTTTCCCACTGGTGTTGATAATAATGTGTGGATCTAACAGCTAAAAGCTCAGTTGAGATAAAAAAAAAATAATATGACTTTATCACCAATGAGGATTTATCTTTTGGCAGCACAGAACCATCAGATTCCAAATGTTTGAAAAAATTGAATATATATATACTGTATAATATATACATGACATACACACAAATGTATGACTTTATTTTGTTTGGCGCTCTAACAACAGACGTGGTCTTTGAGATCCATCATGGTGCTGGTTTTCCAGCTACTGCATGGCTGTTTTTCTGGTTGCTTGATTATTTGGATCCCTTGTGTTTAGTCAATCAGATCCTGGAATCACCAGCTAATCAGCCGCTTGTTGGCCGTCTGAAAACAAGAGGAGTGCACGTCGAAGACCTTCCAACTGTTGTTTGCACGAGTCGATCAACAAACCTGAATTTAGGAATTGATTGCTGGTTGTGGGGAAAACAAAACAAAGTAAATTGTAAATTATTGGCTTGAGTACATATAAATATACATAAAGTACTGTCATTATCTTTTCGTCCTTTAGAAATATGAGCAAAACATTGAAATTCTAAAAATGTTGAAAAAACTACCTTAAAAAACTGCAGTTTTGCATAATATGTTGATACGCCTCAAAAACCACCTCCTTCAGGCATCACAAACTATTTTTCCAAGTTTTTTCAAAATTGTCATGTTTCCATTAGACTAATTTAATAGTACAAATCAAATGTCTGCAATTTCAAAGTTAATGGAAACACAACTAATGTTTTAGTTGTGGTTGTCCTTTAAATGTGCAGGGCTCCAACTTATGTTCGAAGTTTTTGGTTGGTTGAAATTACGCAGCTTATGTGTATTTTATGTAGTTTATATACAATTATTGCTGAAGTCCTATGCAAAAAAGAACCATTTGGAGTTGATTTCTACTGATCAAAACCTAGAAGGAGCCCTTTTAGCCTGTAAGAAATTTGGATTTGCACTCATTACCTTCTTTTTTGAAAAAATAAATATGAATTGCACCTATTTTTGGTACGAACCAAAGCAAAAATATAAAAATAACCGTGCATCTCTCAAAATATGATTTGCTTTATTTTATTTTAATTTTAAAGTTTGACAGAAGTCCAGATAACTAATTCTCAAAACAAAAAATGCCAAACAGGATCATCTCACTGCAGCTCTGGACAGCTAGTAACCACAAGATCACAAGTTAATATGTCGGACTTAAAAGCTTGAGAGCCCAGTTTGAACATATAAGAAAGAAATGTCTGCCAGTTATAAATAAAACAATACCTTGCATTGCATCATGGGGTTTTAAAGTTTTTTTTTTCTTTTTTTAATACATGTGATACTTTTGGGTTAAATATGTTAATAAATGAAAATGTGCATCTATATATAAAATAACCTTCATTTTAGTCCCCCTCTCCATCCCAAAAACATTTCCTCTTTTTTTTTAAATTTGGGCGTCACGTGACCGAGGAGGTCGCACACCGCCGCTGTTCGTTTGATTGCCTCCACGGCGCCGGACGGAGACGAAAGCGGGGCAAGGAGGAGAGGGGAAGGCGCTCGTCGAAGGGGACGCTTTAACGGGGGAGAGACTCAGCGAAGCCGCACGGCGACGTTTTCATCCGCGACGGTCCAGGTCCGCCGACCCGACTCCACCCCGACCAGACACGGCTGGCTCCACCATGGACGGATACGGCCGGACCGAAGAGGAGCTCTTCTCCTCCCGCCTCCTCAACCTCACCTGGGAGACTTGCTACGAGCAGGTAGGGCGCGACTTTTAGCTAGCTTATAAACAAAACAACAACAAAGTATCAATAGAAAACGCTTCATCATCATTAATATCAATAACTAAAGTATAAAAAAAGTTTATAGAGTTGACAGGAACAGGTGCATCGTCACTGATTTAATTATTGTTTGTGGTGCGTTCAAATACCCTCAATAGAAGTCCTACTTTCTAGTTTCCACCCATGTTTTTCAAACTAATTCCCAGGCAGAAATTAAGATAAATTTACAAAGTAAACAAAGCAAATGTTTTTTTTTATAATTAAACGAGGAACAAATAAAATAATCATCTTCTAATGTTGATTTTGAAAAGTCATTACTTTAAAGTGCTTTTTCCCACTTGATTTGAAGGCACCTTCACTCACCTGAGTCCTGAAGTTCTACAGGTGAGTTTTAAAGACCCACTCCAATGAGAATTGTGTTTTTAACATGTTTTTGTAACATATAATATTAAAAAAATATTAATATAATAGTTGAAAACCATCGTAGAAAATACACAATGCATGCCACAGGTTGCCTTCCTTCTTTAACAGTGAAGGGAAATGGGGCGGGGTTGGCCAAAAACCTCATAATCATAATTAAAAGAGCGCTGGGGACGCTTTTAAAATGGATCAAAGGGTGATCAGAGTGAATTTTTAAAGGAGTTTCCTTTAGAGTTTGCTTTGGTGGTGGAGTGGAGGGCCTGAAACCATAATTACCCAATTCCTCCCTTATCCCTAATCAGTTTTTCTTTCAAAAAAAGAAAGAAATCTTTCTTAATTTTCACATTTTCATTTGTTTGAGTGGCTGGATTCTACCATTGAAACAATTATCTAAATGCTAAGACCTATTTAGTAACACACACTCAATGAAAACTGCCAAAAAACCTTGTGAGTTAATATTATTTTTTTAATGCCATCATAAGAGCTATGGATATGCATATGTGATATTTAGTTCTCTTTTATCAGCATCCAGGTTGCAGTACAGCAGAGGAGGAAACAATCAATCTCCTGTGGTTTAGTGGGCTACCATTTGAATTACAAGTAATCACAAATTAAAGAGGATTAGGCTCTTAAAGCCGGAGCTTCTGATTTGCAGCGCCAAGAGTCATAATGTAGCAGTTATTTGGGCACAGGAAACAAAAGGCACTCCAAGCGTGACTCACAATTGCCTATTCATTGGGAGCGGTGTTCTTTAAACGTATAACAATCAAGTCTCAGCAGTTTCAGGTCAAACTTGGACCTTTTATCGACTTGGAGGACTCAAATTGCTTAAATTGTGCAGATCTTATCCATATTTGGAGTTCAGCTTGACCACTGATGGCTTCAAAGTTCAATTATTTTAGTTAATTTCATTTGAATTTGACCAACATATTCAAAAGTTGGAGAGTTCAGCACTTCTTAAACAACTTTTTTTGATTTAATTAACAGATATTTTATACAATACTCCAAATTAAGAGAAAAATACTAAAAACTACTAGGATGGGTTAAAGAATAAAAATTGTTCTCACTTTTCTGTTCATTTTCCACGTTGGGTTTTAAAAATTCCAACTCATAAAAAGAGGAAAAGAAAAACAAAACTTCCTAATTTCCAAGCTTGTCATCTGTGTTGTTCGCCACACAAAATCCTGCGGCGGATGGAGCAAAAATAAATAAATAAGTAAGTTAAGGGAAATGTTGACCCAGACAGGCCTCGTGGCTGGATTATCCAATCATGCCTGTGTGCGGGGTGGAGGCCCCTGCATTATTCAGGCTAAGACACAGTGACTGGAAAACAGCGGAGGGAGCCGGGGCCTCGCCTCAGGAGTGCGCATAAATATGTGGGTCTGTTTTGCGCTCTGGGTCGAGCGGCTCTACTTTTTAAAAGCGACAGACGCGGAGTTTTGCGCCTCCTCTTGCTTTTCAAATGAACTTGTTTTCTCTCCTTCTGCTTCACGGCTTTCTTCACCCTCTTGTTCTTCCAGCTCGGCAGGGATGCTGTCCGTGGTGCTGAAAGTTTTAATAGCGTTTACTGCATGTGGGTTCTCTTTTGCTGTGGTCAGACTTTCAGGATGGGGTCAAATCAGGATCAGCTTAAAGTGAATGAAAAACTAGATTGTGTATTTGAAAAGAGACGTTTACATTTTTATTTTTTTTATTTTAATAGTTTTAATCTCAAAAGTAGAAACAGTTAAAATGTGGGAAAAAAGTGAATTTGGGGAAAAAAATTAATGAAAATGTACCTTTGAAAAATATTTAAAGAAATTTAAGAAATATTTAAAGTTAGAAAATAAATAGATTAGAAAATATATATTTAAAACTTAAATACTAAAGTTGAAAAAAAAACAGAATATTTGCAAAAATGCATTTTAGACTTAAAAGAAATATTGAATATTTAAAAAAGTACATTTTGTAAGAATATATATGTATATATATATATATATATATATATATATATATATGTATATAAGACCTAAAAAGAAATATTGAAAAAAAGTAATTTAGACTTCAAAAAAATGAATATTGAAAATATAAAATATGTACATTTGAAAAAAAAAGTTATATCAAAACAGAAATGTTGACATTTTGAATTAAATTGACATAGAATACATTTAAAACTTTTGAGATGTTGAGAAAAATGTTGAAATTGCACATTAAAAAAAAGCTACACAACCCCAAAACTGCTATCAAATGTAAAACAGTTTTAAACTTGAAACTACACAAGTACACAAATTTAAAGAAAATGACGAAAAAAAAAAGAAACGAGTGACAAAGTTTCCATTCACGTTTGGGTTCAATCTCTCCCAGCAGTTGGTAGTTCGACTCCTAAAAGTGAAAAGTGCTTTTTCCTCAGAGGCTGCAGGTCTCACACCGAGCTCTCAGACAATAAGAACTAATATGTGTTTTGTGTCTCTGCTGCTGCCAACTGCAAAGGCTCAAGTTACGTTACAACTCACTCAGTGGTTTAGTGAAATGACATCTCTTCTGTGCACGTCCTTATGCGCAATATTTGATCCATGTGAGTTACTTATTTTTCCTGAGTCGGGAGCCTGAACTGTTTTAGTGAGGGATCACTTTCAGCAGGAACTGGATCAAAAACCAAGAGAAAAACACAAAGTCATTAAAACAAAGTCATTAAAACACATTTTAAAGTAATACACATCGCTCTGTTTTCCCAACAATCTATATGAAAAACGCATATTTAGACTTTTTATTTTAATTTTCGGTGATATCTGTTTAACCCTCGTGCTCTCTTATGGGGTCCAGATGACCCCACCCTCACATTGATGTGTGATCCCTCCCATGACAAAGGTGGACAGATTTTTATGTCTGCCATGGACACCAGTGAAGATAAAAAATCCTTAATTAAAAACAAGTTATGTGCGCTTTCTTGTCGGGTCCAGATGACCCCACTTTTAATGTAAACAAGCCTAAGATAGCACAAAGGTTAGGAAAGTAAGGAAATGTAAAGTTTCACCAGATAATGACTCCACAGTTACGCACGACTCCACAGTTACGCACAACTCCACAGTTACGCACGACTCCACAGTTACGCACAACTCCACAGTTACGCACAACTCTACAGTTATGCACAAATCCACAGTTAAGCCCAAATCAAGAATTATGCACACACAAATCAAAAGTTACGCACAAATCCACAGTTAAGCGCAAATCAAGTATTACGCACAAATCCAAAGTCACGCACAAATCAAGTATTACACACACACACAAATTGGGTTGATACTGTTGTCTCTCCATGAAATCCCGCCCTCTTCTCATCATGCCTCTGCGATGACCCACCCGGCTGGAGACTGTGGTGACTGTAGCAGACGGAGACCAAATCTATAGAAACAGTTTGTGTTCTGATGAGAATTGTAGCTCAGGTGGAGGAATAATCTTTCCCCGTGCTTGAAAACACATCCCACATGAGCATTCATGTGACGAATGGAGATGGAAATGGACACATCCCATCAAAACTCTTGTTTCCTGCACATGTTGGTAATTTTCTTTTAGTCGTGTAGGCTCCGATAGGAAAGCTCTCTTTTTTTTTTTTTTTTTTCTCAGAAAGGAAAGCAAGCTCAGCAATACCTGGCATGCAAATAATTTGACGATTAGTCATGGTTTGGGCGTTCCTGGCTGCGACTTTGGGTCGACTGCAGCTGAGATTGTGGTCAAAGAGCTGCCAGCAACACTAAAGGTGGAATATTACAAAAGTGAGCTCGCAACTGTGACCAGTCTCATGGGAATACCAGCTAGAACAACACTTTTAGAGAGAATGCTTTCATTTTATTACCTTCATGAGAGTAATATTAAATTGCCAGAGGGGGAGAAGGAAAGTCAGTCCACCAGATAAAAGTCTAATCTTCAAAGGAATTACTTATTTTCCAGTTACAGTACAATAACTGCAGAACTAAAGTCTTAATGTAGCTTTCCTTCTGAAAATAGGAACTGCAGTGTTTGATGTGAATACTCTGCAGAGAAGGAGTTCAAAAACAGAGTTCATTTTGGGAGAAGCAGCCATGGAAGATAATTAAAAAACGAAAAAGTGTGGCAGAGCTTGCACAAGTCCTAAATCATAGGTAGGGCTGAGTTTAAGCAAAACGATTCTAATTCACAAATCCATGGATTAATTGTTTTCCTTTAAATTCTCATTCTAATGTAAGAATGCATTATTTTTTAATTATTTTAAATGAATTTTTATGTAAAGACAATTTTTTTAATCCAACAAGGAAAACAGGTTTGGGAAAGAAACTTATAAAAATGAATTAATATTAAATTGAACTGTATTAAATCATAGACTTTAATAAATAATGAAAATGTGAATCTAAATAAATCGACTCAGGAACAGGCAGTGATACCCAACCCTATTTTCAAGCTTAATTTAGGTTATAAGCAGCTCTAAATATCCAACTCTAAAGTCATACCATTGCAAATACTGCAGGAAAATTGCACTATTAGCAATCAACACAACCCCAAAATGTTCCTATGAGCCATCTTTGTAAATATAAAGTCAGTTTTATAGAACATTCTAATTCGCAATTCGATACTAGTTGCATGTTGAAAGATGTGGTGGTAAATTTGATAATTCCACTGTGTGTTTTTAGCCTTATTTAGTCTAAATGGAAGCACTGATTGTTAAAAAAATCTGGTTTATTTATTTTGAAGAGCTCTACAAAAGACATGGAGACGTGATTACTCATGCCTTTGTAGGTACCATCTACTGCAGGAGCTTCGTCTGAATGACTGCCGCTTTCAGCGGTACTTCCGTCTCCAAGATCAGAAAAAATAAACATAAGAACAAAATTAGTGGAACTTTTTATTACCGTCTCCTTACAAATAAGAAAAATATTAGAAGAAGAATGATCAGATTCTCCTCCATGTTGGTTTTGGACTCCACCCGCTGATGCCAAATCTACGTTCCTGATTGGACGGCTTGACAATATTTCTTCATCAAAGTACATATATTTGAACGCTAGAAGCATTGTGTCGTATGGCAAATATTTGTTTCATCAAAGACCAGTTCTGATAAAAAAAAAAAGTATTTTTGGTGTTTTTAACAGGTTTTCTATGGGATGTTTCTGGTGATGGAGGACAAATATTAAAATAATTAAGCTAAAAAATTGCCTTTCTGAGTGCCTTTTTTCGTTCAAATTTAAAATCATGAGCAGACAAAAAAATACCATTTGTAAAAGTGATTATTTGTTACTTTAATAGTATATGTAAATTCATTGAGTTGCAATAATAATTGTAGTCTCCTGAAAAAAAAGAACAGTACATCATGGTACAAAAAATGTCTAAACTTAAATGTAGTTTCAGCATTTTGGCTGTAGATTTAAGGTAAACATAAAAACAGGAACAGATGTATATACTATGAGAGACTATTAGGACCACAAAGCAATGTTACAAGATTTAAAGTCGTAAATTTAAATCTTTAAATCTCGTAAATTTAAAGTATTTAAAGTCATTTTATTTTTTTTATTTTTGAATCCTATAGGGAAATCAAGTTTCACAAAAACCTTCACGTCTTTCATCTTCAAACATGGCTCAGATAAACAGAACTTTGGTGTCTTTTCTCTTTATTTATGACTTTTTTTTTCATTAATTTACGACTTTTCTTGTTAATTTATGACTTTTTTTTCCTCATTGATGACTTTTTTTCTTGTTAATTTATGACTTTTCTTTTTTTCTCGTTATTTTATAGTTTTTTTTCTCGTTAATTTGTGGCTTTTTTCATGCTAATTTATGCCTTTTTTATTTTACATTTATGACTTTTTTCTCGTTAATTTCTGACTTTTTTCTCATTAATTAATTGTTTTTTTCTTGTTAATTTATGATTTGTTCTCATTTATTTATGACTATTTTTCTCGTTATTTATGGCTTTTTTTTCTTGTACATTTATGACTTTTGTCTTATTTTATGACTTTTTTTCTCAATTTATGGCTTTCTTCTCATTAATTTTTTTCCCATAAATTTATGATTTTTTTTTTTCTCTTTCATTTATGTTTTTTTTCTTGTACCTTTATGACTTTTTTCATGTTATTTTGTGAGTTTTTTTCTCGTTAATTTATGACTTTTTTCTCATTAATTTTTTTTCTTGTTAAGCTGTGACTTTTTTTCTCGTAAATTTCTTAGTCTTTTTCTTGTAAATCTATGTCTTTTAAAGTCATACATTTATGACTTTAAACACGTAAATTTATGGGAAAAAAGTAATAAATTTAACCTGGAACTTTTAAAGTCATAAATATATGACTTTAAAGTCGTAATTTAAAAAAAAAATATTCTGTATCCCTAATACTCAGTCCTAATGTACAGTATATTAAATATATGAATGTATGTTTAACTTTAGAACTTTAATATGTTATAGCACCAACACTTAAACTTCCTGCTTTTCTCCGTCGCTTTAAATAATTTATTTTATCACTTAAAAATTCTCTTAAACTGTAACAAAACTTTAAAACTTTTCTGTCTGCTTGAAACTCACATACGGTTTGGGTCTGTGATCAATTAGTTGTATTTAAATGCATTCCCACTTCTCACAACTTCATCCCCGAAGGACTTCATCTAATTCCAAAGTTGTCACGCCTCTTTTTTTTATACCTCCTTTTTTTAATCAACAAGTGAATTTCCTTCTGAGCACCTCGTACCCCACAGATGTCGAGCCTGTCAGCAGTGTAATGAGAAGTGTGTTCTTGCTTTGCAACATATTGCAGAGATATGGATGAAAAGTTATCTAATCAAGACTTTGTGACGGCGCTGTCATTTAGTCACTGTTGACCTGCTAAACCGTCTGCCAGGATTCCTGCAGCAGCATGTCAGCAGACCGCTCTTTAACCTATGATGTAATGGTGCATTGATTGAAGAAAAGATAAAAAATGTCAACAGGATTGCTCATTTTTAACTCTGCCATGTTGTTTGATGAGGCAAAGTTGAATTATTTTAAACATTTATTGCTATGGGTCTGTAGCCTGTGCACAGACCACACCTGGTTTACTGTTTTAGGGCAGAAAGGTGGAACTAAATATACTCCAAACGGAGACATGAACCACCAGAGGGAGCAACAAGCTTTAAATCCTCACGAGACCTGAAAATCTATCATGCAGAATGTCTAATGATTTGCACCAGAAAGTCAAGTTTTACCAAACCGTCCTCTGGGGTTTGACTTTAATTTAAACTAATGATCAGAAAAATTAGAGTTTGTTTCTTTCTGGCTTAAATTTTCAGCTTGTTGTGCAACTAGATTAATGTAATCACAGTATGGATTTTTGGAAATGATTTTATGCTGGCTGAATCGACATCTGTGCAGAGAGCACAGGCTCGGCTGACACCTTTCTTCGATTATGTGTGGGGAAAACTCCTCTTCCTCGCCAGAGACAATTTGTTGATATCTCACAAATCCGAGATAAAAGGAAATGTACTCAAACTATATATATATATAAAAAGAAAGGAATATATTTTTGCTTTCTGACCAGGAGGTGAAACGGGAATTTACGCCTGAAGCAGAGGCCCCTGGTTACAAAGCTGAACCCCAAAGTGTTCCCCTCGTCTTCCTCTCTGCTTGTCTCTCCATTTTTCTTCTGACTTTCTCCCCTCTGATTCTCGCGCTCCCCCACCCAGGTGTCTGGAGGGGGGGAGGTTCCTTTGATTATCTCTGCAGCCGATTAATTGCTTTTCTTAACCTCTGCACGGGCGTGCTCGCGCTCTGCCTCCTGCACGAGTCTGCGTGGACCCCTGCCAGGAGGAAAAAACAAACCACGCCATGTTTCTGCTTCGCCCAGATTCTTCCAAATATTCTCCTTCATGGGTTCATCTGCCTTATTGTAACATTGTCTGTACATTTACATTACTTATAACATATTGTGGTCTAGCTTTGCTTCTTAGACTTAAAAACCTTAACTTTTCAAAAAGACAGTCACTTAATTCGTGGATTAATTATGGTTGTGCTTGCACAGTGGTGAGGTACACGCGCCCTGTCAAAATGCCAGTCTTTTTTTTTTTCTTTCGTATGAGGTGCTAAAAAACTTGGATGTTATTCTGAATATGCTAACGTGGCCAATGTAGTGGTGGTGTTAGGTTGTTCTTTTTTTACGTGTTAGTAACAAGATTGGGAGTTGGTGTAGTAGTAATGTGAGTAAACTCCAGGGAATGTGAAAATACTGACATGCTAACACTGCTAATATGGGTAACATGTAGCTGGGAGTTATAGGTTTTGTAAATACGCTAACATGGCTAACGCTACTAATCTGGCTAATGTGTAGCAGTGTCAGTAGTGTTTTTTTTTTTTTTTTACATGTTACTAACAAGGTTGGAAGTTGGTGTAGTCACATTTTTTTTTTTTTTTTTTTTGGTTTGTTTTAGCATTGGGAATAGGCCTGTGCTGACGCGGCTAACGCCCCCAATATTGCTAACATGTAGCAGTGTCAGATTGTGTGGTTATCTATTTTGTTTTTTACCAACAAAGTTGGAAGTTAGTGTGGTCCAAATAACGTTTGTTTTAGCAGTATTCGTCTGCTATTTTTATTAGTTTGGCGTTACAGGTTTTGTAAATACGCCAATGTGGCTAACGTGTTGCAGAAGTTGCGGTAGTGTTTAGCATAGTCCCAGAAACACACATTTGCATACAAGTTTGGGAATTACAGGTATTTTGAACACGCTAAAGCAGCCAACACTTCCAATTCTGCTAACGTGTAACAGTTTTGACTTTTTAAAAAAAATCAAGTTACTATTGAGGTTGGAAGCTTGCGTAGTCATAGTAATGTTTTTTTAGTATTGTGAATATGCTAACGTGGCTAATGTGTAGCAGTGTGGAACTGCTTTTTTTAACATGTTATTAACAAGTTTGAGTTGGCATACTCGCAGTAATGTTTGTTTTAGTAGTATTAGCCTTTTTTCACCTGTTACTAACAAGATTGGGAGCTACAGGTATTGTGAAAATGCTAACATGGCTAACTATTCTGATGTTGCTAATGTGTAAAGGTATCAAAGTGTGTTTTTTTTTTTCTTTCGCTTATTACTAACCAGGTTTGGAGTTAACATAGTCACTAAAATGTTTGTTTTAGAATCGGAATCAGAATAGATTTATTATCAGTGTACAGAACACAATGAAAATTAGCAGCATCTCCTTTGTGCAAAAAAAAGCAGGAAAAGACAAAGATAGCAATAAAATAAGTAAGCAATAAAACTTGTAAAAAATAAATATGTAAAACAATCTGAACGTCTGCAATGGCCAAAAGTGAATAAAAAAGAAAAAGTCTAAGAAGGTATAGCTAAAAGCTGCTGCACTCCTGCGCGCTGCCATTAGTTTGATGAACTTCTGGATTCCAGACTGAACTGAAAGCTCTGTGTTGCTTGAATGCTATGCTGTCAAAAAGTTCAAAAATAGACCATTCATTATTGCGCCCTATAGTGTGGAAAATCTTATGTTTTTTTAGGGAATCAATGGAATATCCATGAGAGTATAGGATAGTCATGTGCTTGAGCAGAGAATGTTTTATGAGGTAACATTTGTCTTTCTTCCTTTTTTCTTTTTCTTTTTTTGAACTGTCCTTTTTCTGTGATTAAATAGATTTTGGCCTTGAGTTGTGCTGGCCAAGCAATTTCATATACCAACACTGAGTGCTCTTTTCCATCTCACTTTGCCTTTGAGACATGCATGTGCATCACGTCTCTCAAAGGGTTCCAGCTCCTGCCTTCAAATGCTGTCATCCAGCGATGAACTGCCTCCTTCAGACCTTGGCCCTTTTTTCTCTTTCTCTTTTTTTTCCCTCTTTTGCTTCTCCTTTGGGACATCCTGAAAGCACGTCTAGGGGCCATCACAGTGATTTATGCACTATGTCTGCACACGAGCTACTGTGTCTTTACAGTTTAGAGAACACTGGACAACAATGTGCTAAAATCTTTTCAGGATGATGCAGTTGTTGCTTCTCATGGGGGTAAAGAAGAAGTGTTGGAGAGGACTTTCCTGACTTTAGAGGCAAAACATTTACCCTGAAGATGCTGACAGACGAGTGTTAAAGTAATACTCAAGTTTAACTAGAGCAGGGCTTAGGAAATTGATCTTGACTTAAAAAATCCATTGAAAATCACAAGATAATGAATTAATTTTCCCTCCTAAATGGTTTCTTCTGTTTATTTTTTGGCAAAAACCTGTTTTCAGTTCATTTTAATTTAAGTATTCATAGTTTAAATCATGAAAGTTTCACCTTTTGTTTATTTTTCCACTTTTATCAAATAAAAAATGTATTTTAAAAATGTTTTGCAGCCATTTTTTGAGCTACTTTAAGACATTGATCTTTTAATTATGGTTATGCAGTTTTTTAGCCTAAATTCAAACATTTCTAGGACATGATTTCTGCTGATCGGATTCGGCAGTAGTTCATTAGACATTTCCTGTAGGTGTAACTGTTGGTGTGCCCCTCTTCCCGTCACTCATCTGTTATCATGCTCTCCCACTAGCTTACAGCCCCTCACAACCCCAACCTAACATTAAAGGAGCAGCAAAAATGGTGAGCAAAAATGGAGTTACCCAAGCTTACAGTTTTAGCCAGATTCCTAACATAAAAAATGCATATGGGCGGGCCACAACCTTATTATTTTTTATTTTTTGTAACGATTTGAATAAAAAAATGCTAAAAATGAAAATAATTATATATCGTTTTCCTAATATATGTCCCCAATCATCAGAAAATGATACTAGAACATGTTATAAACACCAAAAAACATTTTTTTTATTACACTGCATCTTAAATGGAAATTTGACAAAGAAATAAATGTTGAATCAGAAATCAAACCAAAAGTCTGAATTTATTTATCAAAATCAAATTCATTTTTGTAGAGAGCCATAGTTGTATGTATATATATATATATATATATATATATATATATATATATATATATATATATATATATATATATAATCTTATTTTGGCCTTTGTGTATTTATTTTTACAGTTGATCCTTTGGAATAAACTTTTTTTTCCTTTAAGTTGTACATTTATTTATAACTTTATTTATTTATTTTTGGTGCAGTCTAGTTTCTGCAGATGTTTGATGCAAAGAGCACTGCAGCACACACACACATGAGAAACACACTCCCAGAGCTGAAAATCTGCATGTGAGGCATTTACAGACCCATAATGTGCAGCACTCATTCATTCACTAACAGGTTAGACTCCCAGGACTCCACGATAGAGTGTGCTGATTTTTCCCATCAGCAGAAAGCTGGGACGAGCTGAGCTAATTGAGCTGGGAGGCCCGGCAGGGGAACAGGGCCCTCCTCACATGGCCTCGTCACTTCCTTCTTTATTCAGCCGCTGCTGTCTGCAGTCCCTCATCTCCAGGCCACACTGTGCTGCCCAGGAGGAGGATTTTAATGCTTCACTCCGTGGTTTTTACAGGAATGTTTTTCTTGTTTTTGCTCATTTAAGTGAAGTCTTCATTGTTTCACTTAAAGCATTGTTAACCAATTGGAAAATTGGGAGTATTATGGTGAAGAAACTGAACTAGCAGCTACTACATTTGATATTTTAAAGTGTTTTCTACACCCATTAGAGACTTTATTGTCTTCCTTGGTTTTACTTAGTTTAAATGTTTCTTTGCATTAAGAGAATATGACGATACGGATATTGATGATTCAGAGACTTTTAATTCTGCAAGTTAGGAGATAATTGAAATTAATCAATATTTATTTAAAATTCACTTAGAAAATTAATTTAAACCAGTCATTTTTCTTTAATTTCAATAAATTGTAATTATTTTGTTTGTAAAGCCAAAAAGATTCATTTTCACTGCAGAAATGTGTGATTGTAATAATGAACTTTCCTATAATTACGTCTGTTTTGTGAGGATTGGCTGTTATACCTTGATGTACGTTTTTTTTAAATGACAAATTGAAAAATTTAAGTTATATTTACCTGGGAAAAAATAAAATAAATGTTAAATCAAATAGGGAATTTTTGAATTAGAGTGAAAATTGATTTTTCTTTCCCTTTCATTTGTGAAAAACGTAGTCCTTTTCGCAGTGGATTTGGAGAGACCAAATAAACTCGTTAAGAGAACAATTTGTGTCTGTGAGTACCTGGTGTGGAGTCATGAGTCCAAAACCAACATGGGAGAAAACCTGATAGTTGTCGTTGTGACTCATTGCATCAAGAGAATAATTAAAAGGTTTTCTAATTTTATTCTTATTTTTTCTCTTCTTTGACTAATGTGGAAGAGCAAGTCTTCAAACTGGATCACAGAGAGACAGAAGTACCGCTGAAAGTTCCATCATTCAGATGCAGCTTCTGCAGTAGATGGTGAACCTCACCATCCCAGGAGAATCTCTGAATGATTTCATGAACCCAGACATGGAGATGTGATTACTGACGCTTCTTTAAAACTAAAATAAATGCATCATCGGTATCTTTCATGCTTTAAAAATGAGATGTACAGTCAACAATGCAACAATGAGGCTAAAACATTTTGCGGTATCTCCTCCCACACGCGTCAAGTTTATGAACATATTTTTGGACAAGCGTCAAGCAGCGAATAGAAGCACATTTGAGGCATTTGCTTCACAGTAGAGTTAAAAACTGCACAACACATAGCAAAAGTAGATCACCTGTTATATGAGGAATATTAAGACCCTACATGCTATTTGATGGGCCATCGGAGGCAAATCATAAAAAGACACCACAAGCTGTTGAGAATAAGCCGTTTTCCTCTTTTAGTGACTCTTTGGGACTGGTTATGGTCAGGCAAATGGCCTTCACCTGGAAAGTCACTTTCATTTTCTTACCCGCCATTTGTTAGTTGGGATAATGTCTCATTAAGTTCACAAAGGGGAAGCGATGTGCGCTTTGGGTGAAGGTTAGACTCTTGGCTCCTCATGAGACAAAAGAATGATTATCATAGCACAGGCGCGCCTCAGCCTTTGTCTTTCACGAGTTCTATTTGCAACACTGCTGGCGCTGCTTCATTAACCATAATCTATTAGCCCTCCCTCCACCTCCCCTAAGTAAAAGTTAAAACATTTGGGCTCAATGATGAATGCTTGATCACTTTCACATAGTGTTTCATGGAAAAGAGTGGACGGAGTGGGGGTGGGGGGTAAATTTTACATTATCAAGGAGATAATTACAAAGCAATCATAAACTGTTTCCTGTAAAGTGATAAACAAGCCAAGGGCTTTTGCATTTTCCCCAAGAATAATTAAAATCCGCTTTGCATTCTATGCACCGGTGTCCTTCCTGCCACTCTGGGGCCACCTCTTGGCATAATACCGGCAAAATATGTGTATAAGAGAGGGGCCCTTCACTTGAGAATGATTTGGCTTATTTCGGACATTGTTTAGCTCGTTTGCTTTTGATAAAATCGAGACTTGTGGTTTGCAAATCTATGGATTGTTTTAATTGGAGACATCTTCTAACTCTGAGCAGCTATACTCAATGGGAAGGTTTCCAGATATGCTCTCTTCCACGCTTTGCCTCAATGTTGTCCTCATTCATTGATTGGTTGGTCTAGAGCAGGGGTCTCAAACTCGCGGCCCGCGGGCCATCTGCGGCCCGCAGGATGATAATTTGCGGCCCCCGTCTTCATATGAAA
>NC_050529.1:11206598-11213707 GCF_002922805.2 Oryzias melastigma | reverse complement strand
CTTGTGAAAATCCTGATGCGGCCCGGCCTCAACTAGATTCTGTCTCCAGCGGCCCCCGGCTGATTTGAGCTTGAGACCCCTGGTCTAGAGGCCGTCCTCTTGCTGGTTTTCCAGAAACCCTGCCTTATCTGCTGCTGACTACCTGGATCGGTTGTGTTTAGCCAATAAAGAGCTTCAACGCAGGTTGGTTGGAAAACATGTAGGACGCCGCTCCTTGAGGCCTGGTTTGGACACCCCTGGTCTAAACTTTAGAGGAGCCAGATGTGTGGGAATGTTACCATAGAAGTAGGAAAGAAGTTAATAAACCTGAATTTCATTTTTCCACCTTAGCTTTCCACCTTGGTCTTTCTCCTTCATTTGTGCTGTCAGGTTTAGGAAAAGATGTCTTGGTTATCTTGGGAAGGGTAAAAGGCATAGTAGTGTAGTGGTAACTAGTCGTACCTCACAGTGAGATGGTAAATCCCGACCTTTCTGTGTGGTGATTGCATGTTCTCTTCGTGCATGTGTGGGTTTTCTCCCACCAAAAACATGCTTAAGTGTTTGATGGATTGATGATTCTAAAGTTTCCTTAGGTGTGAATTTGAGCACATGTATGGTTGTGTGCCCCTCTTGTCACCCCTTACTGAGAGTTCACTGTTTATTTGTGCTCCCATCCGCTTACAGCCCCTCACAGTTTTGATCCAGATGCCCGCTCAGGTGAGGGAAATGAAAACATCCATGGATCTAGTCATCTACAAGTTCAACACACTCTCAGTAAAATGCGTACATATCCCACAACTTTGCACTCTGAAATACCGTGTATAATATACGCCAAACACGCTTTTTGCGTGCATATGATACGCAATGATAGAGAATAGGTTGCGCCGGCGTAAAATATACACGAGTTTTTAGGTTTCGTTTTGATCACGTGGTCAGAAATCCTCCGGCTCTTTTCTAAATGACGTCGTTCCTGGTTAAGGTTAGGATTACGGTTATGGTTAGAAAAGCAAATTGTTTGTTTGTGGGGCTGTCTGTGATGCTCTCGGCTCCACCAGGGGGCGTGTCAAACGTGGAAAACACATTTTAACACGTTAAGGACCGCCCGTATTATATGCACGCAAAAACCGGTTTTGCCGTATATTATACACGGTATTTCCCAAATCGTGGCATATGTACGCATTTTACTGAAACTGGGCTGACAAGTTAGTGCATAAGAATGAAGTTTTTTAGCACACGTAACAAATGCGAGCTTTTTAAAACAAATTTTTTCCCCCCTTTAAATTCACAATAAGGTAAAAAAAGAAATATAGTTTTAGTTTAATTTTCATTAGGGATGTCCCGATCCGATCACGTGATCGGAAATCGGGGCCGATCACGTGGTTTGGGACTCGATCGGAATCGGGCTCCTTAGTCCGATCAGGATCGGATATTTCATTTATTTTCATTATGATCAGAGCTTTATATTTCATCTTATCACTCCGGATAAATACTCCACTAGAAGTCTGCATGTCATGAAAACATGTCATTACCAGAAAACGCAGCAGAAAACGGCAGCAGCTGAAGCAGAATGCTAACTTGTAAACAAAGCTAGCTAGAAAGCTAACTAGAAACTAGAAACTTTCAAGCTAACTTAGCTAGAAAGCTAACTTCCGGGACCGCAACTCTTATTGCAATCTTAAAAACGCTGTAAATTGGCAGCAAGTGTCTTGGTTTGTCACAACTCAAACAACAACCTATAAAGGTATTCCAACAGAAAAAGACAGTATTATTTTTCTTTTTAATGTGACGCTCTTCATGCTGCAGACAGATGGCTACACAGCAGCTGCTAACTGCTACATGCTAGCGCCGTGATTTAACTCCTTAGGACCCGAGCTATCCTTTGATATGCCTGTTTTATTTATCTGACAGAGAAATAACAGTTAAGAAAATTAACTACTGTGGTAATAAAACAGAAAATGTGATGTCTTAAGAACTTAAAAAATAAGCACATAACCTTAAAAATAACTACATAAATAAAACTAATAAATTAAAACTAATAATGATATCAGCTATTCATGAACACTCATCAAATTTTATGCTAGAATAAAGTCTTATAATTTGTTTTTAAGAATTCTAAATGAGGACAGGAATCACATTTGATCAAAAATGTTCAATAGCTCTAAAGATATTAAAGCTAAAGTCACTAAACTTTCTCACATGACTAATTATCACTTATATAACAAGAAAATTGTATTTTTTTTCCTAGATTATATTGGTTTTAATTTTACTTGTTTTTTAAAGATCCTTCACAGAAGTGTTTTATTTAAGTTTTAATGATAAAAGAAGGTTATTGAAATATAAATAAGGGACAACACTAATCTGTTTGTTTAATTTATTCATGTTTTAAATGTTTTATAAAAGTATCGGATCGGGACTCGGTATCGGCAGATACACAAAATCAAATGACTCGGAATCGGATCGGCCCCAAAAAAACCTGATCGGGACATCCCTAATTTTCATAAATTATTTGTCCTCAATTATCTGAAAAATTCCACAAGAACATTCTAAAAACACCAAAAAACCAACATTTTAAAAATCAAATTTCCAAAGTGAGGTAAAAAACGAAGTCATCTGACTCCCACTCCTGCCTCTGCTTCCATAACGTATCCATGTCTTAAGATGCCCACAGGCTGTGTCACTTCACACTGTTGACATGCGGTTGTTTCTCCACCTCTAACGGCAGACTCAGTCAATTATCCATGGAATCGATCAACATAACTCCACTGCCACTCATTTAAAAGAGCCAATCAATCTGCATGGACCTTTTTCTTATTTCATTTTTTTCCTTCCTGGTGGTGGTTGGAGCATTTATGTGTGTGGCTCCATGGTTGGGCTCCATGATGGATCTACTCAGGTGACAGCCCGTGCTCTGATTTATGGTTGTTTTTATCACTGCAGTATGACTAGAGTTGACCTCTCTTCTAGGTTGCTGCCGCTTCTTCCCATGATGCCTGTTAAACTGCACTCTGACTTGCATGATAATAGCACGCCGCCCTTCTGGACAACATTTTTAATGCACAGAGAGTGGAATTTGTGGATTTATGAGCTTAAAAGAGCTCCGTCCGTTTGCGGCTTTATTTATTCTGCACTCACCAACTCCTCAGTGATTTCATTACTAAATTAAGCGACCTATAATCTTACACAGATAAATGTGGACGCAACAGTGTGTGATGCAGCACGGGATACTGTGTCCTCTATACCTGATGACATGCAAAGTTTATCACGAGCAGAGACATGGTCACCTTACCCCGGGCCTCATTGTGACAGCCAGCAAGTCACTTGAGAGCACCATCGGAAATCAATAACCCCCCACTCTTTAATTGTTAGAAAAAAAAATCTTTCCTGCATCACATCATCAGTCAGGACAACCTGACTTTCATTTATTTTTGCATTTTATACTCTTACTTAGCCTTTTCTGCCTCTCTGATAGTTTCTGCTCTGTGAAATGCACTAGCTGGCTGATTGTTCCGTAGATTACTTAATGGAAACTGTCTGGATTTTATTTTAAGAGACTCGGCGTGCATACGAAAGCGCCTCATGTTTACTCTGGTGCGTTTGTGTCTTATCTGTGGGAGCGTTTACATCAATGTCAGCTCCTCCGCTGTTGTCTTAAGCTAACAGGAGCCGCGCGGCGGTTTCCGCCTGCTTGATGTTTGCTGATTCCCATCATATTTTTGTCTTTAGGTCACACATCAATTCCCTCTGATGCTGAATTCCCAAATGTTTTGTGTCATGATGCCTTTTAGCTTCTCTGTCTTTTGACGCCCTTGATCACAGGTTATGTCAGAAATTTATGAGGAGTTCAGCGACATTGAAAATGTCATTTTAGTGGTTGAAGGGATGTAATCCTCCTCTGATTTGCTATGTTGCTCATCAAAATGCAGTGAAACATTCAAGCTCTAACAAAAAACTTGGGATTGTAATTTGACTTGACAAAGTACATTCTATTTAAATGTATTTGCTGTTTTATCAGCCCTAAATTAATGATAAATGGTGTATATTTAGTATATTTTCTCAGAAGTCACAGTCCCTAACGCTGGTGCCATCCTATAACCCCAATGTGAGGTTCAGTGTCTTGCCCAAAGACACTTTTACACATGGCAGGATGGGAACCAAACCTGGGATCTTCCGATCAAAAGGTCGACCGTTCTACCACTGCTCCCAGCTGCCTCCATAAGTCCATAATGCTTGACGAAATGGATTTCCTGTCTCCTGTTTTTTTACATTTTAGCCCATTTCTTATGCGCCACTATTACAAAGATATACTAGAAAATATTGAATTTTATGGATGATACAACCCAGAATTAATATAGCAAGAGTTTTTGACCATTTTTAGCGAGACATACTAAAATATGATTTAAAAAATGTATCTATTTTGCAGTAGTTGTTTACCTTTTGGCATTTTCTGTCAGGGGTCACCACAGCAAATCAGCTTTCACAGATTCATACACATGGTTTATCAGAGATTTTTATGCCAGATGCTCATCCTGACACAGCCCTGCTTTCCACTGACTACTTTTATTATTGCAATTTGTAGATGGCATTCTTAAAGTTACACTCCAATCATCTTTTGATCTATTTTCAAAGTGTTTCCAGTGGTCTTTTAATCCTGATGATGCCGTTTTTAGCCAAAATCTAAAAACCTGGGTAGTTTTCAAGGACATAGTTTCTGCAGAGCGGCAGGAATTAATTAAAAGTTCATCTTTGAGTTGGCATTGAACATCTCCCATTCTTGTCACCCCTAAAGCCCCTCACACTCTCAACCTCAACTGCTGGAACAAAAATGGCGAACAATATTAGAGCCATCTAACCGTACAGTTTTGATTCACAATGGTTTGAATAAAGGAATATTCAGAAATATGACATTGAGCTTTTTTTATATATATGTCCTCCATTGTCAATAAAAATGCCTTAAGAACATGTTAAAGACTACAAAAGTACCGCTTTCATCAGAGTTGATCTTCAGCACAAATATATTGAGCTAAAATGAGACATATAAATAGTGAAAATTTACTTAGTGTTATTGTTGTGTGAAATTTAAGTCTTTTAGCTTGTTTTTTTTATTTTTTTTTTTTAAAGATAGAACAGAGACGGTCAAATGAACCCTATGGCTAAGAGATGTTGTGGGGCTAGTTTGGAATAGCTGTAGCTTAGGGAACAATAATCAATGAATAACGATCCAAGTGTGTAATACTTGACTGTCCCATTAAAAGTGTTGACTTACTCTGAACCCACTATTTCAAATCATTGTGGCAGATCCTTTCATTTTTATTACAAGATTCTGTTGAAATGTTGTACAATTTCTGCTTAGCAACTAAAAGACTTACTAAATCTGAGATTTTTCACACTCATCGTTTGTTTTGTGTTGAAAAGGCAGAGTCAAATTCTTTTCAAATGTACTTTTTGGGGAAAAATAATTATGCATCCAGGCTAAATTTGGTTTTGCTTCCTAACAAGCAGTTCTGCTTTGTGTCTGTGTTGGAAGTGTAAAGCTATGTTCACACCGTCCTTTTCAATGAACGTTCAAGGGGTTAATTCCAATGAAAAGTGTATGCTTTTATCTATTGGTATATATATTATAACAGTTTCTGGCTCTCCTGGGGGGCGTTTCAGTTGGCCACTAGGTGGCGATCACGCTATAACATTACACCTCATTCCAAAAGACGAAAACAGTATGAGGAAAAAACGATGTTTAAGAAAAACTATTAGTGTCTTTAAAAAATATTTCCTTGAAGAGTTTGGAATATTTGTGGAATAAAGATGTTCATTTTGTTAGCAATGTATGTTTAGTTTGACCGAGCTTTAGCATTAGCCGTTCTATGGGAAATTCCATTAAATATTAGCATCAAGCTAGCTGACTTTAGCTTTATGTACTAAATCGATGTATATTTTTTATGAATTAGTCATTGATCTGTTAAGCTTAAATTGATTCAAATCGATTAATAGATTTTATTAGCCCAGCCATAACGCTACAATATATTCTTCATTATCTCGCTATCACAAGAAAACAAATTTTGTTTTTTTTTTGCTATAACCAAATAATGGATCTTTTTATGACGAGAGAAAAAAAAAACAAAACTAGGGCAGACCGTTTTTGGCTTCAATCAATGTACATATCGAGCTTCCGTGTTTAAAACTTTTGCATTCACAGGTAGCTATGCTATGTTATTGGGTTATACGCACAAAATGCTCAGCCACTGAGTGTGTGTTACAAGTTAAACCAGCTTTAACTTTGACCAATAAGTCTCCCGGATTGGTAGTGACGCCTGGATTAATTGAGGTGCCAACCGCTTGGAAATTTGATCACAGAGAAGAAATTAAATATTGCAGTTTTTGCCTGGCTCGAATTATACGACACCAAGTCTTTAATATATCTGAATAAACCAGTGAAAGAAAAAGCTTTTATTTATAAGATTTACACCAATTTGACATTTTGCACGAAACCTCTTCCAACTGTAGGTGATGGACATGATAGTATGGGCTAAAACCTGTGCTAAGTGGCCACATGCCTACCGTGAGAGACATACTAGAAGAAGCAATAGAATGGCTTTTGAGTGGAGAGTTACTACAGCTAACAGTTCCAGATCTGCATTAAAATCTTAAGAGCAATTTCATACACTCATTGGTAATTAAAATAAAGAAAAAAACGGTACAACGCAGCCTTGTGAACCAATTTTTTTATCCCATTTAAATTTTGACAAGCACATGAAGAATTCCACCCCTCCATAGACCCTCTTTAAAAATCTAATTTACTCTAAACTTGAACTATTCCACAAATTGCCTTTTTTCTTTCTCCCGCACAAGCTATGGCAGGACCAAGCTAATAGCCAGCTTGTTTCTCCTCCTTCCTGTTGAGCGCAGTACCTGGGGAGAACCCCGTCTCCAAAACTGTGATTAGGCCCACTCTGGCTAATTAACTGCTCGGGCCACAGTTGGCCATTTGTGTGGTTTAATGGAGGGATGATGCTGCAGCTGTCCTTCGTCTGTCATTCATCCGACTTGTGCCCTTTATGCCACAAAGCGTTTATCACTCTCATTAAAGTGACAGAGAATATGAGCACACTGCATTTTCATTTAAGCAGCGGCAGAGG
>NC_050529.1:11201411-11206583 GCF_002922805.2 Oryzias melastigma | reverse complement strand
TTTTTTTTTTTTAATTTCGTTGAGGGAAATAGGTGGCTTGTGTCCTAGTAAAGGGGGAAATTCCTGGAGATTCCTGGAGAGAAGACCTCATTACAACAGAGTTGTGGTTCTTGAAAATGCCGCTGTTAATTTGCCCATGACCGCTCTCATGTCTCTGGCTCTCCTGCTATTAACTGAAACTGGCTGCTTAATTATTTATACCTTTCCATTATGGAATGAAAGTTAGGACACTGCCATGCGTACTGCAAGGAGGTTCCTCTCTTTTATTCTAATTTAACTTGTTAAGATTTAAACCGGTTCCTTATGTCTCCGCATTTTAAAGTAGCTGTGATTGCAGGAATTACAGTTCCACTCCGATCATCTTTTGTTCTATTGTAAAAGCATTCATAGTTGTCTTTTAATTATGATTATTCTGTTTTTAGACAAAATCTGTCATATTCTTGGACATAGTTTCTGAATAGTGGGGGGTGTCTCCTTAAAGGCCCTTTAAGGAACATCTGTTTAAGATTAAATTTATTTAAGACTGGACACAATTGGAAGATAAAATGAAAGTTTTTGCTGATCACTTCTAGCTCCCTGGATAAATTAGGTGTTGGTGTTAGACTGGGGCTCTTCTCAATCTGTGACATCAGCACGAGAGAGACGGCTGGTTTTCATGGGTATGGGTATGAGTATGGGTTTTTAGAGGATTACTCAGAAATGCATGAACAGATCAAAATATCACTTTGGAGTTCTATATAGTGAGGATTAAACAGTATAATACATGTAAAAGCTTAAAAAGTTGCTTTTTCATGGTATGGCCCCTTTAATAGGTAGTCTCTGTGTAACTACTATATCCTTTTATATGGTAAGTACCACAGAACACCGTTTAACTTTGCATGTAAAATTCACATTCAATAAAATATACTTTCTGTGTACTTACTTTGCTCTCTTTAAAAATAAGTACCACAAAAAAACACAATAAGGTATTACATAAGTGCCATGTAAATACCCATCGTCTTACACATGGTGAGTCCCATGAAACACACATAAACTTGCTAATAATTACAAAGTAAATTCAATGCTTTTTTTCACAGTACTTAAAAAGTAGTCTCTGTTCACCTACTATTTTATTAACATGGTAAATACTAACAAACATACAATAAGTGAAGAAGTAAATTTAAGGAACTTTATTTATACTTACCTTGTTCTTACATGTGGTGATTACTACAAAAGACACATTAACAGTACCCAGTTGGCACCACATAAGTAGTAATGCATGTACCACGTAAGTACCGAGGAGGTACAAAAAAGTACTATATAAGTACCCAGTAGATTCCATGAGAAAGCACCATCTAATTACTATGGGTAATGACAAGAGTTTGGCGATACAATACGTATCGTGATACACGTCATGATACAACATGTATCCCGATATATCCCAAGACAGTATCAAACAATAGTTCACTATTTTTTTTAAATTTTGTCTTAATAATTATCTGAATACTAATACATTTTTCACTAAAGTAACATTGTAAAATACGTGTTATTTAATGATCAGAACATTAAGCAGTGCAACTGAGTCTAATAAACAAGTTGGTTTCACAAAAAGAAAATTCACTTTTCTTCTGGTAATTTGAATAACATTTTAGTGTGGGAAAAAAAATAAGACTGAACTGCATGTTTGCTTTTAAATAATAATTAAATATCGCCTTGGTAGATACAAGTATGGTCAAATAAAGTAGCGCAATATTTCACTGAATCGATATTTTCTTACATCCCCATTAAATACAATGTAACCAGTAAAGTACCATGTAAATTCCACTAAAGTACAGTACTGTAAAAGGAAGTTTCACCTAATTTTCTTTACACATGTCCTCCATCATCAGAAAAATTGCCTCAAGAACATGTTAAAAACACCAAAAGCACCATTTTCATTGAAGTGGGTCTTTAAAGCGCTGGATTCTGGCCAAACGACTTATTTTATGTACCACTTGTGTGTACTTACACAACCATAAAGCACCACAACTTGAGCGTATACTAACTCTCCTAGCCATCCACTTACTCACACAAGCCCCAGGCTCCTCGGTATCATCCAGCCATCATGTGTTCATTAGGCTGGGAGTGTGTTTGAGCACTCTTCTCTCTTGTGTGCAAGGAAACATGTAAATTTTCTTTTTTTTTTTTTCCTCAGCAGAGATGCAAGATTATTTTTGAAGCTTTTTGATTTCGTTTCTACCTCTGGCAATCTTTCATATTTAGTAATTAAGTTGTGCACAAATTTGTTTTTTTCACTCTTTTTAAAGGTTCTCAAAGTATCATCCACCCCTTTTTACTCGTCTGGTTGTGTGACTAGCCTGCTCTTTTTTAACAGCTTCTCCCGAGGGATGAGGGTAGCTCATGTGAACGGATCACTTCTGATTAGTGCGGGTGCTTTGGAGAGATGCCTGTAGTGTTTTTCGCCAGAAACAAACAGTGGTGTGGCCTCCTCGGGGAAGACTGCCATTTTCATAGCACAGCACATCCCCCCCGAGAGAAGCCGCGCTATCTCTCATGAGCTGTTAACTTTGGACTTTAAAGTGTGTGCTTTGTTTTTCACATCACAAGACGATGATATCGTGTATTACCGCGACACAGCCGATATTTATTTATTTTTTATTTAAAAAGAGCGGTGGGATTCTGTCTCATCTGCTCAGCAAATACGGGAGGTTTTTTAATTTTCCGAGAGTGTCACAACATAAACTCCCTGTCATTCAATTCTCAGTGCAAATTTACATATAAAGTGTCCGATAAGCATATTTGTGCGCTGCCAAAGAACACTTTACTCATTTTTGTGTCGAAACATAAAGGCTGAAAGAAAACGTTCCCTTTATTTTGAATGCATTTGAATCATGTGGCATTTTGTGGCAGAAGAAGAAAGATATTGGATGTAGGTAAACAGTGCAGGAGGGTGGGGAGCAGAAGCTGACGGCTGATTTGTCTCTTTTCTGTCGGGAGGATTTACGGTGCGAGTGTGTCGAGCCATCAATCAATTGTGGCACACTCCAAGGACAAGTTTGTCTCTTTATGCAATTTGTAAGGCTGTCCAGTCAAATTGATTCCTTAACCAGGAGCCGTCCAGCTCCCGCAGAAGAGCAAACCCCCCTGAAAAGCACATAAACCTCAGTGTTTGCTGTAAACCAGACAATAAATGAGACGACTGTTGACTATCTGTGGACGGAATCCAACTGCAAAATAAAGTGGGTGACAAAAAGACAAGATTAAAAGCGATCGCAGCAGTGATTGATTAAATGTGATTAAACGGAACAACTGAGGATTGATGCTGCTGAGCTCCTTTCTGACAAACGATTCTGCTGTTATGATGCACTCAGTCTTCTGGAGTTTAAATACCCCAAAACAAACATTGGCTACTGTAACTAAAAATGTTCTCAAATTCCAAGCTCTTTCATGTTTATAGTTTTATTAGACAAACTAGTCATTAAACCCTTTAACACTGGAGATATCACTAGTGACACCTAAATAACACACACTCTGTGACATACTGTAAATTCTCAACCATTCACACGATTAATATAAAGCACTTTGTTGTGTACTTGCAGGATAACTCCACCATACCAAAGTAGCAGTAAAAAATGTTGTACCTGGCGTTGATACAGATGTTCAAAAATGGTCAGTGATAAAATGAGGAATTAAACTATCCAGACAAGGACTTCAAACTTGTTTTTTTCTCTTATTGCATTGCCCCGACCTCATAATTCCTTTGGTTTAAAACAAAAATACTCACGTTTCATTATCATCTATCATTTGATTTCATGTTCTCATGTATTTGCAGATTTTTTTTTTCAGTCATGTGACTCTTTTGGTCCATGACAAAAACTCTGACAACTCAAGATGCTTGTATGAAACTTTTGTGTCCAAAGGTGCTGCAGGAATTTCCCAGGAGGGGAGATTAAATGAGGAGTACGCCAGCCCGTTGGCCAAACCCACACTATCAGACACACACACACACACACAGTGAGCCAAAGTCTGGTCCCGCCAGTTCCTGAATCGCTACCAACTGAATAGTGTGCGCCTGCATGGAGAAATGGCATCAGCTGACTCAGAAGCGGCTCAAAAATATCCCAAATGATAATTATCATCCGGAGCAGATGGTTATTATGGGAGAAACCTGGAAATTCTGGAAGAACAGGCTCTCTTGCACTTATTTGATGAAGGAGGAAGCACGCGCTCCTGGTTTTAAGGCACAGGGCAACAGCGTGGTACTTTTCATGTGCGTCATAAATGACACTGTGGAACAGTCTATTGTTCTGAATTAAAAAAAAAGAAACTGTATTTGCGGATGTCTCCGGTCCCTAATAAGGGGAAATTATGAAATTATGAAATGAGATTGATCCAATGTTGCTCCTCATTATTTTTGCACTTTTAATGCTAGCATAAGGCTACAAGCTCGCGCTTGAGCGCGCAAACATAGTTCTCAACGACGAGGTGGGGGATGGGTTGCTTTGTGTCCTCAGTCCCGCCCACAAACCAGAATTGTATTTGTAATGAGCTACTACCGCTGTGCATAAAATAAGCCTTAAAAAAAACGACAAATGCTTTTTTTGTTTTGGCTAAAAATGTCTGTCAATAATTACAAGATGACTAGGAACGATTTTACAATGGAAAACGATATGGTTGGAGTGGAACTTCAAGTATCAAATAATCCATAATCTGAGTTTTTTAACGCATACATATTTAGGATTCAGAATGTAGATGCATTCGACTGTTTTCAGTCAATTTTCTCAACTAGTATCTCAATTAAAAACATCTTTATAGGTTTCACCATCAGAGGTGGAACCCTTTAAGACCTTTGTGGTCACAGAGGACATCAAACTCCCAAATGACTGATCAATTCATGCTACTTTTAGCTGTTGCATTACCTTCAAAGAGGCTGGAATAAAATACTAGTCACCACGTTCCACTCAAGGTAGGTTGAAAAAGCTTTGATAATCTTCATCCCTCAAATGTTGCTGTTACTAGATCAGAGTTTGATGTTTGCTCAGTGCTTTGATGTCTGACCAGATACTCATAAAGTGAACGACCCCCCTCCTTTATCAAAAGCTCTGTAGCAACAACATGGCTGTAGGAGCACATTTTGTATACGGAATCCAGTTTGTGAGTTTAACCGATGAAAAGCTGAAAAGCACCTTTTTT
>NC_050529.1:11121487-11201381 GCF_002922805.2 Oryzias melastigma | reverse complement strand
TTTCCTCAGCCAATCGTCAGTGTAATTTCAAGTTTGACGGTTTGGGTGAACAATAAAAACTTTTAAAAATTGCCCTAAAAATAAAGGCTGAGGAAAATCACATCCGATGGTTTCTTGCTGAGCAAGCAATTGCTCCTCTTTGGCGTCGAATGTGTGGTGATTTGGAACGCTTAACGGACAATAGGGAGCGATTACAAAAACAGGCTGTACACTTGAATAATTGATGCCGGAAATCATGCTCAGCTTTTCTGAATTCACAATGATCCATCTTATCCATTACTTGAATACACACACACTCATATTCTTGGTCAGGTTTCCATCACTTCACACTGCTTTGCAATGACATGCAGCCTTTCCTGGAAAAGCACCCTAATAATAACTGTTAGCTTAAACCTCAAAGCAACTGTTCGTGCCGAATGTGATTTTTATGTTCCATAACTGGAATCAGATCCCTGCAGTGTGTCTGCATCAGATTAATGTCCCCACAACATAAGGAAGACCTACTTATGCATTGTGATTTTCATTCTGTGTACAAACACCCAGACTCCCCCTGCGTGTCTTGTTTGTGCGCCGTGATCACATTAATGTAGAGATAAATATAAGTATAAAAACATTATTGATGCATAATAAATTACACTCCTGAGCAAATGTCTTGGCACTGACTTAAACATGCTCTTTAAATTTGCAGATTAGCATCCCTTCATTTTCTGCCGTCAAATTCAGTGGAAAATTTGCCACCCTTTCAGGTCGCAGTAATGACGAGAAACATAAATATAGAAACAAAATGAGTCAAAGATTATCTAATGGAGTGTGCGTCAATGCAGTTTGTCACAAGCTTTACAGGAGTATCATTCAATGGTCACAGTTCACTAACCATTTTTATGATATTTTTTTCCCCAAACGCCATGGGTTTGAAGCTGTTGCAATGTGCTTTATCTTCCCCATAAGACATGGACTTTTTCTGGCTCTAGTAAAAAAAAAAAAAGACAGCTGGGACAAGGCGCATCTCACATCCACGTGAAGAACCGCAAAAAATGTGATGACAACAAATAGCTTGAAAATATGGTTCATTTCAGTTTGATCAGAGGGGGGAAAAACCTTCCATCTGAGGGCTGTCTGATAAACCGCAACACGATATGTCAGCCTTGCTGCACATTTTGTGTGTGATAAGGAAAATCCAAAGGGAGGGAGATCCAATATTAGCAGGAGTGGTTTCTTTCTCAAAAGGTTTTTCTTTTTTGGGGGGTGTGACAGTCAACAAGATATGAAAAACATCTCAATGAATTTTAATTACTTAAATTTATAAGACTAATAATGAGCTATTTATGCAGCTAAGATAAATATTTAATAAAATGTATCTGCAGGTGAGGAAAGGCAGGAATTCAAGGCTTTTATTTTCTGTATTGTCAGGCGTATTTACCCTAAAAAGATGATTTTCCAGTTGACACGTACGTTGTGATAAGATCGTACACCAGAATGTTCTTGACGTTGATCAAAGAAATGTCAGTTCAGGACCCTGCATCACTGAGCTGTCTGGGATTGAAGTTGAATGATGCAAAAGTAAATTGTTGAAATCTTTGGCTGGCGGGCAAAAACGAAAGTCAACGTGTTGGGAAAAAAATCAAGGCGGGTACTTCCTTGCCAAAAACACAAATTAATGTCAACCATAGACTAAAGATTCTTTAATAGTATCTTTTACAAATTAGTGTGTATGGTATTAAGATTAAAATAATTTATCATTATAACTTTGTTTTACATTAGTTCTTTCATTACATATATTTTCAGATTTTAATAATGGAGCCAAAGCTTATGTGTAGCTTTCAGGGCAGCTTTTACGGCCTTAGTCACAACAGCTTTTAAGCTTCACACGTAATGCAGTTTAATAAGTCAAGACGCAATCGGTGCAATTTGAGCATCAGTTGAGAATCAAATCTCGTGCATGAGAAATATACGTCCATATATGACAAGTTGAGAGGGAACTTTGTGATATTTTCCTTTTTACCTGGGAGACAATAATAAAAAAAATCATGTTATTCTTGTTTATAGTTTTTCCCTCCTCAGGTTATTGCTGGTCAACAGTTCATCAAACTAGGTCACAGAGAGGTGGAAGTACCACTGAAAGCAGCCATCATTCAGAGCCAGCTCCTGGAGTAGATGATGAACTTCATCGTACTGGGAGAGTCTCTGAATGATCTCATGGACCCAGATATGGAGACGTGATTACCATTTTTTGTTTTGTTTGGTAGAGCACTCAACTCAAAATATAACTAAAAATAAATTAACCTAATCTCTCAACATCGTCTGTGTCCTCCATCCATTGTAAATGAGATACACAATCAATGCTTCCATTTGACAGTGAGGTTAAAGCTTGATGGTAGCTCCTCCCACACATGTCTGGAGCGTCTAGTAGTCTATGAACACATTTTTGGACAAGCGTTCAAAAGCAAATTTGATGTCTGCTGGAACAAAGGAGTCCAACGTGAATTTGACACACGAATCGCGTTCTATGTGAGCACAGCTTTCCGGGTTGATAAGTGCAGTATGTGTGTGGAAAATGTACAAGACTGTAAGGGGAAACCCCAGATGGCCCACAGGAAATATTGAGCTTGTAGTCCGCTTGGTGAGCTCATAGATTATAAATGTTCATGCATGGAGGTCGTCCAGTAGCTCGTCTTTTTATTGGTTTACTTCTGCTAATCGTGTATAACAGGAATTTAATGTTGTTTGAAAGAAGATTGTGGGCAGCCATTGGAAATGGTATCTTAGATTAACACTAAATTGGTGCTTTTTAATGTGGTCATCCCTTTCTGCAAATCAGCGGGTGGCTACAGCGTCTCCACCACAACTGTTGCATTCCACTCTTCAATGGATCTACAACTAATTGGGGCCCCCAAGACGTACAGTTTGGTACGGTTTAATGGGTCCATTTTACAATGAAAAATGCTCAAAATACTGTACCGTACCAAACCAGACCGCTCAGTTGAAATAAGGCTTTCATGCTGTTCAAGTGATGCACATTCTTGTCCCGCAGCCTGACTGTTAGAATTTAGGAAATTAGACAATCAGAGTGTAGTTTGTGTGGGCGTCACTTGCATATCATCTGCACCCCCCATGCATGCAGCATTTGCAATGCTTGATAATGCTTAGAGCAGGGGTGTCCAAATCCAGGCCAGTGTCCCACATGTTTTCCAACCAACCTGTCCCTGAAGCTCCTTATTGACCACACCTGATCCAGGTAATCAGAAGCAGATAAGGCAGGATTTCTGGAAAACAAGCAGGAGGCCGGCCTTTGAGGCCTGGCCTAGAAATTTGGTAGGGAACCATACGGTAGCATCACTCATGTCATCAAGTGTGTATAGCTTGCGTTAGCCTCACAAATACTTCACAATGTATTTACCACATGCATGTCAATTGTACATTCTATTTTTATGACGTCCCTTAAGGTGACCGCATATACCCCAAAGGAACTGCAAGACACACCTCCACTCCATTTAAGATTCATTCTACGACCCCAATCACACATCATTGTTTGAACTTTTTCAAAGTGTCTACGACCCTCCACAGGTCCAGACAACCCAACAATCTACAGCACCCGTAAGAGGGGCATGTGACTAAGACTTATTCACTGTGGCACTGTTGCATAAGACATCATTTGTGAGTGTAAGAGACAGAGAGATTTCTATCTATAAGTGGTGAAAATGAATATATGTTGGTGAGTACAACTTTAGATGTATTTGAATGTTGAAAGAGTATAGATATTGAAAGAAGAGTTAAAAAATGAAAAGCCTCAAGCTTGTTTATCTGCTTTCAATTTGTGTACCTGTTGTTGGCAGGAAGGTCTGCTAAATATAAAAATCAGAGTTTATGTTTAATACCAAGATAGATCCATGCCTTTCCCCCAGATTAAAAAGCTAAAAAGATTGTGGCAATATCACTAGTTCAAGGGAGTTCATGAGCGAAAATTGGAGTGAAGATTGCAGAGACTTAAGCATGGTGATTGAGCTTACATGACAAAGGCTAATCTGTGACTTTGCCATAGGGAAAGTTTGTCATTTGGCATTCAGAGAACAGCAAGACGCCACAATGTAGAAATATATAGATGTATTTTTGTGCGACTGAATTGGATTATTTGGCCATGCTATATTTGTGTTAGTGAAGGGTAAAAAGTTGTAGGAGGAAATATACACAAAACTTGCACCTCATTAATAATTCCATGAAGGACAATGGATACTTGGATTGATAGGAAGGATCTGGTGAAGAATCATGAGTATTTTTTTGTTGTTGAACTGTATGCACACATTCTTTTAGTGGCTTCTTCTTTAACCCTTGTGCTATTCTAGGCTTGTTTACATTAAAAGTGGGGTCATCTGGACCCCACAAGACAGTGCACTGAACTTTTCTTTTCAAGGATTTTTTTATCTTCACTGGTGTCTGTGGCAGACATAAAATCCTGTCCGCCTTTATCCACCTTTGTCATGGGATGAACCACACATCAATATAAGAGTGGGGTTATCTGGACCCCATAGCACAAGGGTTAAAGTACAACTCTGATTATCTTTTGGTCTATTTTCAAAGTGTTCCCATTGGTATTTTATTACTGATTATAGCATTTAGACAAAATTAGGACATAGTTTTGGCAGTAGTATATTAGATATTTGACTTTGAGTTGTGGGTAGGACTGTTGACACTGAGTAAGCTTGCCCTAATTTACCATCATACCTTTGTCTACTTAGCTTACAAACCCTCACAACCCCAACTTAACATAACTGGTGCAACAAAAATGTCAAGCATTATCGGTTCAACCCTTCATAACGATCTGAATTAAGAAATACTCAGATTCTTTATATATGTTCTCCATTATGACAAAAATGTTACAAGAACATGTTAAAAACACCAAAAATGCGATTTTCATTGAAGTATGTCTTCAACTAGCAACGCTATTTCCTTTTTTTAGCCAACTATCTCGTCCAGCACCAGTGGAATTCTCTGAGAACAAAATGAACAATTCACGGACTCTGTGCCAAGATTTCAGATACCGGCTCTACACCACTCGCAGGAAATGAGAAAAGAAAGCAATTTTGATCAAAAGAAAGCTTGATCCAGACAATTGGGAGCTTTTGGAGACTGCACACTTGGGTAAAGTGTGATCTCCAACTGCTCTGCTCAGAAAAGCTTTCGGTGGTTCCTGTCTGAAGCACAGCACATCACAGTTTGTGCTGGCACTCTGGGCCCCATAGAAAATGTGTTATTTGTCCAACTCTTGCTGTTTCGTTGACATTCTGCTCACCTGTGCATTTGTCAAACTAGGCATTGTGCTGCTATCGATTGGCCAGGACCTGGTCAGTCAGGAAGAGTTTATGCCCACTAGGTTATCAGTGACATCACCCCTCAGAAAAGCAGGGAGTTGCTTCTCATCTCCTTTATTGATAGTTTGGGGAGTGTATTAAGAGGACCTGCGCAGCCTGATTTATTGAGACATGCCAGAGCCTCTCTGTGTACCCCAAAGGCAGCGGGTAACAATCCAGTCTTGCTTCCTCTTCCTGCAAACACAGTTTATTTACTTACTCTCAGGGAGGCAATGAATACAGCCCTGACTGACAAACAATCTTATGATGCAGCCTTCATGTCAGGACTGGATATTTTTCCCGCCTCCCTCTCCTCTCTATTCTTCCCTTCTCCAGAATATCTCAGTCAGTTGTCAGTCCTTTTTCCCCAGCCATGGGCCCTGTTGACACGGGAATCCATCACTTCTCACATGGGGGAGTGTGGGACATGTTGGCGGCCATTACTATTCATGAGGTAGTGTGATCCACTCTGTCACCCGTTGTCAGCAAGAGGTGTCTGTCTGCACTGCTGCTCCCTTTGCTCTCTTTATCAGCCAGGGGTGGCTAATGAGAAGCACCAGGTTAATACCACCACTAGAACAGCTATGGCTTTAAACCTCTTAATTCATTTAGACACCACTAATTGAAACCCATGTGAACTACACTCTGGACACCATCCATTTTCGTACAAGCCTCAGCTGAAAGGGAAGTGGGAATGCAAATTGATGGGATTCTGTGGAGTACTTTGAGAAGTAACTTGCCTTCAACCAATTTGCAGCGATTTAAAGTCCCACTCTGTTCATCTTTTGATCTATTGTAAAAGTGTTCCTAGTTGTCTTTTAATTATAATTGTAAAGCTTTTGGCCAAAATGAAAAAAAAAAAACTTGTCGTTTTCTAGGACATAGTTTCTGCAGAGTGGCAGTAGTTCGCTAGAAATTTGCCTCAGAGTTGTGGGTGGGACTGTTGGCGTGGAGTAACCCCACCCCTTTCCTGTCACCCATAACTAAGCTATCTGCTTACACACTTTTCGGCTAGCTTTTTTGAGTTTTGAGTCATTTAAAAATTACATTTAAACATGTTTTTTAGTAAAAAAAAAAAAAAGTTCAACCGTAATTGCATCTATATCCATTAATGTAGTGAGCTATTTTTTGCAAAAACTTCTGGGAAATTTCTAGGGCACTCTATTTTGCAATTGTAGATTCAGACATCACTAAAAAATGATGAGCATACTAAATAGTGCACTCCGTAGTGAGTAGTGAAGGGATTCAGACATTGCCTTGGAGGGTTCTTTTTCCCATGTGAAGAAATGATAAGAAATGTTAATTAATTAGTTTGTTTGATAATAGTTCAAAGAATGATTGCCAAATGGTTGGCCCTTAAACCTTTTCACTCCACCAAAAATATGAGCTTCTTTGCAAGAAGTTTGGACACACCTGTATTATAACCTTCCTCAAGATTAAGCAGTCCTTAAAAAAATCAGACAACCAAGTCTGATATTTAAACAGGAAAGACGTGGAATGTCAAAAATAAACAGCTTTATGTAAGTCCATAACGTCCTAGACCAATTAAAGTGACTAAAAACAGCAGCTATGAGTAAGCCTAGACAACCTTGTAGACGTGGCAGCATATAAATTACCAACAGACATTCACCCCACAGTTGTTAGGCATGATTTAGTCATCCTGCTGTTGAATCAACAAGCCACAAACTCTACAGTCCTATTCTGGTTCTCCCCCTTCTCTTTATTTATCCGCACAGTTTCCATCAATGCTACTGGAAATGACTATTGACAGGAGTGAAAGGGCGTTCAGCATCCCGCCACACGGTCATCTCGGTTCATCTAGCACCTTTAGGCTTTTCTGTGCCTCGCTGTGTGCTTTAGATGAGCATAATAAATGCCAGCTTCCACTGCCAACCCTGATGCATCTTTATGCTACACTAAAGGGCCACGGCCTAACGACAGGAGATCACTCTTTCTGCCTTAGTTGCAGCTGTAAATATTCAAATGAGCCATCACAAGTCGATTCCACGAGAGATAACGGTTCCATCTTTTACCTGGTCCTTCTGGTGGGCGACAGTTGGATGTATATAGTCGACTGCATTGTTGTCTCCAAAAGCGCCTGATTTGCCGGCATAAATTTCACCAGACACTCACTCCTTCGCTGTGCCTGCAGAGGCGAATGCTTATTTATTTACTCATTTTTCATTTCAATAGTTATTTTATGGTGCCGGGGTATTAATTGAACTGCTTCTACTGCACAACAATTCAAAGCCCAGTACATCCATTAAAAAGGGAGTGTGCCGGAAACACTGCTGAACAGGCTCACAAATCAACCTAAGCTGAGAGAGGAACCTAACAATAATATAACACAATCGCGATAATCTTTCATTTAGAAACGTGCGCCTTTCTCAGCCATGCAAATAAAGCCTCAGAAGCCAGAAGTGGCTGAGGCAGAGTAATCTGATTGGTAGCATGGGAGTTCCACTAGACTGCTGCATGTCATGCTGGGGTTTATGGGAACAAACGGTAAACACTAAACAATTACATTAGTGCTAATGGATGCTACTCATCACTTAAATTATCAACCTGGAGAAATATACAAGATATATATGTATTTGCATTAGCTTCAAAGTGTCATCCACTACAGTACAAATTAGGTTTGTAAATTCGGAACATTCTCATGTTGATATCAAGATATAAACACAGGTGGTAAAGATCCCAAGGAATTTGTTGCAATTCATCATGATGCCGGGGGACAGGAAATTCGTAAATACCCAACATGCTAGACAGTTGCTGAAACTTTCAGGAGTTGCTCATCTGTTAAAGGTTGCCAGAATCATTTCATTATTTGTGGGATGAGCAGCAGACCCGAGAATGGGGATTAAATGAGGTCTGCAGCAATGGGTACATTTTTACAGCTTTATCAATGTGTACTTAAAACCATCAATCCACAGAGTATGAAAAATGAAAGCATCTGTTTGTTGCTGATCTTTGTTTAAAGAAGTTGAGAGATCTGGTTGCAGGCAAGATGGCGCCTGAACACAACATTAAAGTCATCATTAGCCGGAACCGGAAATGTCACAACTGTAGCTGGAAGCTTAATTTGCGTATTTATACTTTAAATTTCCTAACCCTTACACTTACCCTAACCCTAACTGTAACCTGGTTCCGCTGTTTTTGTAGGGGAAAAGCGTGAACTTAGTTTGAGGACTTACGACTAATGTTGCTCTTGCGCCATCTTGGGGACATGTTTTTGTTAGAGTTATAGGGAAATACAAATAAAGTGTGCTTTCAATATCTGTCATTTTCTGTGTAATCTTAGGTTATTTTATTTATACATTACAATAAGGTAGATCTTAAAAACCCACTCCAATGAAAATGGTCTTTTTTGTGTTTTCAACATGTTCTTGTAGCATTTTTCTCACAGTACAGAACCTATATAAAAAATTACGATTAAAACTGCGATCCTGAGTATTTTTTTTAACTCAAATCGTGTTGAATCAGAAAAGTGGATGCTAGAAAAGGCTTAGACTAATGAAGCAGTAACTGAAATGGGCGTGCCAAAGTCTTCTCTCCCCCTGACATGCTCACGTTTAGGTGTGCGAGACATGATGAGCATTCAACACCTGTTGTAGCAAATTAGGATTCTGGTTCCAAACTGTACGACTGGATTAATACCATATTGCTCGTTGTTAGTTTTGTGTCGCTTGTTAGCTTGAGGATGGTTAAATGTTAAGTAATGTATTCAGTTTCTTGGGACAAAATGAGTAAGAAACTAATTCAAAATAAAAAGTTCATACATTTAAAAAATGTTTTAAATGGAAAGATTAGGAGACTAACGTTTTATACTAAATCTACTTTTAAGGCTTATTTATTCTTTCATTTTTTAATTGAAGTTTTAATTTTTCATTTTCTCTTAGTTGGTATTTTCTGCCTCTATGTTTGGCTTTATTAATTCAAGTCATTGATCATTTTAAGCTTTTTCACTTGACTAAAAACTCCTTAAGTAGAAATACATGCAGATTTGGGCTGAAGTGTTTTTCGTTCCCATTTTCTTAATAAAGTTGGTAGAAGAAGAAAGGCAGACAGCATCTGTCTCACATTGTTCCCTTAATTCATCTGTTATCTACTGAAGGACTTAATAACACTTCTGTGACTCAGCATCCCATTCTCTAAAGCAAACAAGGTACTCCAGAGCTGATGGGGACATCCAATTTAACTGCCATCTTAATGGAATCTATAATAAGTGCAGTGCCACAATAATGGCAAAGCACTGCATCTTCTGATAACACGGCAAGCATCAAAACCCCTGTGATCACCAAACAAGTTGGCTTTTTCCTTCTCCGAGAAGCAAAATGTGCAGATGTCATTGTTAAGTTGCAGGTACCGTATTCCCCGGGGTCTCCTCACAAGAGGCTGCCTCGGCTCTCCAGCGGCCTTATAGTGGTAATCTGTGGTCTGCAGTGCAGGGACTTCTCTCCGCTTTTCCCTCCGCACTTCTGACGTTGCCCTGACTTTGATTTCATTGCTACCTGTTCCCTCTGGTGCTCATGAAAAAGGAGAGAAGTCGCACTTTCATGTCAGAGTTGAGCCAGAAAGGCGGGATTCGAGAGATGAGGGGGAAAAAATGTTTTCAGATCGTGTGTTAGACAATGGAGGCAGATCTATAGGGTTTTTGACAACTGATGAGAGCACTGAAGTGCGCATACGTTGATGAGGAAGTAGCTTTCTAGAATGGAAACAAAGCACGAGGAGAATCGATACTGCTTCAAATTGACAGTCAAACAGTTGTGAGGTGTTCATGCAACGGTGATGACACAACGGCACCTAATTGAATATTCAAATCAGATGACTTGAAAGCCAGAGGATCGACAGACGAATGGACACGAATTGGGCTCCGTTTGTTTACTTCTCTGCAATTGTGTTAGCCATCCCCCTGCTGGCTCAGGAGGTAATGATTGTAGAGGGACCAGATTAAAGGCTGTAGTCAGCTGTTTAGTGGGGCTCTGCTAACAAAGATTAGCAGCAGCTGCTTGGCGACAGCCTTGCTGGGGGAAAAAAAAGAAAAAAAAAAAAAGAAAACACCTCGGCTGAGCCTTTATTGTTTGAGAACACAGCCACCTTGATGTGGACCAATTCTGACAAGAGGAGGCAGTATGAGCACAGAGGATTGGCAGGCTCGGGGTTCTTTAAGCCACATCTAAAGTGGCTCAACAGCTTGCAGTCTTTCTCCTCTACTTCTTTCTTGTCCCGGGGAAGTGATGGTGGTGGGGGCGGCGTACGCATGGCAAGTTGTTGCAGATGTTGCCGGTAATGACGCAGACGGCACACAATCGTACAGAATGGAAGCCGGGTTTGCTGAAATTACTAAAAATTACTTTCTCATTATGTCCCTCATTGCTCCTGTAAGTAGTCAGAGTTTCCACCCGATTAAGAGAACGAGCCACGGAGCCTAAGCACACCCTGATACAAATACACACCGACTACGGAGGGAAGATAAAGCAACTTAGATCAGGACTGTTTCCACCACCTCAACGATACGCCCAGTGCTCATCCCCTCATGTCACCTTTCCACTAACTGGTAAAGGCATATCGCTAATGTAGGAGCTAATAGTCTACATGTAACTGTGTCATGCTTCACATGTGGCCCTCAAGTGCTTTTTTTTTTCTTCTCTTCTCTCGCAATATTAACTTTAAGGTTTCACCTTCTCAGCTGTCAAACTTTTCGGCCTAAGGGGAGCTAATTATTGCTTTAGCGTTAAAGTTTTTACTACGCTTGTTTGTCCTTGTCTGACTGCATTTTCCATTGTTTTAGCTACAAAAAAAGGCCCAGGGACAAACATTTTTGAATAAAGTTACAGGGTTGAATCAAAAGTTATGGCTGGGTATGATGCACACAGTTGAAGCCTTGAACACCTCAATTTATTTTCCTAATGAAAACGGAAAGTTATCTTTATTTGAGAGGGGGTTCAAGCAGGGATAAAGTACGGGATGAGATTTCGGAGTAAATGTCTGTTTGACAAGTTTCCTGAGGAGACTTTGTCAGTGCACAGGAATAGTTTGATTTAGCCTTGAACAGTAAGTCCGGATTATTTTACATGCAACAAGGCAACAAAAGGTTACACTAAACAGTAGTACACAAAGGATTAGAGCTGTACTATTCTCTATCCTTTGAGTGTGTGCATTTTCAACTTATAAAGGCTTTTCATTGATTTTATAAGCGTAAAATGCCACTATGAAGTGACATAAAAATCAGCTTACTTAGGTGCTGATCCGATTCAGTTCACAAATTGAATAAAATGGTGTGCACAGATGTATATAAAACTGTATATTCTCCACATACATAGGGTGTATTCAGACTAGAGAAGTCCGCTGGTCTGGACCTAGTCCACTTAATTTGATCTGGACCACGTTCTGTATTTTGCTTTGGTCCATATTCAGATTTCTGTCAAGCAAACTTTCCTGTTCTGGACCAAAGCTTGTAAACAAAACCATGTGACTAAATACCTTTTCAGTCATTGGCCAGGACTTATGAAGGCGGGGCAAAGCAACGAGAGAGGAAATAATGGGAGTCCTTTAGGAATCCTTGTCAAAAATTGGTCATTTATTCAAACTTATTTATTTCGCTGACTAATTTTGAACATCTGGATCAACGTCAGGGTCAACACTATTTACTGGTACTTTGGTATGGTGGAGGCATGCTGCAAGACGATTACTGAGGAGACGACGGCTAAGAAGGTACGCTGATAAGTGTTTATGACATATAGAGCGTCGGGAAAACAGTGTGAAAAACAATATGTATCACGTTAATAGTTATTTTAATGAGCCTGCATTCATTCAACCAAATTTTAATGAGTTTTTTTTTTTATTCAAATTGTCACCTGTTTTAAAATAAAATCAAGTTTTCAGATTTTATTTTAATAGAATTAACTTCAGTCTATTTTTTTCTTTTAATTTACGGAAAAGTTCTTATTATTTTTACTTTGAAGATGTATTTACTTAGGGCATAAAATATGCTTTGTTTAAATACTTAAAATCCAACAATATTCTTAATTTTAGAGCAACAGTTACAATATCTAAAGTATATTTTTACTATACTAATATATTGCTAAAGATTGAGAATTGGCAATCTCAGACATAAAAAGTATTCATACTCAATTCCAAATAAAAATGCTGAAATGCACAATATTCATTTTAAAGCTATTGTATCTGTATATGCCTGCGCACAGTGCTCACATCACATCAGATAACTGTAATATAATCTTATGGTCAGATTGACTTTTGGCATCCACAAGTCAGAGTTACGACAGTGATCTACTTTTAGAAACGGGTAACAACATAACACCGACAAAATTAGATTGTTTTCCAGCCAAAAGCATTGCTGCAACTATATTTATGATGGAGCCACTTTGGCACCTTTCCTGTGATATTTCTCTCCGCTGTGCCTGATGCCTCAAAATAACTTCTCTACTGGAATACTGGAACAGAAGAATCCGTGTTCATCCAGTTGCTCTCTGGGAATCCACACATTTCATCCTGAAATACTCATCCTTGCGTCACGGCTGGACCTTTACATAAGTTTAGAGGGGAAGTGATCCCAGCTCCAGCAGTGATGCTTAGTCAGTGCCAAGTTCTCAAGGTGTGAAAACTCCACCAGCTGACTCCTCTATGTATTTTAAAATAGACTTTTGTATTCTTTTTGTTTAGGGTTGCAGTTTAGAGTCATCTTTACACCTTTTCATGTTTTGCTGACAATATGTTTATGCAAAAGAGTTGATGGGCTGGATTTATCACTCACTCTGAAAGGTTCATGTTTTTGCTATAAGTATTTTTAAATGGTTTGTTATCATGGAACTACTTCGTTGATCATTTTTTAGCTTTGGCTGTTTATTTAGTAGTTTTGCCTCTTTCCTTTTTCATTTGACTGATGTATTGGTACGTTTTACTTTTAAGCAGGTCAGATTTAGAATCAAATGGATAGAAAGAAAGAAAGAAAGCTAATACTCTTCCAACTTTTACACTTATAAGCCAGAAGGACATTGAAAGAAGCAAATGACATCCTTTCTATTTGCTTGACAGAAGTTGTAGCAATCCATCCTACACATCCGCTTTTAGTTTTCCAACAAATTAACAGAGATGATGCTGTATATATATATACTGTATATACCAAAGCATAAATAACACACATACATATATATATAAAGCACACCCCCACACACATATATATATATATATATACGGTATATACAAAAACATAAATAACACACATACATATGTATATAAAGCACACCCACACACACACACACACACATATATATATATATACATATTTGGTGTTCCGCCACTTTTTTGCGGTTTCACGTATTCACAGATTTTTCTTTTAGTCACGTGACTCCTCCGGTTCGTCACAAAGACTATGACAACTCAAGACTGTTGTATGAAACTTTTGTGTCCGAAGGAGGTGCTGTGGTGCTGAGGGAACAGAGAGACAGAGTGAGACCTTCATCATGTGTCATAAAGTACACTGCTATACAGTGCTCTGTTCTGAATTTAAAAAAATAAATAAATATCTTGAGCAATACTCCAATGTTCTATAATAAATGTTTACAAAGCATGATCAGAAGTTTTTTGATGAGTGTGGTTCAGTAGCGGACATTCTTCAGCCGCGGGGTGGGGGTTCTCCGTATTCGCGGATTTGGGGTATTTACAGATGGCTCCAGTCCCTAACCCCCTCAAAAAGGGCGCAAATACTGTTTCTGTATGTATGTATGTGTGTGTGGGTGTGTATGTGTGTGTGTGTGTATATATATATATATATATATATATATGTGTGTACGAGGGCATTTTGAAGCAAAAGGGAAGTAGATTTAAGAAGAAGTCAGTGACCTCTTTGAAAGCATCGCTCTTAAATGATACAAGAGTTCTGCCATCAGGAGTGATAAAACACCTAACCTTTGTTTTGTAACCGTTTCACCCCACTACTTTGAATGTTTTTTCCACTGTAGCGTTGAAATGGACCAGTTCAAGCACAAAGGTGACTCATATTAACCCGTTATTTTTTTTTTCTTCACCAATAATTGACATTGCCCCCCAAGTGGGAACTGTTAACAGGCTGGGATGTATCTAGAAAGCTCTAGAAATCATCCATGCAGACGTCAGGCACCAAAGGAGCCAAACGTTCACAGAAACTTTTTATAGAAGTAAAAGCTTTAGTGAAGGATGCTTTTTATGTTGTTTTTTTTACATCATGTCCTTTGGCACATATTGGATATGTTTGTTCTTTAGAAGGAAAAAAAAACATATATTGGTGCAAATGTGTGCTCTTTTATAAATTGCTACACAACTATAGTACAAATTTAATAAAAAATATTTAAGAAAACAGTAAAGATGAGCTAACTTGAGCCGACGTGACAGTTCTCATATACAGTCAATGGCTGCACCACAGAACCAAATTATCATTTTGTTGTTTTTTACATTACTGTATATATTTTCGCTGGTCTCTTTGAAGTGTCTGGTCACACATCACAGCGGACACATGCATGTGAATGGACTCAAAACTCTGTTGTTTACTGTCTAAAATATTGTTTTTGCAAAGGTTTTTATGAGCCTTAACTTTAAAAACCAATATAAATGCTAAATAAAGGATATTTGCTCTTTCAAACATGTTTTCTTTTATAAAAACCTCTTGTGCTGCTGTACACACAGGTGACAAAAAAACAACCAGAGAATTCAGGTCAAAAACTGTCAGTAATATTTAAAAAACACTTTTTCTCCACTGAACGTGGTCACAACATCATTTGTCTCCACAGCATTACTCAGATGGTACATGGTGCACCAGTTCCGCCTCTGATTCGCCTCTGAGGCTACCTCTGGAGGGGCATCAAACGTGGAACAACAAAAGATTATGTTGCTGCAGAACAGGCAGGGAAGAATGTGGTTGTGTTAACGACTCCTGATTTAAATTGTTCTTTTTAGTGTAAAATTGTGTGTCTGTTTTTTATTTTAGTCTGGTTGAGTTTAAAAAATATGCTAAACACAGAAAAGTCTCAGCACGGAAGCAGCTGCATAATCTAAGCAGCATAAAAGTGCCAACGATATTCAAAGCCTGTTGTCTTAACTTCCGTTTCTGTTTGTTAAGAGAGGTTTTGCTCTGTGGCATTCCCCGAGTACATCTGTTTTTATGAAGGAAGCCAAAGCTGTTAATCTTGGCACAGCTGTGGGGGGGCTTGCCAGGATGAGGGCTCGAACAGCTCGAACAGGAACAGCCAACGGGCGTCTTCTGCTCCGACTTCAAACGGTGACCAATAAACGACGGTCATTTTTTAATTTCCAGTTCTCTTTCTTTCCACTCGCTCTGCCTGGGTTGGGTGTGTATATGTGTGTGTGTGGGGGGGGCTTATAAAACAACTGATGATTTAAGACCGTCTTTGATTACCCAGCATTCACTGCACTCACTTATCTTGGCCTAATTAATTTCATATAGATCAGATTTTCTCCCTTCTGATATTAATGCGGCTCTAAAAACAGAATTGTATTATTCTCTGAGGATGTGTGTGCTTGATGAATCACAATTAGTTTTAAAAATGTGTGTTTGTTAACTTTACTATTTAACGACCTCTGAACAGCTTCTCTGAACTCTTATAATTAAAGATTTGACTGAAATCGAGATTAACCCCCCATTAAAAGATTTAAGACTGAATAGTTAGTAAAATATGCAACAATCATAGAAAATGTGTCGTCTTTATTCCTGATTCTTTTTATTTATATATTATATATCAGCACACCATCACCCTGACTGATCAAATCCCACTGACTGCTAAACTGACAATTTAACGCTGCTTTCAGGCACCACAAAATGAATTATCTCCCCTGCAAAGGAACGGCCATCCTCATGAATGTGAGAATGGGCCTACAAGCCATTGATATTCAAATAATCTTAACCTGCAGGATTACTCGTTGCTGTCTAAATGGCAGGTGATGTCGCTGTTAATCTGCATTATGAGGTCACTCAAACAAGGCTGACATTTTGCCTGCCTGAGCCTCGTCGTGTTTGTGATACCAACCCTATGTAAATAAGGGAGCTTTGCTCTGCTGTTCCGCATTGCTTGAGAATTTGTTTAGGATTAGAAATCTCATTTTGCCCCGGGCCCTGCTTGCTTTAGATCAGTCAGCTCATCTGCAGATCTTGGGGCAGATAAACACGGCTGTTCTCCGGGCCTCAGCGTTTTTTTAAGATTCTGCAATTTGCAGAGAGAGCTGGTGGTTCCTGTCACATCACAGGGCCGAGTGTGGGTGCGTGAGGAGGTGCTGGCACGTCTGCAGGTCGTGACAAGTGTGCAGCGCGTGGCAGAAAGAGTAAGCGCTCCAGAGGTTATCTAGCCAATTTTAAATCCGTTCTGTGAGGAAAGTTTGAGCGGCGTCCCCATTTTTTTTTTTTTTTCCGAAAAAAGATTTAGAGCAAGGTAGTTGATGGGGTAAAAAGGCAAAGACGGCCTTTGTGTGGGAGACAAGTGACGAAATGAGTCATGGACGTCAACAGGATTAGAGAGTATGACGAGGAAAAAAAGAAAGACAAACTGAGGGAGCAAAGCCATTAGACCATGGCTCACTCTAGCCATCTTCATCAGTGGACTTTCTTTTCAAGACCGTCTTTAAGCAGTCTATTTTACATCAAGTAAGTCCAGGCAGCAAATTTATAATTCTTATATGTAGATTTTTCTACAAAATTAATAGCAGAAATACGTTTTGGCTTTCAATTCTCTAGATTTTGAAATGTGTGTGTTATAGACTTCACTGTTGTTGGCCTTAGTCACGACTGCCCTTATGGGTGATTATGGGCTGTCGGATGGCGGTAGTGGTTTGCCAAAATATCGATATTGTAATATATTGTAATATTTAGTCCTGCGACTAATTCTCGATGGATTCTCACAAGTATCAATCTTTTATTTTCATTTGAAGAGGCTGTAAAACGTTAATTTTGTCATCCTTTGGTGAGCCGTTCCTTCAGAGGTAGATAGTGTATCAAGCACCAATATTCCTGGCAGCTACTTGAATTAGTTAATTTTTGTTCTGTTGTTTACAACATTTTTGCAATAAGTATCTGCTCTGCTGTTCATGTTTACTATTGTTAATGAAGAATTTTACAGATTATCCCAATTCAATTGGTGTCGATGCTCGTCTAAGACATAGTATGACTGATTTCAGCAATGTTGCACAAAACTCCAACCTTCTGGGTGCGGACTGGTACCTTGCCAGTTAGCTTGTAGACTCTGCAGTGTAGAGCTGAAATTTTCATGCACATTTTTCTATGGGCATGCTACGGGCATCAGGTCGTAGCGAACACTTAACATGCAAGAGTGAGTAAGGGTGAAATAGGTGAGACGCAGGCATGTTGTATGGATTGTTACATTTTTATACTGCTCCACAAATCCTGTACAGCCTGACGAAATTAGAGAATCAGACCGTAGTCTGAGTGGGAATCCCCAAAATAAAAAAAAACAACATTTTTTTAAGGACGGAGTTTCTGCAGACTGGCAGTCGTCGGTGCGGAGTGAGTCTTCCCTCGTTTCCCATCATCCCTCTAAGTACACTCTCTCCTGTTTGCTTACAACCCCTTACATCCCAACCTAACATTACCGGTGCAACAAAAACGAAGAGCAGTATCAGTAACTATCCAGTCGTACAGTTTTGAGCCAGATATTAGCTGAGACAAAGACGTACATAAGATCTACAAGTTCTACAAGTGGATACCTTAGAATGGAACTAGAAGCTTTTGTTGTCTACTTCTAATTCTCAAAGCTTTGAATAAAGAAATACTCAGAAATGCAATTTTAATCTTAATTTTATTTATATATGCCCTTCATCATGATGGAAAAATGCCACATAAATATGTTAACACCAAAAACACATTGGATTGGGTTTTCAAAAGCATTGTATGACAGCGTCACCCGTACTTGTAACTTACTTCATCCGTACAAATACTTTACAATACATTTACCCCATGCTCAACAATGGAATGTTCCTTGACATCCTTTAAAGACCAACTTCAATGAAAATATGCATTATTTAATAAAGAACATGATGAAGTGAAACAAAAGGAGCACATTTTGTGTGATTACCTAAAAAGCTTTTGGAAATCCATAGTAGCACTTACTTAAATACTTGTTTACCTTCTAAGGTGACATTAAAAAAGGTAGTCGAGCATAAGAAAGCATAAGAACACTCACCTATAAAATCTCATATGAAACAAAGTACAAGGGAACATTTTTTTGTATGTGAATTCCATAGGAAAAGCAGTATGCAAAAGCTGTTAAACTTGAGTGATGTTTTCCGTGGCTCGAGCTTTCATCCCACTTCTCAGGTACCGTCATTGTCGCTGACACTCTGCCGAACCCACGATTCTGTGTTTCCTTGTTTAAAATGTGGCTATTTCATCATTTTTAATTTCTCTGAAACATGTGCTTTCATTTTGTCGCCACGCATGAACAAGACTGAGAAGGGTCTGAAAAGAACACTCTAGTCTTGGTAGATTCCTCCCCAAACATTTCCTCACCTTTACCAATGCGAGCTACCTGCGTGCTGTGAGGCGCCAGCTGCTAATCTAGCATAACAGCAACTAAAAATGAAGCAGACCAGAGAATGCTGAGGTATTAGTATCTGAGCGTAGCTTACAGGAGGAAAAGCTTTTTACCAGCCCACTGCACCCATATGGCATTTGCACATAAAATGCTACTGTTGACATTTCAGAGGCTCTGTGCCTCTGTATGTGCATCGTATCAATATTAGAACCATTAGAGAGGGTGCTTGATCCCATATTGATGGTGAAACGGTCAAGTGGTACCTATCCAAACTGCCAAGTGCTTTTGGCACCACTTCTGTCACACCGAAGCTCACTGTGATGCAGAAATTATTGTGTAAACCCAGCAGCAGGACAGGAGTTCAAAATCCCTTTGAAATGTATATATTTATACTTATATGTAGACTTTATTTGAAATAACCGCTACTTATGTTTATTTTTGTATGTGTCTACTATTAGATTATCTCACTGCAGTCATAACTAAGGCAAATAAAAAGCAAATTACATGCAAGATGGATCCCTGTCCCACTAATTCGAAGTAAAATATCAACGATGTGCTTTAAAAATGATCCAGTCATAAAGACTTCTATTTTTAGCCAAGTGATTTTACACTTCAGGTGTTTTTGTTTTTCTTTTGCCACTTTCATATCCATTCAGATTCTTAATCATGCTACTAAGATGGCGTAACACAAGAGGTTTAAAAATTGTTTTAGATTCTAGAAAATTAACAAGCTCACTGATATTAAAATAAACATTGTATAACCAACATTTTTGAAAAATTGTAAAATTTTGGACAGTGTCAGGTGAGAATGAAATCATGCTCAGCTAAGTCTTCACTTACTTTTAGTTGTTAGCTTTAAGCCTAAACTAGCTATCGTATTTGTCAAGTTATAGATCACTCTGGGTTCATCTTTCATATTTGTACTCACCTTTGATGTTGTATTTTTTTTTAGCCAATACACGGCCAAAGTTCTGTAAACTTCAGCTCTTTCAGGACAACATCACCTGGCAAACCCTGTGCCCCTTCCCCTGTGCTGAACAATCAGTTTTCACCTTTTTCATCTCACTTCTCCCCTTCCTAAATAATCTCCTGATAAGAAATAACATGGCTGATGATTAATTATAGCCATTGTGCTTGTAGACTGATATACTCTCTTCTCACATCCATCTTTATCGTCCTCCTCACCCACTCTCATTCTCTTCCATGTGACCGTTTGGCTGTGAGGATACTTTTCAGAGGGACATAAAAGCGAGTCAGCTGTAAAGCTAAATGAAAGTCGTTTGCTCTCCTTCTAATGTAACCTTCTGCTTGAGGGACAGTTGGTCTTGTAAAGTCCTTCATTTTTAAAGGTGATGCTCAATTATTGAGTACGGAGAACTACATTAAGACATTGTCATGTTTAGTTCACCTCTATCTCCCTATTTCCTATCTCGTCATTTGTATGACTATCTATGGTTGTGCTGCACTTTTCCATTTGTGCATCACTCCTCATTTGTTGGGCTTTTGGTGGTAGTTGGCAGCGTTCGTCAGTGTGCATTGTTTGTTTCACTCAATTGATTAAAAAAAGATGTTGTCTCATGCATTGTGACAGAGTATTTCCTCCAGAGATCGCAGAGTTATTACAGAGCGGCGGTCTGGACACCCGTTGATGTATTGTGCTGGGCTTTGGGACAAGGCGAGGTGAGAAGGAGGAGGAGGAGGAGAAGGGGCGCTGGGAAAGGATTGAGGGCGTGTTCAGTTAGGAGTTAAAGACGGAGGGAAAAACAAGTGGCTCGCAGAGGCGCCAACTTCATCACACTCCTCTCAAACTGACAGCGACTAGAGCTGCGTGTCTTTTGCCACGTTCCATCCTCTCAATCATCTTTCTATCAAACATCACCTTACTGGAGTTCCTGCACACACACACTCATGCATTACCCTACTAACAGAGGTTGTCATAGCACTGTCATTTGGTTGTCAGTGTCAAAGAATCTCCACGTGTCTAGAGCAGAGAATGTAGAGACGATAGTTTGTGTTGTCAGTGACAACACCTTGTCGGAGTTATCCCCGGGTGTGAGATGGAAAAATATTGCAAGAGCAGAAAGTCACAACCCAACCAATGCAGTTTGGTAATCAGGAGGCCACAGTACTTCAGTGAGTGTGAAACAACTGATGTAATGTTTTAAACCATTGAGCCGCATGCTAACTTGCTTCTGCGTTGTACCTCATTTCTAATACTCACTCAGTTCGAGCTCCCATTGCCAATGAAAATCTTTGCAAACATGCAAATATGCAAGATTTAAGCTTTCGGGATCAAGATTTTAGTGTTCAAGCATCTCTACTAACGTTTTTAGGTCAGTTTGGGGGGTTTACGGCCATTGGACGCACGTTAAAAGTTAAATCAGTTAAATCAGTTAAACTTTGACCAATAGTGGACTTGGTATTGGGGCTTTGATTATTAGGTTTCACAGTGGCGTACGGGCAGCATCCTCTTCAGAACATAGAAGTACCAACTGTTTGAAAATTGATCATGAAGGAGAACTTAATAGTTACGGTTTGTGCTCAACTGGAATTATATGACAGTCTTCAATATATTGAAATAGAGCTGTATACCGTTTTGACACTGCAAATAAAACATTCAAATCTGGTTTGGAGTTGAAGTAAAGTATCTGCTGGACTCGAAATAAAGAAGCCGACAGCAGAAATAGTTTCTTGTAAAATGGTAAATACTTATGCAGCATTTTTCTGGCTGGATTTTGCAGCAGTGAATCAGGCGGATGGGGAGGTCGGCCAATGATCATAGGGTCGACGGTTCAAACCCTACTCCCCTCAGTCAACGGTTGTTGCGTCCTTGGGCAAGACACTTCACCCTCCTTGCCTCCAGTGTGGCTCCACTGGTGTGTAAATGTGTATGAATAACCTGGTAAACAAAGGCATGCTGGGAAATCAACATTGGGTTACTTCTGTGTGAACAGTCCCACCCACAACCCAAAGGCGAATTTCTAACGAACTCCTGCTGCGCTGGAAAAAATATGTCTTGAAAAAATAAAACAAAAACAAGGTTTTAATTTTGACTAAAAGCTGCATAGTTGTAATTAAAAGTCCACTGGGAACCGTTTTACAATAAATAAAAATAGAGTTAAAATGAAACTTTAATAAAACATAATTGTTCCTGTTTGATAATTATTTTGTTTTTCATTATTATTGCTTATTAACTTTTTTTTTAACCATTTCATTGCTATCAGCTAACCAAATTTCCTACTTAAGTTTGTTTTTATTAACTTTTTAAACTTGAAAACTTCTTGGTTCTTTTGTTATCAGACACACGATATGTTTAAACATACCTGACATGTTTCAACAGGAAGTCTTCCGTCTTCATTAGAGTTGTCACCAGGTGGTCGAGTGTGACGTCCATAAAAACAACTGATTGTCACTGGGCGGATCACCCGTCAAACTTTGACAGTTGACTCCGCCCCCAGCTGTCCGCCCGCTAATGGAAGATGTTGCTCCAAGTATGGGAGCACAAGAAGGTCTGCAGCCTCCATGATCGTTCTACGATGTCTGTTTTCTTCAAAACCAACATCTTCTTTAAACTTGGCCATTCCTGGGCTATGTAGTTGTACCAAGCAGACCAAACCACCTTCTTGGCTATACATGAGGGATGACTAAGGGTGAATTTTTCCCCCTACCCCCATGGCCTCTCCCTACCACTACATTTAGCCCTCCAAACAGAGAGTTATGGAACAATAGTGTCTTGAAAGTTGGACGTCACTTCTACTTGATGCCATCATTAAGGAGGGTTAAATGTAGGGGTAGGGGGGCAGAATTTGGATTAAGGCTTATATTTAAAGGTGCTTCAGAGCAAACTCATGAAAAAAAGCACTTCTTCTCTAAGGCACAGCGCCACGCTTTGTATCCCTCCGCCGCGAGGGTTAGCCCTTAAAAAAAAACTATTTCGGACAACCCTGCCCCTACAAATGCCCTACAATTGGAGAGGCAGGGAGGGAATTCGGAGTTGGCCTATAAATAATTTTTGCTACTGCCTAAAATATTATTCAACAAACATCATATAATTGACTTGCATAGGTCAAAATGACATTTGTTTGATTGAAAAAAGCTAATGGAGAGAAATTGTTTGACCTAATTACATAAAGGGCAACAGTTTGTGTTATTTACAAAATGGAAAATCATCCAGAAAATGGGTGAAAACTAACATATTTGAGCTTAAATTTCAAATTTGCTGTATGGAAAACATTTTTTTTCATGCCAGTAGAGGCTGCGTCTTTGTCATTTGGGTTGAGCTTGGCTGCTTTGCAAAAGTATTTATGTCAGCACCACTTTTTACATTAATATTTATGTAACCACCAAAATGTAGATTTTCTCCCAGCAGACCATTGCATTGAATTAGGATGAGCAGCATTGCTTAAGGTACCCGACAGTGGTTTTTAATGCTGTGCTTGATGTGTGCATAGTGTATGTATTATGTTTTTAAAAGAAATAGACAAGAAAGCATTTTTTTCATCTGAGTGCACAAAATACCAGTTTGTACTTTGAAAAGTTGATTTTTTTTAAGTACGTAAAAGCCATATTTCACTGTTAACTTTTACGATCCCCTATATAAAAACAGGTTTTGTCATGATCCAGGTGCACAGCGAGAAAAAAGGGAGTGCATTTGTTTTACTGGCACTGTTCTGTGACTGTGCTGCAGAATCAACTGTGTTTACTGCAGCCTACTTTATTTTTTTTCCTGCATACCCATATGCTGGCACAAGATGAAAGATTTCGCCAGCGCCGTCTTGGAAATTGTGTCTTTTGAAAAGTTCCACACTGATTCCCTTGGACTTGATTACTACATGAGAGGCTGAAATCAATCTAAATTGAGATGATTGTGAAGCAGAATCTGGATCACTGTGGGAAATACAAATTATTTTTATTGAAATCCACAAGAGAGAGAGAAAAAATAGTCTTAACAAATTAAATATATTGAAATTTAAAGCTGATGCTGAAGATGTAAAGTTATTTTGAGTAAAAACAATCTTTTGTGACTGCCTGACTGGGGTGAGCAGAACCTTTTCTTCTTTAAAAACAGCTGCTTATTCACAAAGCGAGACATGTTTTTTTTTTTTTTTATCCCAGATTGTCTCATGTTACTTGTGAAATTGCCTTATTGCCATCAAAACATCTCTGAGCCCAAAAATCGTCTTTATTTAGATTAGCTGTTTCTTGCTTCATCCTGTGCGTCCTGAAATTGTGGCTTGAATAAATAACTCCTTCACAGTTTGATGAAATACCGTCTTCCAACAACATCATGCCATAGCATGAAATGGTCGGGCAACAAGGCAATTTGAATTGCATCTCTAAAAAATTTCATGCTATGACATGAGACGTTTTGGGAATATATTTGCAAAATCATGTTTAAAGACCCACTCCAGTGAAAATTTAGTTTTTGCTGCATTTTTCTTATAATGGAGGACATGTATTACAAAAATGTTGATTAAAATTGTATTTCTGAGAATATCTTAATGCATGATGCATCCACGTACAGACAAATAGATTCAAGAACATCTTCGTTTTCCTTCTCCCATCTAAAATCTGTCTCAAAACGGTATAGCTGGATATCTCCAACAATGCTTAAGACCTGGATTTACCCAGCTTCGCTATAGGATTCATTTGGAATAATAGAGATGGGTGGTGTGCTGAGCCCCTAAAGTGCTTACAGAACCGTAATATATCATCATATCATATTTCTATTCGTATAAGTTTTTCCTAAATTATATCTAATGTTTGTAAGTCTTTATTTCCTCACTTTTTGGGAAAAGTTTTACTGATTCTTGGAGTGTATTCTGCTCAAAATGAGCCAGAGTTCATTTCTCCCAATAATCCGGTCCAAAGTTTCAGTCTGAATACGGCATGTGAACCCTGGTCTGGACCAGGAACTGCTGTCAGACCAATCTTTCCAGGTGTTCTTGGTTCTTTTCCAATCAGATCAAACTTCGGTTCGCTCTAAGTTTTTGCTCGCAGTGGTTAGCGCTCTTGCCTCACAGCAAGAAGGCTTCCGGTTCAAGTTCTGGCTGGTGGACGTGGAACAGAACCACCAACTGTGGATCTTTCTGTGTGGAATTGTATGTTCTCCCCTTGCATGTGTGGGTTTTATCCGGGGACTCCGGGTTCCTCCCACCATCCAAATAAAGCATTCTTCATAGGTTCATTGATGACTCTAAATTCTCAATAGGTGTAAATGTGAGTGTGTATGGGTGTGTATAGGCAACCAGTCAAGGGTGTATCCTGCCTTCGCCTATAACTGGCTGGGTTAGTCTCTGGTAGCCTCGTGACTATTTTCATCTCATGAGTCAGAAAGTGCGAGGATCTCGGGTGATCTTTGACAGGCTGGAGACCCGTTAAATCGATGTTGCTTTGAGACAAAATAAAAACATACTATCCTCTTCTTTAATCTATTTTGATATTTGATTTTATCAATTTTAAGTTGGATGTTTTCTTCCTAGCACTCCCCTCTGCATTGACCAGGACACCAGTTTGTCCGCTGTTGAGGCTGTCTATTTGTCCATCTGTCCATCCATCCTTTGCTTTTTTGTTTTACCTTTTTTTTTTTTTGGGTATTTTTCCAAGTTGTAGTTTTACTTTTTTTTTTGTTAATTGTGGATTTTTGCTGACCATCAAATTAGTAGTCTACGCCGATATTCACCCGTGAATTGCTCATCGTTTTTTTTGCACCAGTAATGTTAGGTTGGGGGTGTGAAGACCTGGAGTAAACAAAGGGGTGATGGGAAGTAGGGGTGGGCTTACTTCACACCCGCAACTCAGAGAGGCGAATTTCTAATGCACTCCTGCTGAGTTTATGTCCTAGAAAACGACAGTTTTTTAAAAATTTTGGCGAAAAACGGCCCAATCATAACTAAAAGATCATTAATTCTTCTGCAAGTTGGTTTTTGTCAGGATTTAGGTGATCTGGGAAAGTACACGTCAACAGGAAGTGTCCAGGTGACCTCTAATTGAACGTCCATTCATCTGGGCCATCGTGTTCTCGGCCATAACTGATGTGGGTTTCATTCAGCTCTTCCCCGGCGCCTCTCTCTGCCGTCTGTATCAGCAGCAGATGTTTGATTAGAGATAAGCGTGTGGGTCAATGCCGAACTCATCACAGCGGAGCTGGTTTTTGCCCATCATGCCAGTAACTGCCAGGTGATGGGTCCTCCCCTTCGCCCGACTCTGACTGACAGCTCCCCCTTGACAAGCTTTATAGGGGTCAGGCTTTTTTTTTTTTTTTTTCTGTCACCCCTGATTAGAACCACCGTACTATTAACTGGCAGAGCTGGACCTTGGCTTGCAGAAAGTAGGCAGTTATCTTTCACTGTGTGAAAGACAATGAATCCCCTCCACCCCCTACCCTCAGATGAATCATCTCATGAAGATCAGCCAACTGTTTTTGAGTAATCAGCATGTCCTCAGTCAGAGCAGGTGTGTGTTCAATCAATTGTTGAGAGAAAACTACCTTTCACGGGCTGTTAAGGGGGCAAATATCCAAATATGTCGAGGCTAGCCTTGATAAAGTAGCACCACTCAACCCTAAACAAACAAATGAGTCAGAATAATTGACCTTCAGGCTGTTTTACTCTGTTAACCTGTCCTGCTGGGAGTTAAACCTCCAGGCTTCCCGCGGCCCCTCGCTGTTCCTGCGATGCCGCACTACACGTGTCGCCTCACACACAAACCCAGCAGGTGAGCTCGCCATATTTGCATAAGTCCATGTAGGTGTACAACCCCTACCAGGTAGAGGTGAAAAGAAATTCCATAAGCCGTTAAATATAGGGACAGTACAGAGCATAGTGTTTGCAGGAGTAGAAATATTTCCGATGTGGCAGATTGTGGCTTTGTGCGGGATTACAGCTAAATCTTACAATTAGCATGAAAGGCTAGTGCTAGAGGGAGGGGAGAATATGAATGGACAAGGGGACTGACCTCTACTATCTCCTCCAGGCATGCTTTTTGCTTATCATGTTTCTGTTGCAGCAACGTTCAGACTAGAGCGAGGCAAAGACCTTTCTCCGATCGCTTCTTAATTGTTTTTTCTGTTGAAACATGATAAGTTGCTTGATTTGTTCAATTGTCATTTTCTTAGACCAAATGTAGACTTAAATGTAAAAAAATTAGGATATGTTTTATTGTCAATTTCTATCAAATACCCTACTGGGTTATGGTTGTGAATCTCTACAAAATGATTTAAAAATGCTTATTAGTTTGGAAGTTTATGGTACAAAGGTTGAAATTATAGGTTTTACCAGTTTGCAAAGTATCATATTTTATAAAAAAAAAATAGAAATCTCCTAAGAAAACAACTTGATATGTTGTCAGTTCAGAAGAAGGATTCTGCAAAGAGTCATGTAAGGACTTTGAGTCATAACTAATTAGTCTGGACAAAATGACTAATGCAGAGTTGCTGCTTAAGTTTGACTCATCCCCAGAGGGTGCTGTGAACCTTCCTCTGGAACTATTTGATGATGCTCAACTCCTAAAAAAATAAAATAAAAAATGGGATTTTGGGTCCCGTTTAAAAAAAAAAATTGATATGACTCAACGAGGAAATTAGTCTCACAGTAACACAGTCTCACTGAATACTATCAAAACGACATTACTACAAAAGTAAGTCACATTAATGTATATTTTTGGAGGTCTACTTTATTGTAGTGAAACATTTTGTGCCATTATTGATGCTAAAGTCACTTATCACTCAATGTTTTAAAAAAATGTATTTTTCCGCCGTGAAATAACTTCAAATATTGCAAAAAGTCCAAGATTGTACCTTTTTATTCAAGTTTAATGCTAAAAATTCCTAGTGAGACCAGGCCTTAAAACTCACTACAGCTTCGTAACACTTGTTAATTGTCGCTGTCTTAGTTAACCAGAGTGGCACTGTGCACTAAAAATCTACTCTTGAGTCTGTGTTGTCATTCAGACGCTGCTGCGTCTTTTCTATTTTGGTATTCAGTGACTGCTTTACTTTTTCAGCAAATTAAACGGTGACTTGGTAATCCAGCGTAGGCATCCAAAACCACAGACATTGACCCAATAATGTCTAACATCACTCTTAGGTTTAAATAAAGCCTGAAGTGGATGGGGCACACTAACTAAGGGTTAGTCAGTCATTTAAATGAGGTGCAAGTTTTTTTCAGCTCACCTACAGCACCGCCCACCTGCCAATCCAAAACCACGTCCATAAATAAGCTCGGTTAAAGTCAGAAGTGTAATTAAAAAAAATAACTCTGCCTATGAATACCATGAATAGAAAATAAAGCAATAAACAAAGGGCATAAACACATTCATTTATTTATTTTAAACCCAACTCTAATTAAGGTTATTTTCTTTTTTTTACTTGAAAGTCAGCACGGTTATCCGCTTTAACAAGGATCTCTGTGGTAGTTTGAACACAGATCCATCAAATCAAAGAAAAAAAAATATTCGTATCGAATATATATAAAAAAAAAATAATAGAAAACAAAGACTACCTAATGCATTGGAGGAAGCACAAAAAGTTGGAAAATCTCCTGTCAGTAAACACTAAATGAAAATATTACAAACATACATAATAATACAATCAAGATCTTTTCTTCTAAATGATTTTGTCCGATAATTCTGTTTCTTTTAAGCAGTACTGTCTCATATACTGGGAATCTTCTATAATCTCCGGTGTTAAAGGGTTACCATAAGTAAATTAGCAGATCAGCTACCAAGCTATTAATTAATGAAATATTTTTTTGTTGTTGATACACATGACATTATCAGAGCTAGGGGGGTAAGAAAAAGAGAGTAAAAAAGAAAGTAAAATATTGATTTTGGGTTTGTCCTGGGATATATTGTGATACATATCGTATCGTTACATGTGGACCGCGATACATAGTTGTTAGCAAGTTATTTATTTAAAAAATAGTAGTTACACTGCTAAAACACAGACTTTCCTAGTACTTTTGTCTATAGTTTCTTAGGATCTTTTAGTAATATTAACAAATTGTTGTAAGACAATAAATCTTGAATAACTTAAGTCAAAACATCTTATTTCAACCAAAAATTCTAAAAAAAACAATTTGTTTATGCTTTTCACAAGAGTTCAATATAGGGATATTGGAAAGTTTTCAATGACTCATAGCACGAAACAGATGCATTTTGCAACAACAGGACAAAAGTTTGTGAGTAGAAGTACATTTATATCTAATTTTCAAGACAGATTTATGCAATACATATGTAGTCTTTCAGGTAATCATGGTTTAGAATTGAGGATAGTTTGAGAGTTTTACAACTCAAAATACAATATATAAACATATATACTCTAATGATATAAAACTCTTTCTGAGTGTTACACACTTACTGTATTTTAAGACATTACCAATTACCAGAGCAATATACCTGAATATGAGAGTTTTATCGCTGATTATAATTTTAACTAAAGGGCAACACACAGCTCAGATTAGGGGTGTGTATTGGGAAGAGTCTGAAGATACGATACATATCAGGATATATCTCAAGACAATACCAAAGTCGATATTTTTTCTTATTGAATCAATATTCTCTAACTTCTTAAGACAAATTCTGGTTCTATTGGCAGATTTGTTCACTTATAACAAGGGAAAAACATCTTGTTTTTTATCATTTAAGTTGATTTGAGAAATACATTTCCCAGTGTAAGCATAAAAGTGAACTTTCTGGTGTTTGTTTCTATTTAAGGCATTTGTAGCTACTTGTCTACTTGAATCAAAGTTTGTCAGGATTACCAAAAACTTTAAGCTAAAAATCAGTGAAGTTATCTCAAACCGATTATGGAAATACTGCAAATTAAACATCAATGGGAAATCATTTGTTCTCCCCAAGACTTTGTTTTCCACATCTCCCCCCAAAAAATATTATGTTTTTTTTCCCTTCAAGGTGAGTTTGCAACAAGCCAGCAGGGTTCCTCATATCCCTTCAGCGGGTAACGAGCTTATTTTCCTTACGTAGCCAGGTGCATGTTTTAAGATAGAGCCCTAACAGCGTGACGTGGTGAAGAATTCCAATTGAGCTGAGCTCAGGTACAATAATGCTGTTATGTATGCAGCCTGTGATGTTGATGGCATCCGTATCGCACTCCAAGGGGCGGTTGGAAAAAAGAGCCTGACATCTGTTTCAAGCACACTCCAGCCTTTACATCTCCCCACAAAGTCATAGGTTGGGAGGCACGCGTCTGGCTTTCTTAGATTAAAACGTGTCAACAAGCTTAACTGCTGACTTTCAAACACGCGTCTATGCTTTTGTGAGTTCCCCGACGGCCGGCGGATTTCCCTTTTCTTATACGGGTAATTAAGTCGTAAATAATGTTTTTTTTTTTTTTTTACCATGGTCCGAGTGAATACTCCATTCTGATTGGCTGCAGGGTGTCCAATGAAAAGTGATTTGAATATATTAAAATACATTTTTAGTTGTTGATACACATTTAATGATCAGAGCTAAGAAAATATTGATCCATTGAAATATCGTGATGCTTCATTTGGTGATACTTGTATCAATTTAAAATGGTGCCAAGGCAATATGTAAGGGGTAATACCCGACGAAGTGTGCGTTATGAGAAATGAACGCACAATGCGGAGGCCTAAACCGTCCTTCGCTTCCGCAAAGTGCATTAATTTCTCATAACACACACTTCATCGGGTATTATCCCACTTGTACCATGGTCTCTTACAAAATAAATGAATATTCAATCAATAATTAGTACTTTATTCTTGTCATTTATTCGTTTTAGATCGCTTTTTCACAAAAAGAGGACTATTTGATGCGGGTTGCAGCAGCTGCAGCAGCAAAGTGTTGCACATTTCAAAGGAAGACCAGGACAAATCTGGATTGTGGGTGGGGGGTTGACTAATTTTGACAATATCTAGTCATTTACCTTACAAAACGAAAGCAATATAAATGCAGAATAATTAAATGCTGAATAATTGAAAATATTATCCCATGTGCTGTCTCGGGATATATCGTGATACGTATCGCATCGTGACTTGTGCATCGCGATACGCATCATTATGCTATCGTATTCCCAATACACACAACTAATCAGAGCTGTTTGTGGATATCTTTTGCAATCTAAGCAATCTTTGAAAAAAAAACTTTTGCTTCATCATCAGGACAAAAACAAACATTAAAAGGTGAACTTTCCCTCCAAAATGATGTTTTGTATCACTTAAAATGACATAAAGCATAAGTACCTCTTTTCTCTGCTGCTACAGAGTGAGGTCGGTGCAACTGTTACCATGTCGATGCATCACACCTCATACCAAATAGTCTGCTTCTTGTAAAAAAATGATTTAATAATTATTTTCTTTCATTTCTTAAGTATCCAAGTTTTCAAATGTTGGTGAATTTGACACCCAAATAATTTCAAGTAGCGTTTTCTTTTTTTGACTTAAATCTGGTGACTTTTTTTTGTTTTTAGTTGCACTTTCAGAAGTTTCCACTCATCTTTAAATATCAATCAATTTTAACACCAAGAAGAAGTTGTTTTTGGTGATCAAGGGATAACTTTGGCTTTCTCAACTTTTGTCTTTAGTTATGAGGATTACTCGTTTGGACAATCTTCAGGGATTTACAGGAGAGAAAACGGCCTGGGGAAAGGATAAATTGCAAGGTGGGAGTGGAGCTGTGGAGGAAAGACGAAGAAGCAGAGAGGACAGAGGTGTCCTGTTGCTCAGGAAACATTCCCTTTATGCCTTGCCTTCTTTTCATGACTGAAGGTCAGGATAAATAATCAATTGCATTCAAAAGAGCCCCCTGTTCCCGGTCTATTGAGACAGATCCTCGGTCCCCACTGACAATTAAGGGCTCCTGAGTCATTAATGCTCTAGTAGCCTGGAAGCCCCAGAGCATTGTTTGTTCTGAATGAGAGGAAATCCAATGCAGACTTGAGGTTTTCCATACTTGGGTCATGACTTTGTGGGGAAGGTACAAAGGAAGCGCTAGCTCATAAAGAGTCCCGTACTTTGAACTCCTTCTTGCCGCGCTTATTTATAAAACCCGGTGACATCGGCCGCGCCGGGGGGAGGCGAAAGGAGCAGGAAAGAAAGCGCGATGGGTGGCTGCTCTTCACTGCTATCAATGGTGACACCTTGAACAAATCAGTCAGTGATATTGAAAGTGCTGCGTGTCAGCAACCCTGGCTGGGGCGCTCCCGAGAGGCGCCAGCTCCCCTGGCGGCAGGTCACAACATAAAAAGGACCATCCGAGAAGCCGATGGAACTAATTTCATCTGGCCTTTATTGTTGCAGTTCCTCTTTCTATCCTACACACGATTGTATTTGCTCCTCGTGTTTTTACTCTTATGATCCACCTCCCCCGCCGCTTCCTCGCGTCTCCATTCCTCTGCTGTCTGTTTCACCTCCCCGTACCCTCCCCTCACGCTCCATCTCATCTGCGCACTTCTCAGTTCCTGTCAGGCTTTCCTACCTTTTGCTTTACAGTCACGTTTCATCTCTGTGCATGACTCATTCTGCTCAATAAGCTCTAAAGTAAGCAGATTTGTCCATCTTCCCCTCTCTCCTTCTTCTCTCCTTCTTCCTAAGAAGGCTATTGTGATTCAAGGAGGAAACCCTTCAGAGCAAATACTCTCTGGGCATTTCATGTATAAACATGTCTGACTTTCTATCACTAAGAGGGAGAGAAATGGAAAGAAGTTAAAAAAAAAAATCTTTGTGTAACAGTAATTCAAAACATAATGTCAAAAAAGTACTTTGATGAAATGGTCTGAGCTGGTCAAGTTAATGCCGAGTGTGATAAACAGATTACTTTCTAGATCGAGCCTCAAACGAGATTCCTCCATCGCTTAAGGCTAAGTTGTCATTTCGGCTAATTTGTGGAGATTTTTCATGCCAGCTGTACAAGTAGCACTGAAAGCCTCTTTAGCATTTAGAGTGAAATAAACAAATTTACACTTGGTGTGAATGTATACACATTTTAGCGGGATGGGAAATCCTTCTTAAAGAAATTGTTAGGATTAAAGGGCAGAATAAAAAAGAAACCCGAGTGTCATTTATATCCATGATGAAAAAAGTGGCTTTAGGAGTTTGACACTTTTGGAAATGTGCTATACTTATAGGAACAAATTATTTGCCCCGCCCATTTTTTTTTTTTTTTTTAACCAGACTTGCTAGTACCTGGTTGGTCCTCCATTTGGCTTCAGAACTACCTTAATGCTTAGTGCCATATATTGAACAAGGTACTGGAAACATTCCTCAGACAGTTTGGTCCATATTGACTAAAGTTCCACCCCATCCTAAAAGTTCACTGTTGGGTTGAGATCTGGTGACTGTGGAGGTCATTCGAGTCCATTGTCATTGTTCAAGAAACCAGTCTGGGATAATTCCAGCTTTATGACAAGTAGCCATCATTAGGGGTGCAACAAATCATAACGCCTGGTTCAGACCGCTGCGAAGAGGCGCGGAGCGGAGGCCGCTCCCATTTGGCGCCCTTGTTAACCTATGGTGTAGTTCACACCAGACGTGGAGCGCCGCGGTCCTCCATGGCTGGATTGTGCTGTGCAGCAATCGTTTTGGCGTGTGGTCTATTTTTTACGCGAGCCATAAGTGATCCGCGTCAATCCTAACAGGAAGTTATGCCAAGACACACAAGAAGATCTAGGCTATTTTCAATATATAATCTAATTTTCACAATAAAATACAACAATTGACAAATGTGATCGTATTTTTACATCTAAACAGAAAAAAGGGATGAAAATAAACGCTCAAAAAACAGAAACTGAGACACACATACACATACAGGTTAATGTAGTGGGCCCACTACAGAGTTAGGAGGTGGGGGATGGTTTTGGGTGTCTGATGCAAAAAAAAAAAAAAAAAAAGCTATAAATACTCAAATCTGAGCAGAAGCAACTATCAACCATCAAGGAAAAATATGTGTCTGTTGTGAACTGGAGGCTAACCGGATACCGCACACTCTGCCCGCGCACCGCTTCTGCGGTTTATATCAGAATGGAGCAAAGCACTGTGGGGCGCCATTTGCTGGAGGGGATTCCAAATCCCAAACACTATATATTTATGTTTTTTTTTTTGTTTTTTTTGACAGTTTGACACACCACTTATTTCATGTAAAAACTTTTTTTTAAAAGTACAAATTAAAAGACATAAATAAAATGACTAAAAATTTTAATATTATTATTATTATTATTTACCTTTATTTATACAGGTAGGTCTATTGAGAACAATTTTTCATAAACCACAAAGACCTGATTATGCATCAGCAATACAGAAACAGACCCACAAGGCAATAAAGTAATATTTAATAAGTTACAGATTAAAACATGACATCTTCTCACATCAATAATTTAAATATTTACAATAAAAAGTCTACAGGAGGCACCAAGTTAATAATTACAACAAGTTTGATATAATCAATAACTTTGCCCTGTGCGACGCCCCTTCTTATCTGCTGCTGTGTAAGCTAGGTGGGGTGTTGCCACTGTAAGTACATCTTTAAAACTTTAAGGATGAAAAAGTAGCAAAACAGACCCTCAGGGGCAGCTTTGAGGGGGAAAAAAATGAAGGAAGATGAAGAAAGTTTGTCTGTTTATTTACATTAAATTGCTTTTAAATCTCCCTTTCTCTCTTGTTTTTGGTTGAAAAGTCTAATTTCACTGGCAATCTAGTTTTTTTTTCTTTAAAACTTTCACAGTGGAGATCTTTAAACCATTAACACTGGAGTTTCCTCTGTCAAACTATGCTTTACGCCAAAAACCCCCTTTAGCCTAGGGCACATTGCCGCTCAGGGCTGGTCCTGCATCTCACGGTTTTAGAGTCATGATTTGGATCAATAAGAAGGTAAAAAGGACAAAATAAGAAGATGTATTTTTTAAGAGCTTCAAAACATACATAAAATACTTCAAAACACCTACACGTACAGTATGTCGCATCAAAACATTTGCTCATTGAGGCCTATTTATAAAAGCAAAACCTTTATCACAACTTTAAACTCAAGATATTCCCATATATAAATAAATTCAAGATCAAAAAGGATGTTTTAAAACGGTAAGAAAAGCTGGGGATGTCGGAACCTACAGAACAATTTCTAATAACTTTGTCCTCAAGTGTATATGTAATTGAAGTATTAAAACAAACTTTTCAAAGGTTTAATCATCCACGCGTCCGGCTACAATCACATCCATCCATCTCTCATCAGCTTCCCGGCTCAGAAATTATCGGAACAACTCATTAGGAGTGTTGACACTACAATATAGCACGACTGTGGCACCACTCAGCAAAAAGTGCCTCACTAAGCACTGCAAACAACAACTTCAATTATGTTCTTTCCCCCCCTCCTCCGCCGTCCTCTGTCACACAGCCGTTTATCGCCTCAGATGATGTACAGTACGCCGCACTGGAGCATACATATAGAATGGTTTGAGGACTTGAAATTGAAATTGATTTTCCTCCCCTTGGGAAGTGGAAAAAGTCAAAAATTGTTACTTGCAGATTTATAAAACTGATTTAGTCTGTTGACATTGAAAGCTGTTTGATAAGTAATTAAATAGGTTTTACCAAAGACAAGGGTATCTCTTTGTTATTCCCCCTCCTGTGCTACAACATGTATTGTTTTGCAGAAAGTTCCCATTCGTGATCAGTTCTTTTTTGAGATTGGAGATGGCGGCGGTGCTTTGCACCCTCAGGCTGCCAGAGCCCTCTGATTAATGACTGATCTCATTCTCCGAGCATCGGAAGGGTAAGAGGTCACGCATCTGCGTGTCACTCAGACCTGACATCTTCTCCCAGCCCGGCTGCCAGCCGCACACCAAGGGATCCTCCAGATGTTTCAAGGTTTCCGCGCTCCGCACGCCCAACCGATGTCCCCAAATCGCTTTCCTGACATTGTGAATTTGACAACGCAGTCTGTATCCCAATTTCCTGCAAAGTTCAGAGGCTGAAGTACTTCTCCTGTAAAAATAAACCCCCTTCTTTTGGTTTTGCTGCAGATGTCAGCTTGGTTGGAGTTGTGATTAAGGCACCTGCCTGTGGTGACATGTTTGTTTTGAGATTGCTTTATGTATTTTTTCGCCTGCCTCGGAAAAGAAATGTGTAACCTCAGCTTTTTTTTTTTCTTCTTCTTCCCACACTGTCTAAAATGAAGCCCTTGGATCTTCGTTTGGAATAAGGAGTAGCAGCTTTAAGCATTCCGTGATAAAAGTGCGGCGAGCAAAGCTGGTATATTGTTACCCTCCCTAAAGAAAAAAGATGATTTATACGTGGTTGTCTTCAGCTACCTTTTTGTGCACAGGGGAGCTTTTACGCCTGAGCCCTTTCCGAGCAGCTACTGTATACTGATGCCATTTTTATAATCTGTTTCCCCTTATTCCTCACAAATAAAGAAGGGGGGAAAAACTCATAATGGAATTCAGCCAAAGCATTGGATTATAAATGAGGTCTGCGCCCGGCTTGGTATCGTTATTTAGATTCCTGCGTACAGAGACCCGTGTTCCAACTCCCATCAGCACTGCAACAGAATCAAATGTGAATATACGCTGATATAAGGAAATTGGTTGGTTTGTAATGTGCTGATGCTTTGGAGACTCTGTGCAGAGGTGAAAAAGAGAAAGACAGCAGTTCTTCGGCATATGCATAGTGATGTTTTAATTACTGGAATTGGAGTGATAACACAACTCCCAGCTCGCGTATACAGACACACATCCCACTCTGGGTGAGGAAAGAGAGACTTTCTTTCTTTCTTTCTTTTCTCTTCTCTTTTTCAGAGATTACTGCATCTTGTGATACAATGCTGCATATCTGCTCCTGTAGATTTTGTTCATAAATCTGTTTGTTTGCAGTGCGCTCTTGTTTTACATGACGTCTGGTAACGTGGAGCCAGGTGGCAGCTGCTTCTAAGTGCTAAGCCTACAAAATCTCTGTGAGAAAGAAAGAAGTAAAAAAAAAGATGGAGCTTTTGGTTTGGAACTGTAACAGCTTTTACCATTTTCTGAGATTATTTTTTTGTACTTTTATTATCATATGTGTTAGGGGGGAAAAAGAAGCCTAAAGTAGGAATAGGAAACAAGAAATCTCATAAGAAGATGTTAAAATCTAAAATGGAATAATTAGCTAAAAAAGTGAACAATTACTTCAAATTGAATGCTAGAGTCCAATAATAGGTATTTTTTGCTAGTTCTGAGCAAATAGCTTGTATTTTCTGTTTTTGTTTTTTGGACCTAATTGTAATTAACTTTGTTTACAGTGACAAAAACACTAATGTAACTCATAAAAAAGGCTAATTTTAGAGCAAAATGTGAATTCAGTCATAGTTGGTCCACCTTAAGAAATCCTCCTAAAATCTACAACTAGCACTCATTATTTGAACATAAATCTACATTTTTGTTTCCAAAATAATGACATTTATTGAACTTTAAAATACCATCTTTATTATTGAAAACAAAATGTGTTTCTATCGTCAAGAGTATTTATTTTAATAGGAATAATTTCCTTATTTTGAGAACTTAGCTTTTAAAGAGACAAAATTAAAACAAAAACTCTGGACTTTACTGATTTTAATAAAAGCTTGTGAAGATATTGAGAAAAACAGTTTGAAACCTAAAATATCTTGAATGTCTTAAAACAAAGTTAAGATCTTTGCAAGTATTAGTTTGTGGAGTGTTTTGTACAAAAAAATAAAAATAAATCAGACCAAACAAGCATCAATTCTTCTTTTATTGACGTCTTTTTTGTAAATGTTTCACATTTGTATATTTTATAAATTATATATTGTTATTATTATTGGCTGTTTGCCAATAATTGAGAGAAAGGCAATTTCATCTGCGCTATATATCATGTGTATACAGTATATTTGACAATAAGTTGACTTCGACACACAGGAATGTTTACATATTTTTCTATAGTATCTAAAAATGTTGCAGTTTCAAAGCTTTTGCTTTTTTTTTTAAAAAATGTCTTAGGATTTGTGCTTCAATTTTTTGTTCTCAAATGTATAAACTACCTAAATAACGTAAAAAAAAAACATTTTCTTCTGTTTCCTTTACTGTAGAAACAGCCCCCTTAAAGGAATAGTCAACATTATTTAAAATTTGAAAAATGTACTTAAGTTAAAAAAGAGAATGAAAACTATCAGTGAAGTAAGAAATTAGTTTCTACCAATAATTCTTATTTTGAGAAAAAAAATCTAGTCTCTAAGACATTTTCCTAAAACTAAGATTGTTTTGCTGTTGAAAAACTTTGAAATAAGATTTTTTTTTTGACAAGACAGTCTTTTTACTCCCTGAAGATTTAGTTTTTGCAGTATTTGATTTTCTTGTCATAGAAAAAAGTTACTGCTTTTTGTTGACAGAGTTGTGTTTTTTAAATGTGTTATTGTATTTTATTTATTTTGCAGCTAAATGACCTTGACATGTTTCAGTCAAACTGAAAAGTACAAAAATAAATAAATCAGTTTTACAGGAAAGTAGCTTTACCAGAAGATCTGCTTTAAAAAAATGTAAGAATTGCTTTAAAGATTATTTGTGCATTGAAAATACAAAACAATTAGCATGTGGTGGGTAGTATTCCACCTTTCAGTTGCCAATACAGTTCTTCAACCTTGATGTAGAATGTTTATATTTTGGTGCGAATCAAAGACAGAAACTTTGTCAAAAGTTGTATTTTCAGATTCAAACAGGAACACTGACCCTCAAAGTTCAAATTATTATGCATCAAAATATATATTTATATATTTTCCTATTGAAAATGTTGCAAAAGCTCAAGCTGCACTACAAATACATTAAAAAATTGAAAATATATTGAAAAATTCAGCCAAAAATGTTAAAGAATTCTTACTTTTTTCTTTCAATAAGATTATTTTGCTGTTGAAAAGCTTTTTTGATGAGATTATTTTATTTGTAAGACAATTTTCCTTGAATTAAAGGTCTTTTTTAAAATTTCTTGAGATTCACTTTTTGCAGTTTTGAAAAAAGTATTATGTAAATTTTGATGGAAGTGAATGTTTGCCGTTTTGGCTTCCAGATGTAGGACACCTCAGTGGCTGTAGGAAAGGCTCCAGTTTCAACCCAAATCATCTGCTCAACTGTGCAACATGCAAACTGAAAAGGCTTGATGTCTAATCCATCCATTAAATGTAATTGAGACTGAAACGCTGCATTAGAGCCACTCTGTAGGACTCAGCTCTGAAATTGTAGGGATTAGAAAAAAAAAAAAAGAACCTCAAATTTATGTATAGTCTCTTATTGTTTTGAACGAAGAGAAAATGCATCGAAAAGCATCTGAAATGACACTGTCAATCGAGCAGCAGCTGCAGACCAGCGTTCCACCAGCCCTCTCTGGCATATGAAGAAAAGGGTCAAAACAAGCTCTGTTTGGATAGCGTTCAGCGCCACGAGAGTAATGGAGAGTTTCTAATGAGAAAAAGCCTATGATGCCTGATTAGAGCTGCAGTGACAGACCGTCAGAGAGAGGAAAAGCTGCTCTCCACCAACACCAAAAACTGCAGCGCCATCATTTGCTGCCATAAAGCGAAAGTTTTGACTTAAATAGCAGCGGAGAGAACTCACAAAGTTACTTCCATTTCCCTCTTTCTGTCCATCAGCTTCCTGTCAGCTCCACACTTAAGACTTGTGCTTCAAATATAGAAGTTTTAAGAATTTAGTTTGTATTACAAAGCTGGATGAAACATAGTTTTGAATGAACAGCTGAAAAATAAGCAAAAAAATGGTTTAAACAGTCCTTAAATAACCCAAAAAAATCTGCCAACGAGGTGAGAAAATTTCTCTCTAAGACATGTTTTCTTAAACTAAGATTATTTTTCTATTAAGAAACTGTCTTGATAAGATTATCAATTCATTTTTTTTCTTTTCACTTCCTGAAGAAACAGTTTTTTCAGTGTGCCGCACACCAACTAGTAGGCAAGGATGTTAAAAGACATAGAAGAGGAAACCCTGCTTTCAGCTCTATGCTGGTAAATGATTGGAGCCAGTTTAAACCAATCATAGCGTTTGCTGGAGGGGATTGGCAAAATCATCAGCCCAAACTGTGATCTCATCAGACAGGGTCACATGCAAGGAAAGGTAGAGGGAGCTCCCAGATTCTTTTTTTTTCTTAAGAAGCAAACTGTCATTTTTATCGTGTTGCATATTTAAATCACAAAGTCATTTAATTTGAAAAGGAATTTTATTTCCTGTGCTGAAGAATTTCATCTGCTGCCCAGTTGAGCCATTTCCTATGAGCGACTCTGATGAAATGGTATTTTTGGTGTTTTTAATGTGTTCTTGTCGTATTTTTCTCATGATGGAGGACATATATCTAACAAAAATTCATCTTAAAACTGAATATTTCTTTATTCAAAGTATAATGAGTCAGGAGCAGATGTGAAAATGCAGTTTAATAAAACCTGTAATGCTACAGTCACTAATACAAATGCTTTTGAAAGTGAGGAAAACAACAAATCTTCCAACACAACATTAATACAAAATAACTTTCTGGTTATCAGTCATGTTATTTGTGGTGCACCATCTAAGGTTAGACAGGAAAATTACAGGGTAATAAAAAACTTTTAAATGGATTATCAATAGGTGTGTGCATCAGCAACAGTTCGGCGATATGGTACTTATCTCGATACGTGTCTAACAATACGACACGTATCCCGATATGTCCCAGGACTGTATCAGAACTAATTTTCTCAATTTTCTTTAAAGTATACTTTTGCTCATAAATAATTAAATACTGTCTTGTGGACATTTTAAATTGATACAAGTATTGCCAAATTAAATAGAGATCACCAAATTGATTTTTCACCTACATCTCCCGTTCTTATGTGCCCATTTTTCGCCCAAAGACGGTCTATATCTACCCGTAAGAACTTGTTACTAAAGCTCTACTTTAGTCATCATCAAGAAAACTTCAGTACAATAACAAAGAGAAAAAAAAGCAGATGTCGTTGTTTAGCAGTGCTTTTAAGGCAACTTCGTTCTGTCTTCACAGGAGTGAAGGGAACATAATGGGGATCTCCCTTCCTACTTAGCGAAAAATGCGACCTTGTTAGATGATCACGTTCCCCAATGATCATTATTACAAGCCTAACGTCCCTTAGCCTGGCACATTTGCACACACACACACACTCTCAGATACCCATCCTGGATAAATACGCCAGTGGTAATTATAGCGGGGAAGCGTGTCTTAGTGGAGCTGTCAGAACTGTAATTGCTAGAGGGATGGCGAGCTATCGAATCCGAGGCAAGTTCAACACTGCCGGTGGTGAGTGACTTTGATTATAAGAGGAGGGCTGAGAAATGGAGGTTATCTCTGTTATCTGCTGTGTTATGAATGAGGCCTTCCATTAAACCTGAGATAAGACGAATGTTTTTTTTTCTTTCTTTTTTTTAAAAGGCAGGGTAAACAATCTGATGCATCAACATTGACCTTTTACTTGTCTGTTTTTCCGCTGGGCGCTTGTCTATTTTTTTTTTTTGCACTTGTTGAGGCTTTTAAAAGTATACCTGTATCACATCAAACACGAGAGGAGAAACACCTCTCATCTCGTTAGAAGAAATAGCCAAGAGTGAATGTGTGTACTGGCGTGTTCAATCAGCTTTGCTGTCATAAATTGCCCGGTTCTTTGCCAAAAGCTTTGGAGGGAGGGAAAAAAAGGGAAAAAAGAGGAAAGGTTTGATACTGAGCCAAAAATAGGGTTTTAATTTCTTAGAAATTCCCATCTGTTTGTGCATGTGGGTGAAGGAGGAGAGACTAGAGGATAAAGGATGAGAGAACAGCAGAATGAAGCTCCAACAGATGAACAGCAAGCTTCCTCTCAAAGAGGTTGCACGTTTAAAAAAGACTAGTAATAATGTCATTAGGGAATCAATGCATGCGATTAAAGGTAATCATAGCAATACAGTCGGATTGCAGTGGGTCACAATTGTTGCAGATGATTGCAGTGGACTTCTGTTGACTCTGAAGCAGTTTGCATGCATCGTTCCTGTGCCATTACGCTGATTTAGCTTCAAAATGTTATTGTGCTGCCAAACACTAAAAAAAAAAAAATTGACATGTGAGCTCCTGTTTGCATGAAATAAATGGGCGATTTCTTGTGAATCACCACAATAAAAACTGTTTGATGTGGACAGAAATGTGCTGTCAAAGCTAGGTTTGAACACAAATAGGAAAGTCATTGCATTTTTAATTCTGCTAAAACCTTCAGTTATGATTAAACTAGCTACTTTATTTGGGATCTTATGTGTCAAAAAGCTTCTATAAAACCAAAAAAGTTAGAAAATGTTAATTCATGATTGCTTTGTCATATATTTTGATTAAAGTAATTTTACAAAGAATGGTATCAAATTGAACAACTAAAAAAGCTTTAGGGTGGCCATTGTGCCAAGGTTTAGTGATCGGCCTCTGATTGGGGAATCGCAGGTTCCGCTACTGTGTTATGTCCACCCATGTGTTGAATGGTCCTTGGCCTAGACCCTGAATCTTCAAATTGCTCCATGTAGTTGTTATAGGTTGGCGCCAGTGTAAAGCAAGGTAAACACTGCCCTCAGCAACGCCTGTTCAAGTGAGAGGGACCTGGTTGCAGACAAGATGGCGCCCAATCGCACCAATTAACACATCATTAGCCGTAAATGTTGCAACTGTAGCTGGAAGCTGAATTTGCGCATCTATACTGGAAGATTCCTAACCCAGTTCTAGCGTTCTTCAAGGGGAAGTGTGTGACCTTTGGTTGCGGACTTCCAGCTAATGATGCGCCATTGGAGCCATGTTGTCGTCTGCGACCAAGTCCTCTTGGTTCAAGTGGCCACTTCCAATAAAAGCCTATGTAAACGCATGTAAATGTGCGTATCTGGCTTCTGCGTTCAAATCTTGCGTTCACACCTAGGCGTAGCTACGCAAGTTGCTATGACCGTTAAAGTTAAATCAGTTGAACTTTGACCAATCAGGGACTCAGATTTGGTTGTGACACACAGGTAGCATCCTTTACAGAACATGGAAGTGTCGACCGTTTAAAAATCGATTGAAATCTACAGTTCAAAAATTCATCTTTATTACAAAACCTAAACTTTCTAAAAAAAGTGGTTTACATTACATAGACAATCTGGTTTGCTTTTGAGCCTCCTCCTCCTGCATATTTGGAGTTTCAACACAGATAACTTTGTCTATTTATTCAAGCAGCACAGGTCCCTTTCTGCCACATGGCAACTTATTATTGGAGAAACTTGTAGCAGCTCTCAACAAACATCATATTGTCACACATGGGTGCCAATAATTATGATTCCCACAATTGGTGGCTGTGCGGATGATACAGGGCCTCGCAGAATCCCAGCTGCCACCCGCCTCCTGCCATGCAGAAGAAGGATTCAGTTTGCACAGAGGGAGATGAAGAGGTGCCTCGCTGTCACGGACGCCTAACCATCTCTGACTGCTTTCTTCAAATGCTCTGTTTTCATATGTTGTCGTTCTGAGCAGATGTGTTGTTTGGAGCAGATAAGAGCTAAAGCACGAGATGTAAATGCACCACCGTTCAGTTTTCAATAGTGGCCCTTTCTCCATCTCTTGGCCTCCTTTTCTCAGGCTTTCTTCCACAACAGAGACTCATCTCATTTGTCTAATTTGTTCCTCCTCGTCTCCTGTACCTTCTGCCCTCCAGATATTGATATCGGCAAAGTATTTAAAGGATGTCTCAAGACCTGAAGTATGGCTGGAGGACAAAGGAGTAAACACCGTTAAAATGGCACTCCAAATGAATTAGTCAAAAATGGTTTAAGCTACATTGTGACACACAAAGAATAAATCGCGATACAGGCATTCTTGAATGTGGATTTACCCCATAGATTTGTTTCAGAAGTATTGTCTGACAGTAAAAAAGTATTGTCACTTAATAAGAGGTTTGTGTGTCACTAAATTATTTTGTATCTGTAGAAAACAAATTGTTCGTCTGTTTTGTACTAGTCAAAAAAAAAATTGCATTGGAAAAAATGACATAAAAAATACATCATCCCTCCCTTAAAAAAAGAAAAAAAATCCCAGAGGAAAACCAACAAAATGATAATTCCTACAACAAAGTTTTGTATTTTTAATAAGAAATATATGCATCTGTAAAAGGGTATTTTAACTGTAGACATAGTTGTTATTTGTAAAAATGCTTTGTGTGTGAAATGTCATGCATGGACCTGGATCTACACTAAAAAAATAAAACATTGGACGAGGGTCGGGCTGGTGGCGAACAATCAGAGTCGAAGACGAAGCAGGGTCAGATGAAACAGAGGATCAGGTCATGATGAGAATGCTCGGTGATACAAGCGGAGTGGCACAAACAAGACTTCGCACTGAGCAGAGCTCAGTGCTGTGGGGCTTCTAGGAGTGATAGCAGGGGCTGATGGGAAGTGCAGAGTGGAGACCCAGGAAATGCTAGTACTCATGTGATGGATCCCACCGATGGCCAGAGAGGGAGACAGAGGACTGATACATGATAGAAATGATGGACTGATCATTCTTTTGCTGCTATCATGTGTTGTCTGCTGTCATGGCACTTGGTCTTTTTTAGGTTATAGTAAAATAAATCTACCATGTCTCAATTCAAATGGTATTTTCCAAGATTGATTATCGATTAAATTAATTTTGAAACGATTTTTCGAGGGTATAGTTCAAGTCAATTAACAACTTGCCTCTGATAGATTGATCTGGTTGAATAAATCTATTAACCGTGACACCTCCACTTATTACAGTTACAAAACCTTTTTTCAAACGGACCATTCTTTTGCAACAAATCCTAGATTCACATGGCACTTCCTTGAATTCAAAGTGACACCGTCGATACATGACTTCCAAATCTGAACTCCTGATTGGTTCAATTTGGACCTGGTTTAACTTTCATGATTAGATGCTTTTACATCAACTTTTCCTTGAAAGTGGTCACTTGAATGCGCAATCCCGAGTGCGGAGTGAATGTAGCTTTTGACGAAATTATGATTTCTAACTCAGTTCTATTTCTAAGGACGTCTCGGTTTGATTTCTGCCTGTTACTTTGACTCATTTGGTTGCATCTGTGATGAGGAAAGACTTTGTTGCTAGGAGAGTCGTCGACGATGAGCAATTTGGGAAATGAGATGAAGGCGAGGTATCGCGCACCCCATTCTGATTATGTTGTTACAACCACATCTGAGTTTGAGCCTTTGAAATGGAAACTTGATTTTCTCTTTTTTTCTGCCAGTCTTCATAGGTTTCGGTTCAATATCGAGAGGGGGGTGGTGTCGTTCTCGTTTCATGATTATCAAGTGATACAGAACGCAGTACCTCTGCGGTTCCCTCCATGGAAATACAGCACATAATCTAGTGCGCACACCCTAATGGGGCTATAAATATAACACATTCAACAAAGCCAGGCCGCGGTGTAATCTACCCATATGGGATTCGTCAGATGTTTGACTGATGGATCATGCTGGAAGGTAAACAGGACTAGAATTGATACCACTGCAGAGTTTCTCCTCCTCTGAAAGTGCCGACTTCCCTCCATGCGTGCCACTCTTCATTTCCTTTCTCATTCAGCCACCATGGGGGCAACAGCCAGCATTCAATCATCGAGGGACCCGATAGCTGTAAATTGTATTCACACCGAAAATGCATAATCAACAGCAGTTTTTTATTCATAATCTTCTGTGCTCAGCTCCTCTTTGCTTAATGCATACATATTTGGGTGTCTAGATAGGAGGCGGGAGAAGGAGGCAATGGGATTGTAGAGGATGCTTGGAGCATTTGATGAAATGCTGTAAACTCTCCTTTTTCTGATTTGATCAATCTCTATTATTAATCCTGATTGTTTCTGGATACAGAAACTGTCTTGCCTGCTGAAGTTTTTGTGCGGCTCACAAGGTGTTTGCGAGGCGCCCCGTGTTTTGAATCATCATTTCGTGGGGCTTGTAGCTTCACCACAGTTCACCTGGTTGTATGAGTAGCATGTTATATTCATGAGACGTTGTTACAGTGCACCAGTCTTCTTCAGCAAACGGCCCTTGTGGCAGCATTGAGATTCAGTTAGTGAAGGCTGCTGCATGTGGACATGCATTTTTTTGTCCTACAGGGGACATTAAGAGGCTGTTGTGTCTCCTCCTGGTCACAACAAACATTTTGCAATATGTCAAAGAGCAGAATGTTAGTGAAATCGACTGCACTAACTGGGTCACAGCCGACTGACTTTATTTTATGTTTTTTAAAAGGCCCTTTTTATGCATGCTTTTGTGCGTCCCGATTATGCAATCTTATTCTAATGTAGAACCACTGGAGAAAGTTATGTTTTAAGCTCTGGCATGTTTGGTTCATCTTAGGGGACTGTTCACACTTCATTTTTTTAACTATCTCATCATCAGATCACCAAATTAAAATAGTTTGTGTAGTTTTTCAGAATATCTTTACTTGGATTCTAGTTTTCTATTTTATTCCCACTTGACATGACAATATTTTCTGCTATATATACAGTGCTTTCAGAATGTATTCACATTTCTTCCACATTTTATTATGTCACAGCCTTATTTTAAAATCAATTAAATCAGTTTTCTGCCTGAAAAATTCTTAAAAAACATAATGACAATGTGAAATAAGTTCTTTTGAAATTTATTAAAAATAAAAAACCTGAAAAATTATATGTTTTGATATATTTGTTACATATATCTTCCAAATAGAGATGGGCAGTATCAGACTTTTAAGATTAAATACCATTTTCTTTTTGGATCAAATATTCAATTCCAATCACCAACATTGATATCTGGTCATTTCCCAGCAAGCATTTCAATGTGGGTCCCATATGTCCGCCAGGCAGCTTGTTAGATCGCTATACTGTCGGTTAGCGTAGGGACCCAGACCACTGAGTCCCCACCTAAGCCAGTGTGGGCAAACACAGATGGGGCCACCATGGAACCTGTGGACAAACCCACCTGGGGCCCACCAATTCAACCCAAAGGTAAACCATACGGGACCCACATTGAAATATTTGCTGGGTTCTTACTGGTTATTTTTTTTTACGCATTTTATTTGTTATTCTGAAAATAAATTCCATCAAACACTAAGCAGGTATCATTTTTGATGTGCAACATCCCAAGTACAAAACCATTTTTTAAATGACCTACAAATGGCGCTAACAGACACAACACAGCTCCTCTGGTCATGTGACTGATGGAGCACTTCAGTATGGGCGGGTGTTTCGGCAAAAAGCACAAGAGAAACTCACACAATAACTAAGACTATCTAGAAATGACGCATGCACTTTTATTTTCCCATTAATAATATAGTAATTGGTATTTCAATAGAGTTTTCGCTAGCAGAATTGGTGATGTATTGGTGTCACTACTTCCATATCTTGGTATCGATACTTCCATCACTACTACCAGACATTGTTGCCAAAGGTGAATCCTGTTCTGTTCAATAGGTAAAAATCCAACAGGGCTCTTTTTTTTTAAGCCTTTTTAGAGTCTTGATGTTGAAAGCTCCTTCACCACTAGCGTCAGCTGCCCTTTGCTTGGCCGTCCTCCTTGACCTCTCTTTTCTCTAATGGCTAACTCAATTCCTTCTTCATCTTTTTGCGTAAGCGTGTTCTTGCACTCAGTCATTTCCCTTCCTCCCCCCAATCTTTCCTCACTTTAGAGGTCACGTCTTCCCTTTGCCAAGCTTTTGCTCTTGAGTTTTCCTTTTACACACCTACGTTGGCACCTGCCCACCCACTGACATATACCCATACATTCACTGCCACTGCTCCCTAGGGGTCCTGCAGGCTTTTTGTCCTTCGATCTCAGCTTTTGTCTATTATCTTCTGTACACCGTATATATTTATGTAACTTCCCTACCACCTTAAACAGTGCATCGAATTGAATGTGTCTTTTGATGTTAAATATTACTTTGGTTTAAATACTATAGGGGGATAGCTCAGTGTCACTGGCTGGAGATACGGACGAAGGTCAATAAATCACGCCTCAAGAGGTGGGTCAGAGCTGGGTTTTTTATCTCTGCAGTGTAGCTAAAAGCAGATTCCAGGTGGACTGTTATCTAAGAACTCCTCGGGTGCTGTCATTTGAGGAAATGACACAAAAATACACTCCCAAGCGAAGGATTTAGGGTGACAGTGTTGATGTTTGGTGGACAAATTCACACACCTCAGATAGGTGACCTCAGAACCAGCTGTTTTCCCCTCATTGTACAACACAAGCACAAAGCAAATGGCAGTAATTACTATCTCAGCATCACCTCATTGAGCTATACTGCAGAGTGTAAAACACATTGCTAATGTAATCACACCATGCTACACACTCTTATGGGCTCGACTTAATGTTGAGTGTGTGTCATTTGAGAGCCCGTTGCCACAGTAAAAGGTTCCGGCTGGTTTATAAAGGCACATGTTTATTGTATCATGCATTACGGCCATTAGCTGCAGTACTGGTTGAACCCAGCTGGTTCCCAGGGTCATTCCTCAATGTGAAACTGAACTGCATGACATGACCAAAATTGACTCCTCTCAAAATACTCCCGAGCTAATGGAAGCCTTGGTAATTGACATCAATACCTGGGGCTCCGGATGATCATAAAACACAGTCAGCATCTATCAGTGCAGCTATTTTTGTCTTCATGTCTCATTTTGTGTTTGTGTCTGTTTGGGAGCATTAAAAAAGAAAACAGGAGGGGCTGGGGTGCCACTGTTTTCCTATATTATTGGTTTTTATGGTGGTTATGGTGTAAAATACTGTAATCCACATGACAAAAGGGTTTTGGCCAGATTTTTGTTCTCTATCTGAACCCTTTTTTAAAAAGAAAAAGTTGGATGTTAGGCTTCTATACGTCTTTCAATACCAGAGCTGTCAGCAGCGACACCTAAATAACACAGTGTTGAGTTTTCTTTATTAAACTTTCTTTTTCATTGAACTTTCTTATTTCTTTCCTTTTAATCTTGAATCTTCAGATTGCGAGTCGATCGCCCTACTGCTGCACTGTGGCCGCCCAAGAACCGTATAAAAGTACTAGGGAGGCTACATTTAGCATCGTTGGAATAAACGACACTTTATCTCTTCAATCATACTTTTAAAACCTTATTGGTTACATTCTTTCTGGGGTTTTTTTCTTTCTTTTTTCATATACTAAAAAATATAATGTTGTGGAAATCAGACACTATTGACTGTTCCCTTTAGGAACTAATTTTCTTAATTTACCCCCCAAAAAAGCACCATGAATTTGCTTGGATAAAACCAACTTGTAAATTTGATACAGTTCCACTGCTTAACACTGTTTATTAAATAAAATGATTTTTACTATTTTACTAACATGAAAGGTGTTTTTTTTCTTAGTCATACTCCTCAAAAAAATAGTGAAAAATTGTTGTGATACAGTCTTGGGATATATCGCGAAACGTATCGTATCGTGAGACGTGTATCGCAAAATACATATCGTAGCACCAGAGTCTTGCCGATACATACCACTACTACCAACAATGTCATTCTTACTGACAACAGTAAAACAACCATATGGCCCATTCATTGCTTCCGATCTCACAAGCTGCACATTACTTCAAAATAAAACATTTCCTTTCTCCAAACTGAAGTTACTGACTTCAAAAGTACAAGCATAAATTGTTCTTTAAGTTTAAATCTTAGCATTGCTGGAAATGAATCACAAGCATAAATGACGCTTGCACACAGTGTTTGAAGTGTAGCGAAGTAAGTTTTGTGCGAGTAAGCTCGAAACGTGTTAATACAAGCATTTGCAAAGACTTTTAATTGGAAGTGGGTGCTTGAACGTGCGTTTCTGACCCTGATGTGAATGTTCCATTAAAGGGTTAAAGCAGGGTTTCCCAGATAGCTACATTGCTTCTACTGGTTCATACTTCTGGGGTATACCGCCCATTAACCTTAGTTACATCTACCATGCTCGATGTATCAAGAACTACTGACTATAAATGCAAAGCAACTTTTAACAGCTCTGTAACTAAAATACAATACCAATGGTGTGTTTGTGAATAGTGATTGATCCTGGGGTTTGGGAAGCTACAAGGTTAGCGAAATGAACTCGACTGGGGATACCACTTTAGTCTTTTATTAGATGAGGCCGGTGGGAGATTCGTCATTTGAAGATGTGTAAACATCAACACCTTTTTTTTTTCTCACAGTGCTCAAAATTTAATCAGTACTTGTATGTTTTCCTGAATTTATCCACACGCAGAGGAGACAGCTTGCCATTATCATGCAGGGAAACATTTGTTGTTGCTTGATTACACTAATGGGAAAGCACACACGAATATGAAATGTTGAACGTTATTGAAATTAGGCTTAATTGCGGATGGCATCTTAGGTTAATTTGTATTCCCTTGATGTGAGGTGAGTCTGTTTGTTTTGGGGAAATGAGCTGCGTCTGAGTGTATGGAGATATTCAACGCCCTGCATTCTCGGAGGTCTGTAGGGTTGCGACCAACCGCAACAACAAGGTCGGTGTTGTTTTCGCGCTGCCGCTCAGCGCGTCTCCTAATCAGACCTTTCACCTGTGTCCCCATTAAAGATTGGACCTCTGTTCACATTGGGGCTAAAAATAGTGTTCTGGTGGATGAAAGGGTTTTTACAATTCACCAAGGGGAGTGCTTTGAAAAACTAATAACTTACTAACAATGTTTGGCATTATGCAAGAGTCTGACGAAGAGTAAACTCTTTGGTAATAAGCCATAGTAAGAGCAGAGCAGTGTGGGTGTTCTGAGTTGTAGACATGTGCTAGGTGAGAAGTTTAAAACCAGGTGGAAATGGGGCGGAGCTTAAGGGATACAACCTGGAGGACGGACAGATGGATTATTCCTAGTACTAAATGATGATCCAATTGGAACAATAACTGAAGGTAAGCATATTTTGTAGAAAATGTTGAATAAATTAAAGTCTGGTCATATTTTGATGTATTATAAAAGTGTTCTTAGTAAGCTTATATTATGATTATGTCGTTTTTTTTAATCAAAATTAAAAAAAACTTGATGTTTTCTAGGACACTTTCTGTAGACAGACGAGGAATAAAGAAATACTCAGAAATGCAATTTTAAAGTTAAATTTATTTATTTATATAATCAGAAAAATACTACAAAAACATGTTAAAAACACAACTCTTATCTTTATAAGATGTGATTCTACCGACACATTCTCATTTTTGTCCTCAACTTGTTGTTTTCTTTTGTTTTGTTTTTTTACGTGCTGGGTGTTCTCGTTAAATCGGGAGTCTGGTCACTGTTGGACACGGTACCAGATATGGACTGAACCTTGGGATACCAAAGGGCTTGGTTCCCCCCTCTGTTCGCCTAAACCCAATTGCCTGGTATTGCATCCATAACTGATACTGATCTGTGTCCAATTCCGATCCGCGTTATGTATCATGTTAGGATACCGCTGTGGTCCACGTCAAACCGGTACCAGGTTTGTACCCGGAGGTTTGGGGAGCTTTGATTTATTTGGAACTGTCAGCATGTCTAAAACGAGTCGGGGACACTCAAATGTCAATTTTTGATGCGGAGGATCCTTAACCATGTGTCAAAATGTCACAACGTGGGAATAACAATGTGTTGATCCTACATGTCTAAATGCAATGTCTTTGCAAATCTCATCACCTGTAGAGCATACCATCATAAAAAGAGTTAAAGGGCCCATACCATGCTTTTCTTAAGTCAGTTTAGAATACACTATTTCCATGTATATGATCATATATTACCTCTGGGTCACTAAAAATACATTATTATGAAATGTGAGTTACTTTTGTGAGCTTAAAGGAGCCCAGCCACTGTAGAGACCAGCGTCTAACAGTAGCACACACCTGTCAGATTCACAGCTATTGGGGACAGGACATAACTGGAAGATGTACGCTATTGTGCATATAACATTGAAGTGTTTTGGCAAGCACCACTAGCCTTTCGGAAACAGTGTGCGTTAGTGTTAGCCTTGGGGGGGTGCTGGCAGAGAAGAGTCTTCCTGAAAGGGGCTGTTCTCACTTCGTGACATCACAATGTGAGCACCTGCTCATTTTCGTGGGTTGGGAGGGGCTGGTGCTCAAAGCATAGGTTTTTAGAAGAATACTCAGAAATGCGTATTTTGATCCAGCATACTAGATCAAAATACTGCTTTGGGGTTGTTTATAGGGAGGAATTAACATTATGATACACTTAAAAGCTCAAAAAGTTAATTTTGCACGGTATAGGCCCTTTAAGAACTCAAACAAACCTCTGTTCATAAAAGGATGAGGGTGAATCCTTTATTGGTTGCTTGTGGTTTCAGTTCTTTAAACACACAGCATCATTTATCAAGATAATGGTATCAGTGTTATTACTAAATGGGCTCAGGAATACTTTTAGAAATCACTGTTGGTAAACTTGATTTAATGGACCATCTGGAGAAACAGGAAGTCATATTTGAAGGTGATTCTGAAGTGCTCCAGTGTCCTGTAAAGACTTCTTTAAAACACTTCAAGTTAAAGCTGGAATGGAGTTTTATGGTCAGAATAATCAATTCTTGTTGGTGATCGTGGAAGAAACATGTGCTGAGCTAAAGATGTGGAAGACCTTTTCGCATGAGTGCAAATATATGGCTTATAACTATATTGACATTTTAATTGTGCTTATTTTATAAATAAGCCTGTAAAATAGCTACGCATAAAAATATGTTTGGTTAACTGTGATCTGTTGTGGAATTGCTTGTGCTATTTAAAATAATTTCACTTCCCACACTACTCAAAGGCCAGAAATATCCGAACTTTTCCAGATTTCAATAAAAGACTTTCCCGCCTGCTCTATTATTCGTCACTCCCTCCGTCCATCATGATGCTCGGTCAAAAGCGCTGAGGAGCAGCATGAGCTGGAAGGAAGCATGTTTTGCTGCTTCACAGGGGAACATGGATTTAAAAGCACTTCAGTTTGGAGTGTGACGCAATCCAGCTGAGGTTTGTCCCCACTGAGGACCTCTTTGACCTACAAATTGTGTTTAAAAAAAAAGACTAAAATTGTATATCAAACACTAACTTTAATCACCATATCAGTTTTGTGCCTCTTCATTGCTGATGCAATTCATTTCCTTGCTTAGTTTTTTCATATTTAATGTACTAGTTAAAAAAAACAAAGACAATGCTGTTTACTGCTAATATACTATGAAAAATAACGCAATTTAGCTGACAGTACTGGATTTTTTTTTAATCTTAATGTTTTTTGTTAAAGTAATTTAAGAGACATGATTACTTCCTTTTTAAATGCTCTGTTGAACAATTTTTTTCTAAAATTAGCAATCTTGAAATGAAAATCAATCACTGTTTAATTGATATTTGAGCGTCCCCAAGAGAGTTTTGCATTAACCTGCGTTTGCAAACAAGTGCAGCAGCGAGCAGCTAAGCAAATAGTTGACTAGAACCCAGAATCTGAGAAGCTTTAGTATTTTTCATTAGAAAAAGACAAAGGACAAATGAGTTGTTTGCCTTTGTGACTCATTGTATCGACATCCAGTTTGTGCACCTACAATTCGCGGCTCCAAGCATTTTTCAGAAATGTCTGCTGCTCTCTATGGTGCTGTCCGTGGTGCTGAAATGTAAGTCTGAACATAAGTTTGCACCGCCCTCTTCAAGGTGCGTTCAAGCACCCACTTCAAATGAAAAATCAATGTAAACGAATGTGAACGCACATTTTAGGCTTCGGCATTCAAAGCTTTCTACGATCAGGTTGAACTTTGACCAATCAAGGACTTGGATTTGGTAGGAGCATAGATGGCATCCTTTTTCATTCACAGAGGTGACGACCATTTGTAAATTGATCGTGAAAGAGACATTTATAATTGCGATTTGTCCCCGGCTGAAATTATATTACACTAAGCCCTTCATATATCGCACATGTGTCAAAGTTGAGGCCCGGGGGCCAAATCCAGCCTGCCAGATCATTTTATTTTATTTTTATTAACGGCCCAATGTTATCTTGCTCTCGTAACATGATGAAGCAACACTATGATTATGGAGGCTGAGAGATCAGACATTAGGATTTTTGGCTTGCGATTGAGTTTGACAATCCCGTCATATCGGAATAGAGCTGTGAAGAAAAAATCTGCAAGATTCGCACCACTTTGACATTTGGCACTAAGCTTCCTCCAACTGTAGGGGGCGGTATATGCTAGTAAGCAATAAAAATAAGAAAAAGAAGCCCCTCCCTTTTAAAGCAATTGCTTTAAAAGGCCTATATCGTACAAAATCAACCTTTTTTTTAGCTTTTACATGTTTTATAATCTTAATTTCTCACTATAAACAACCATCAAAGTGGTATTTTGCTCCATTATTGCATCTCTGAGCACATGAACGTGGAGGAACAGCCCCTTCCAAGAAGAGTCTTTACTCTCAGCACCTCCTCCAGGATAATTTCATTTTAGCATTATCGGCTTACTTCCAATGCTGGCTCAAGGTTAATATCATGAAATGGGCGTCACCCACAAGGAGTGAAAGGCGGAGCCTCAGAGATCGAGTGGTCTTATTTCTGGATAGGAAAGGAAGCTCCCGAAAATAATCAAAGGTAGTATATTATCATATATACGGATATAGTTTAATCTGAAAGTCGTAAAATAACATAATATAGGGTCTATAATAAATATATTAAATCAAACTATGAAAACATTAAATTTTCCAAGACATTTGATTGTTTTTATACTTGTATGATGTGTTTTTGAGTAATGTAGTACCTAAGCACTTAAGTAAATGACAGCTGATCAAAAGGACAAAGCTTGTGATTAGTAAACGCTTCTCTCCAAACATTAACCACTGCACAAAATAAACAAAGAAGTCTAAAATTAGGCTAATGACAAGTTCTGCAGTAGTAATGAGAAACACTTAATTGGTGAATATTCTCTGTGGTCTTCTCTAAAAAAGATAATTGCCTTTTTTCATGGCGCGTAAACATTGTTCCATTAGTTTGTCACAGATTAGCAATGCGGTCTTTGTTGACGTGTCCTTTGAAAAGATTGGAAAAAAATTGCAGATTCTCGTAAAAGTGCTGTTCTTCACGTGCACAGTTGGTTGTTTTTATGTGGCAAAAAGAATTCATCTTATATAGTAATGTAAACACAGGGAGGTCTCAGCAGCCAGTTATTAATGCAAAATGCAAAAGTGGAAACTTTGTGGCAATTATCCAATCTCTGGCAGGTCAGGAAAGTGATAATGGTTTAAGGATTTCATGTGGAACAGAGTCATAAATGCAGAAATCAATACTGTGAAAGAGTATCTGTCTTCCTGTGGAAATGTAATATGAATATAAGGAGAATTTTCATGTCCTGGAACTATTTCTTTTTTAAATCGTCAAACATTTTTAAGCTCTTTGGACACATTCCATCCTTTACTGCTTGAACTTTTCAAAGTACTCCCCGATTGTCTCATTTTGATTCTGAGAGGAAACGCTTCTGTTGCCACTTTTTATTTTTTTAAGACTTCCAAGCAAGTGCATGTTAGTAGAGAATGTATTTACTTTCATACTGTCCTGTTTCTTGGATGGGAAAATGGATGTTGTGAGCTTTCCTGTTGAGCCTCCTGTCTCCTCATTTCAGATCCCAGCTGAGTGCCTACATCAGCTCAGGAAAGGCCTCTGAAAGACAGGATGTTTACACATCGCCACTGTGTACATACACTACCCCGCTCCCCTTTTCAAAGAAATCTTCTTCCCAGCTTGCATCATGGTTTGTCCAGAAAGGGCAGGTACTTATTCGTGAGGGCAGTGACCTTCTTGCAGCTTTGAAAAGTCCAGACTTCACTTAGCTGAAGCCCCCGTTAGAGGGGGGGATTCAAAGAGAGGATTGAGATGCCATGTTTGAGCTTTAATTCATACATCAGTCAGGAACTTTGAACTCAAAAAGGATATCAAGGAAAACTGAATGTGAGTGGAGAAATGCAGTTTTTGTGGCATGGACACCCACTGGATTCATCTGTTTCACTTCAGCCCACTGAACTAGATTTCATTTCACATGTCCAGGTTAGATTTACGCCCCTTTGTTCTGGTTTTGTCCTATTTTATCTAGATTCTGTTACAGCCATGGAGGGAAACACGGGCAGTTAGATTGTCTCTAACAAGTGTAAAAAGTATGTATGTTAAAAAAATGTATGTACTTAAAAATGTAAATTTGAAACTATCAATTAAAGGGAGACAAATATTTATAATCAGGAAGAATTTCGCAAACAGTATTTTCTGCGCTACAAGGTAAACTTGTTTGTTATGCGCCTTTTGAATAACCATAATAATAAGTAAAAAGCGCATCTGGAGTCAGAGATATTCATCAGTCAGACGTCAGACTTTCAGACTAGAACATGTATCAAAGTCGAGGCCCAGGGGCCGGATCCGGCCCTCTGTGTAATTTTATCCAGCTCTCCAGATCATTTTATTTTATTTTTATTTATGGCCCGATGTTATCCTGCGCTCATTTCTAACTTGTATAATTTTGACCATATATATTTTTATCGAGAATAAAATAATGAAAGTTATTTAAGTTGATTTATTCTGGAATAATATTCCTGCCAGTTTTTATTCGTATTTATGTTAAAAAGTTACATTTTTAAACTTTTAAAATTTAGTTTTAGTGTGTTCAATAAATGTTTGTGTTCGGCCCGCAACCTAAGGTGTGTTTTGTATTTTGGCCCCTTGTGCGATTAAGTTTGACACCCCTGGTCTAAAACTACTTTGGTACACGCTACATGTTAGCCACATTAGACATGTTAGCATATTCATAATACCTATAGCACCCAACCTTGTTTGCAACACATGAAAAAATTCCTTAATTAAAAAACAAAACAGCGCTACACGTTCGCCATGTTAGCGAATTTACGATACTGTAACTATTACTGATTTGCAACACATTAAAAAGCAGCCTTTTACTTCTACAACAAATGTTGCTGTGACTATGCTAACTCCAGTAGTAGCATGTACACAAAACACTGTCTGACACTCTTACCCATTAGCCACAAACAAAAACACGACTACACTATATCCGTACATTTTTAGTCCCATGAAAAAAAAAAGTACAGTCACCGCTACACGTTAGATCATTTAATTCAATTCCACCAGGTAAAAGAAAAAACTGATGAGACTAAAACAAATGTTACTGTGTTTACTACCTCCCAACCATTTTAGTAATGAGTAAAAAACAAAACAAAAAAAAAAAAAAAACAGTCCGGTACCGCTACATGCTAGCCACGTTAGCGTAGTTACAATAACAACACCTTATTTCCAACTCATTAAAGACAAAAAAAGACCAATAATTTCTAAAACAAAGCTTCCAGTAATATGCTAACTCCCAACTTTTTGAGTTACACAAGAAAAAAAAAAAAAACTTTAGCTGTCCTTGATGATACACTCTGACACCTAAACTTGTTTGCAACTTAAAAAAAAAATGACACTTTGACAACTCTCAAAATTGCCTCAACATCAGTAAGAATAACCAGAATTAATCTATTTTTAGTGCGCACTGTTGTTTTTTTGAAAAACATTAGGCTAAAATAAGGCTTTTTGGTGCACCTTATAGTGCAGAAAATAAGGTAATTAAAGAAAATGTGGGTAATATTTTCAACAGTTCTTCCTTCCATTGGCTGCATTGACTACATCCTGCACTACTCCATAAAAACAGGTTTTGTCTGGATGGATCTTTAATTTAAGATTTTAATAGCTGAGTTAAAAAGAAGATTACAAAAAAGATGTTGGTTAGATTGAAAATGTAATTAATAATCTAAAAAAAATTCATGGTTTAGAACTAGACTGGAATTTAAAAGTTATTGTCAGTACAACATTGATGTACTTATTGCCTATAAAAACAGGTAAAAAGTAGAATTAGGTAATGGCTGAAACCATGTGTGGCACAGTGATAAAGGCTGGACTTTAAGACCGGACAACTATAGCTAGCTTTCGTTGGGGAAAAAAAGCAGGGAAAGAAAGTATTGAAGTCTCTATAATAACACAACATAATCTGCAACACTACCACTTTTTTTCTATCTTCCTGGCTGGTAGACATCTGCTATACCTAGCTATTCCCTGGTGGTTTTGATGGATTCTCCCCCTCAGAAGAAGCAATGATTCCTTGGCTTTAATGCAGCGTGCAGCAAGCTGTGGCCCAGCAGCATTTACACAGGAAAGAGTCTGGGAGGTGCCATCATATAAAACAGAAAAAAAACATTATTAGACTAAAAAAATGTAAGTTTATTCTCGCTAAGTTTGGTTTATTATTTTGGGAAATTTTAAAAACCTTTTAAACTGACTTAATCTGGTAGAATATGAACTAAATCAAAGTATAAATTTTTAGTTGGATCCATTTAATTTTTCAAAAACAAAGTTACAAATTATTTTAATTTTTAAAACTGTTTTCTGTGTTTTCATCTGGGTATGAAAACTTCAGTGAAAGTTGTTTATTCGTTCTTTCATTCATTCAGTTCTTGCTTCTCGTCAAAGCGAGTGCAAATTGTGAATTATTTAGACCACCTTTGCTACACAGTGGAGGAATTTGTGTAATTCAAAGGAAGACAGTGAGGCAAAACCACACTCTTCCTAGAATAACTCCCAAGTATTTGCTGAATAATGGATGACGCTGCATAAGACGGGCAGCCATTGATACACAGGGACTGAGGCTTGAGATTACACTGGATGATATGACCTTTCCTTTCATGAAAAATTAAGTGCTGTGATATTAAGCAGATGTGGCTTTATATAGTGCAAAGTTTCCATCCATCAGCAGCATGAAAGAGGAATCATTAAAAGCTGAAGATATGGTAGGTATTATGGGTGTGTATCGGCAAAAATACAAAACAAATCGCGATACACGTTGTACGAGGCAATACATATCACAATATATCCAAAACTTATACCAGGGCAAATTTTATCTTTTTTTTTTTTTTTTAATAGTATAACTTAGAACAAAAACTGTCATACTAAGTATTACATGTCTCAACAACAAAAACTGCAAGGCTGACTGAACCAATGAGACTGAACATTTAACACAAACTGATTGTGGTTGTTCTGGTGCGGTGTAGAGCTGCTCAAAGTGTGCTGCTGCCAACTCGCAGGTCCAGGGTTTAGGAGGAAAACAAAAGTAAGATGTTGAAGTATGCTCACAAATAATTAATTAAATATAGTCATGTCAGCATTTTAAATCAATAGAAGTATTGCCAAATGAAATATAGCGATATATCACAGAATCGATTTTTTTCCTAGTTGATATTATTGAAATCCCACTCCAGTCATCTTTTAATCACAATTAAGATGTTTTTTAGGCATGATCAAAAACTTGTGTCATTTTCTAGGACATAGTTTCTGCAGAGAGGCAAGAATACTGTATTTTCTGAAGAAAAAGTCAGTTTTTTCGTAGTAAAGCCAGGTGTGCGACTTATACTCAGAAGCGACTTATTTGTGTGTGTTTTTTAAGACATAAATAGCCTCATAACTTTGTTATTTTCCCAGTAAACACTGGTTGTCTTTTAGCAGTTGTTTCCTCTAACAACCACTAGAGGGTGCTAAATCCGAGTATTTGCTATTGACAGCGGCAGAAGAAGAACTGTCCAAACTGTCCAAAACACAGAGAATCTGATTGTTATCTTCTTAAACTTTGACATTTTTGTTATAAAGATCAAAATATTTGTATTCTTATACTTATTTATTTATTTAGCTACCCTGGGCTTGGCAAATTTGTTTCTCCCAAAAGTGCGACTTGTATATGGTTTTCTTTTTCTTGATTAAACATTTTTTGCTCCTGCGACTTATACTCAAGTGCAACTTATACTCCAGAAAATACAGTACATTGGAAGTTTTTTACACTCTTTCCCATTAGCTAATAGCCCCTAGCATAAGCAACAAAAATGGTGAGCAATATTTTGGGCCTCACTTAGCGTATTTTTTCACACTGAATACAATATTTTTTAACCTGTTTTTTTTTTCTTTTTTTTTTTTTTAATAAAGAAATACTCATAAATGCTGTTTTAATCTTCATTTTCTTTATATATGTCCTCTATCATTAGAAAAATGATACAAGAACATGTCAAAAACACAAAAAACCTCTGCAGTGCTTCATTAGAATTGGTCTTCAAAGTTTCTAGGGCAAGAAATCACCTGGAATCTTCAATTTTTGCATGTTTTGACATAGATGGCTATGTTTCCTCAGATGGAGAATAGACTCTATGTGCCAGCATGCTTACTGTGCCCCCCTAAGAGAGATGTATAATGGAAAAAACAGGCAAATAAACAGTGGTAGCCTGTAGGTGCCACTCTGCCTAGTAGTTTGATGTTGGAAGACTCTCCAATGCATCAGAGTGCTGCATCTCTCCTCCAAATCCGCAATTCGCTCTGCATACTGTGTACATGCATTTCAAAGCGCGCTGAACATTTCCAACTTTCCCAACTACTTCTGCCGCTCAGGCAGGTATAAAATCAGCAGCGCTTTGATGTGGTGGGAAAGTTCGTCCCCGCTCACGCCGTCATTTTCCTTTTTCTCCAAATGAGTCGCAGATGAAAAATACCATATTATACAGCAGGACCGTCAAGCTGTCACTTAGGTAATGAAGTTGGTGCAAACCATTTGTCTTATTTTGTCACGCTTTTTCCCCATTAGTCATAGCGCGCAAACCATTAGCTCCTCGGGTACCCCCTTCACCCAAGGACACTTAGGCTCTCAATCCAAGTGAGGCCGACTGATGCACCATGCAAGACGGCATCAGGGGTTGGAGGGGGGGTAGCTGAGACTGATAACAGAGGAAGAATTGCGCGGTAGAGCACGGTGGAGAGATTTCACCACAATCCAGAAGCTGCCTTAGGTGAAACAGACAGCTTGATTAATCTGTTAAAGCCAAAGAAGTTCAGATTTCCAAAACTTCACTCCGACGGTGATTGGTAAATGGTGATAAATTAGATTTATGTGTCGGCATCAAGCGAAGAATTTGAAGGAGATAAGGGCATCTGTAGGCAGTTCGTGCCACTCTTATCGAGATACCGTGAGCATCGAAAGTATAACATAGAGAACAAAAAAAGGGAGTGTGAAATCAGGAGTCGGAAAAAAATAGAGACTTGACCAATACAACCTTTTTGTAGTTATATCTTCAGGGTACAGTTGTGTTTGTTGTACAGCAGGATTATTACTCAGCCAAGTGTGGTAAACACTTACCGCTCTATGAAAGCCAGAGGCAGGGCAACACAAAGTGCAGTAAAAGTAAAGCGCCTTTGTTGTCCTATATCGTTTCACTGCTAAGCATTACCATGAAGGAAGGCACTGATGGTGCATAGCATTGTTTCATTTAGTAGGAGACTATTTTTATGTCCTTCTGGGAGATTTTTCCCCTTTTTTTCCTTTGTGTAATTTAGAGTTATAGCAGAAATATTCTTCGCCATCTGATGCTCTGAAAAACTTTGCAGGAATTGAAGATATTCATATAGGAGAGGTTAGAGTACTTTCTTCAGTTAAATTTAGAAATATGTTTCGAGGCAAATTGACGTAAATCGTCACATCTATCATAGGACGTGAGCAGGTGTGTGTTTAACTACAGGTGTGAGTGATTAAATAAACCCTAATGGTTCTAACCGAACTGCGTCCTCGGGGTTGGAAGGGGTCCACGTGCTCTGTTAGCCGCCGCTTCGACAGATGCCCAGCGGCTAACACGAGGGACGCCACTAATTACCGGACAGCTGCCCAGCAGACCCTCACCCCGCCCGGGGGGGATGGCCAGTCTATCTCACTCCCCCTGTCCTCCTAGGCTGGACCTGTGACCCGGTGCCATTTTTGCCAATTTTAGCCCATCTCCATAACAGCGGGGTGGTAGTGTAACCCCAATGGGAGGGAAGGTTGTTGTCAGATGTCCTTAGTCCACTTATGGAGAGGGGATTTTTGTAAACTTGCAGATGTTGTCAACCTAAATTTGAAGATTTTACAACAGGGGTGTTCAAAGTTTTCGCAAAAGGGAACAGATAAATAAAAACCCTTCCTAAACCACTAGTGTGAATCAGTGAAAGCTGATTCGCTGTGACGATCCTTGAGGGAATGTGTCGAAAGGTGAACAAATAAACTATTTTCATCAATATTATATTGAAACTGCATTTCCTCACAAAGAAAACAGATAAATTTAAACATTTACCAAAATTAGTGCCAATTTCTAATGCCATTCATTACTAGTTAGCTGCTTGTAGCCATAGCATGTTGGGTAGTCCCTCTTGATATTGAACTCCTTCAAAACAGACACAAAAATCAATTTCCACTTGTCTTGAAAACAGTGAAAATGTTTTTTTTTTCATTATTATTTACAGTTGACATTTTAGAAACTAGCTAAAAAGTGTCACACAACAGCGTTGCCAAAGGTTGTGTTGCCATCTACTTAAAAACCTATTGCAATGATTTTTTTGGTGTGTTTTTAACATGGTCTTGTAGCAATTTTCTCATGATAGGGGACATACATAGAGAACATTTAGAATGTACTTGCATATTTCTTTATTCAAGCTCCTGATCTACTCCATTTCGGTGCATCAACTTACAAACAAATAGATTCTTTAATGTCTTCGTATTCCTCATCTGAGCGTGCATCCGGCTCATAACTGAACGGTGTGATGGCTCCGATTTAATCATTTTCGTTGCATCGCTAATGTTAGCATTGGTTGTGAGGGGCTGTAAGCTAGCAGGAGAGAAATGAGTACAGGCTTACTTTACTTAAAACAACTTCTGGTGAACATCTACTGCTCTGCCTTAACGATGTCCTAGAAAATTACAGTTTTTTTTATTTTGGCTAAAAACGGCATAATCATAATTAAAATAACACTTTTACAATAGATTAAGAAAGTGTACACAACATTTTCAGAGGATGTTGGGTGCCAAATATGATTGATTTCATGACAGATCCCGAAACAATTTTCCGTACTGCTATATTGGACTTCTTAATACTTGGTAGTATGGTTCTGTGGCTTAACCACTAGCTGGAAAGGTATTTGTTTGAAAATTGGGGTCACCCCTGTCAGGAGGTCTGGTTGTTGGCCCAAAGCAGACAAGCTTAGACCAATTCGCTTTAGTGGAATGGAAGAGTTAGCAAGTAGACTGCTCATCTTGCTGTTGGGTGAAACAGGAAGCTAAAGGTTGAAATTATGCACCCAGAAAGCATTTGACTGTGGTGAGGAAAAAAGTGCAAAGCAATAATTAAGAGGCACAATAAAAGTGATTAGAGCTGCTTTTGACATTCTCATCGCAATAACTTTTGTTTAATTGCAATCACAAATTTTAAATGCCAGTTTTATGTTCCATGGCCATAAGCTGTTTAAAGTTCAATAGTGATATTCTTTAAATCTCTACATCATTTTTGCTGTGAGGCAGCAATAAGCAGGAGATGCGCAAAGAACAGGAGACAAAAAAATCTTCTAAGTTTCCAGAGAAGATAAGGCGGAAGCGAAGAATCATTAAATGCTGGACAGGGTGGCTTTTTGGCTTCCAGGAGGACCCATGTGGCTCTGTTTGAGGATGGTTAGCTATTCAGTCACAGCATCTGTTGCAGGCTAATGGATGTTATAACCTCCTAAACGTCATGAAATTGGACATTATCCCTTAATTAAAAGAACAGAGATGCATTACAATGATGAGAGTGGCACTCCACTGGACCTGCCACATGTTCCTTTAATGTTTCTAGAGGACGCGTTACTCCTGCACAAGGTGCCGGTGTGGGAGGGCGCCATGCAATATTTTTAATGAGCCAATTGATGGCATGAGCCACAAACTTTTCACAGATGAAGGATGATGTCTGACTGCTCGTAAAAACCTCCTCGGAGGCATCTTGACCTTATCCTCACCCCCATCTCTTCCCAGTGCTCTGAGAACATGAGAATAGGTTCTTCCAGAATGTTCTTTATCCCCCGCTTCGTATGTCTTGACGAGAACAGCAGAAACAGCTGTGCCATAAACCAAAAATAAAGACAAAGCCGGATGCTTGTGTTCCTCAACACCTGGATCATTAGTGCCCAATAAAAACCCAGTAGCCAATCAGTCTTGCAGCCGTCCCTACCAAGGAGCTCCATGAAAACCTTTAGTAGGGAGCCTCGAGAAAACGGGAACAAACTTTCTCTGTGGCCTTTCCCCCCCAAGAAAATTCAAGACGTTAAAATTCTCAAAGCGAATCTTTGAGTGCGATATAAAGGTCACAAGAGGTATGTACTCACATATCTGTCATTGCCTGTCAAGTGGCCTGTGCATGAAAATGTCACATTGTCTGAGAAAGTTGTATATGGCACAGGTGTGTGGTGACCTCTCGGGTAAACCTAGGTAACATCCATTCAAAGTTGTCCCCAGTGGACTGTAAATGTCTTTCCTCATCATCTGCCGTTATGAGCATTGTGTCAGATACTCCGTATTATGCAAAACAAAAGGGAAAACACCCTCATAATATATCAGGGACATGCATTTGGTTGAACCAATTACATGCTAACATTCACAAGACGTGTCACTCATTCTGTGCACGCCATGCCACAGTAATCTCAACGCCGTTTTTTTTTAGCTTTGCGGGAATCCATGTGAAAAGTAATTGTTTATTTCTCATTTATGTATTAGGCAGTCTGTCTTCTCTATGATCTATTTTCTTTTGAGACAGACACAATAATATAACACACAGCACAGCTTGATAGAGCGCCTATTTCTGCTCAAAGCTCCTTCCTTTGAATGAAAATGAATGAAGGCGTGGTGCAGTGGTAATGTATCAACATAAAATATTGAAATAGCCCAACCAAGGGCAAACTGCATGTAATTGAAACTCTCTCTGTTCAGAGAACAAGGAACCGGTGTCCCTGCATCTGAGGTTTTGGCAGAAGGGCTTTTAGGCATTTGTTTCAGGTTTCTCCTCTTTTCCTCCCTTCCGAGATTTAATTGCCTTTTTGAGAAAATTGCATAGAAAGTGTTGGATTTCTGTCTTATTTATAACCCTTGTTGTAGGACATCGGGGTACCTTTTCCCTATTTGTTCACATGAGCTAAGATGATTGTTTTGTTCCATTTAACCTTGATGAAGGAGAAAAACAAATCGTATAGATGGTCCTGAACTGATGCTGTCAGATGCTCCTCTCAGGTGACCCAGAGGTTAGACAGCAGTCACTCTATAGAGAAAGAGAATATGTCGTTTGTTGTTGTACACCATACATGGTCTTGATTTTCTGCTACAGTTAGTCCCTTACAGTAAAACTGGAAGAAACAGGAAGAAATGTCGAATTAAGTTGATTTTTTTGCAATCAATTCAAGGAGATTCATTACTTCAGGATTTAGATAAGGGCTCGGATATACTCGGATATTTGTAATCTGTTACTGAACATGTTTGTGAAAGTAAATATAGCAATTCAGAATAACGTTGAATTTTAAGTATTTAAACTAGGGTCGGGAATCTATTTAAAAAAATTAACTAATTAATCGCAAATCTGGACAACATTAATCGCGATTAATCGCCTTTTTTTTCTTTAGTTACAGTATTTGCCAGCCACTTATTATCTGCAAAAAGTCAAAATATGAAATCATATGGAAAATCTTACATTTAAAACGTTTATTTTTAACTCTTTGAAACCTAGTGCCTAAAACTCTATTTTTTAATTTACCTCTGTATTTTTAATTTGAAAGACTACCAGCTTGCTTATTTAATTTCATTTTAATCAGCACAACCTCTCCTATGTGACACTACCTTTATTTAGTCATTTTTCAATGTAATATTCACACACTAGACTTAAAATTATGCAAAAATAGAAAATTCCATCTGGAAAATGTGATTCATTCTGCTGTGGAAACCCCATAAATGTTGAACAACTACAACAAAGACTGAAAGTTTTAGCTGTAATTTTATAAAAATAACAAGAAGCAAAATAGTCAACAATCTAATCAACAAAATTAGATAAAAATCCTGGCTAAAGTCACACCAGGCAGCTAAAAAAAACAAGAATTTCTCACTGCTGTCTATTTTACATTTTTCCTGGAATCCTGTTTTTTTATTTTTCCTCATACATTTTCTTTATTAAAAATAATAAAAAAAATTTGGGGAAGAATTTTGATACAGTTAGATTTCAGATTGGCTGGAAACTACACAGGTGGGGGCGTGTCTGTCCATCCGGCTACGTCGGTGGGTGGGACTTTCGCAGATTTTTCGCAATTTCTAGACGTCGGTGCTTGTTGTGTTTTGATCTGTTCCATCCATCCATTTTCTTACCCCACTGTATCCCTTTTGGGGTCACGGTGCTGCCAGAGCCTCATCTGGCTACTGTCGGGCGAAGGTGGGATACCCTGGAATCGAATCGAATCTACTCCTATCTGACGATCCTAGTTTAGACATAAATTTTGAGAGTCGATTTCTGGCAATATTTACCATCAAGCAATCATAGTGAAGTAATCGGGGGTGAATAAACACCTCTGCCTGTCTGCTCCATGCTTGTCTGATGGATGCTTTGTCCTCTTCCAGCATGGTGAAGAGCACTATAGGCTGGTCACCCTCTCAAGAGTCCCTACATCTGGCAGCCCCATTAATCTTCCACAGCAGCTGTGCCCCTGTCTCTCTTTGTGTAAGGGAGACAGAAAGTCATTTTTAGTCATTATCTTCCCCCTGGCATATGCTCATTCCACTTATCACACTTAACCTGCACTTTGATGTTGAAACTCAACTGCTTCTCTAGATTCACTCAGACACCAGCTGTCCGGCAAAACGTACTGCATTAGAGCAAAAACTTGCTGCAAGTTGGTTTTTACTGAACTTGAAGTGGTCTTTCATCCCATTGGACAGCGGACGAGGCTTGTAAATTAATGCTTAAGAGGGAAGGAAACTTGGTCAGTCCTCTCGGGGGTGGCAGGCCGTTAAAAACTCCCCTCCCCAAAAAAGTGGATGGCTGTTGAACCGTAAAACAAGGTCAGATGCCGGAGAGATGGCAGGCAGCCCCTCACGTCGCATCACATTTGATGGGGTTTTGCGGTCGGAAGACGGATGCGTGGAAGGCGCAGTCGCCGGTTTGTGGGGCGGCCTCTTTGATGTGCACTCATCTGACTGTGGGCAGGCTGTGCGCATTACCAGCTAATTAACTGCTTGACTCAGAGATGGTGTTTGTGAAGTTTAACAAAGACTTCAAGACATTTGATGGAACTTGGATTGAAAAGAAATGATTAAAACTGGGATGAATGGTGGCTGGTATTATGCTCTCTGCTGTTGGCCACTTACTCTGAAATTAAACTGCACATGAAACTTAATTGCATAGCTTTAAAAAAAAGGTGCACAGTTTAGTATTAATATCCCTATTTAAATACTAAAAATAGTGAGCAAAATGTTCTTACTTTTTAAACATTTAGGTGTCTTTCTATACATACCATATGCATGGGAGTCTCATGGGAAAGTAGACAAGAATCACAATCCGTCACAGAGTCTACAGGGATTGGTTGTAATCAATGTAAAAAGTTTAGGTGGCAGCTCACCTTCTGGCCTCTGCCTGGCTGGCTGCTCTTAGTGGTTTGAGGTGCCCGGGGGGCCAACCGGGTTCAGTTGGCTTAGTCTGCAGCTAATTGGATCAGGGAATGGAAAGATTCCCGTGGCTCCCCCCTTCACAGGCTGAGAGGTTATTGACATGGTCTCAACAGCAATATATACTAATGTCAGGGCAATCTTACTAGATTAGACCTGTTGTCATCTTGGCAAACATTAGAAATTAATGTGACAAAATCTCCTAAAATACCATATTTAAGGGGAAATAAGTCACAATTTGAAAGTCTAGGTTCTGTCCAAACTTGTAGCGCTCAATCAATGCAAATAAAATAGTCTTGTACAATTAAAAGCCTTTTTTTTCTTTCTTATAAAATATAATTGTGTGTCTTATAAACCGGAACACCTTATATTTGGATTAATTATGGCCTGTAGCAGTCACTGAATGCAAGGACTGTATTGTTCTCGAATACAGAAACATTTCTGCGCCTTTGAGTGAAAATTTGACCCCCGCCGCATCAACCAAAACTCACCAAAATTTGAAAACACCTAGAACCCAGTAAAAACTCATTTTTGGCCACATGACAACCCCCACCCCCTCCCCCCAAAAAACGATGACCTCATGGTGGGCGAAACCTTTAAAAAAACATAAAAAATGAAAGGGACAAATTGCTTATGGAATAAAAAAATAAAATCTATTTACACTAACAAAACCAAAACATATGTGTCGGGGATATTTAAATACGGAAGTTATGAAATTATTATGGGATGGCCATATGACCTAAAACCTGGTGGCCATTTTGTGGCAAAGTGTGAAATTTCCCAATTTTCACATGTTCTCGCAATTTGTAAAAACGAAACTTTTGTTCCAGTGAATTTCACAAATTTCAACACACATGCTGCCAGCTTAAGTCTACAACCACCACAAAAGTTTTGTTGACATTTGACCTCAGAAGGAGGCTGTCATCTTGAACAAAAAAAATAAATAAATAAAAACTACCCTTAGTACTAGATACAAAAAAAACTCGTCCTAGGGATTTTCCTTGATCGTCTCCAAAATTCTTGAGCGTCATCAGGAAGTTACTGTGGAAAAAAAGTTGCAATTACAAGTTGTAGATTTTGAGCGGCATGCGCATTGCGGGCTCTCAAAAGTGGCATTCTTCTGATACTCACCCATTTTGAAGGGAAATATTGTGAAAAAATACTCAATGGATGCCTGGGTAGAGCTGGACCAAATAATATACCACTGGATATGAACATATCAGGAATATAGGTGTAGTTAGCAAATAACCTTCGTTGCTAAGAAAAGCCAAAAATTTACTTTTGCTGATTTTTTTTTTTTTGCTGAAACTCACGTCAATGTATTTGGTATCCCCAGCCGACCAAAACATACCATGGTTGCTATGGAGACTGATGTTAAAGTAATTTTGAGAGCTAAATGATGCTCTGTCAAAACGTCAGTTTGTGTTTTGTACTAGTTGCAAACAAGATTGGGTGTTGCTATCAATATAGATAGTAAAATAATCAGAGTATGTCTTTTAAAAGCATCACATATTGAATTTATACAAAACATTGACAATCTTTCATTAGAAAAAAAGTTAAAAAAAAATGTTAAAAATAAGAATTAATCCAATATTTTTACAATTTCTTCCAAGTTAAAACAACCCGTCCTTTGTGAACAAACTTTGATATTTTTAAAAGATTAACATTTATTTATTTTTTGTCTTTCCTCATAACTTTAAAAAATATAACAAACAGGTTATCATGACTCGTGGAGGAGCCTTTGATGCACAAAGCTGGAAACTACAAATGTGTTAAATGTTGCCTGTTGCTTAGCATATAAACTTATGTCAAAGCTCTTATCTGAGATTGAAGAATTTTTCCTCTGAACTGTTCGCCTGAAAGCCCACATGCTGTTGGAACTAATCAGCACTTTTTCTTGTTGTCTAGTGCACCAACACCAGATTACTTGTCCCGATAAAGAACAAATGATGCACCCATCCTCATGATATCTCCAAGGACAGGGAAGCCATCTGATAAACAAAGCACAGGTAACCATAGGGATGAGGTCAGCGGGTTCACCCTCGACACCTATAGGGAACCCTGATGTGTGGAGAGTGGAGGTTATGGAGCCATCGCCCGTTCTGTCAGCTGATACTAGATGATAGCGTCTAATGAGAAAAACAAGATCGTCCTGTCTCCACTGACTTTGCTTCCCTCCATCGAGCATGCAATCTGATCATGTTGTCCGACCAGTTTGATACCGATGGTCTCTTTATTTGAGTCAACGACATTATCAGACATCTGCTTCAAATGCTTAAAATATAGAGGGTTTTTGGTCGCCTATTCACATATTGTCTTAGATTTCAAGTCATTTTACATTTTTATTAGTATATATTTTGTCTTCATTGGTTAACACTGTAATAATTGTAATTAAAAGCGTTTTTTTTTAAATCCATTTCATAAACCCCCTTTTTTGAAGGATAAGTCGCTCTGGAGTAGAACTCGCAGCAGCAAAAAAATGCTAATTAAGAAGAAAATAAATTAGATAAAACTCTCACTTTTGTGAGAAATTTATCCAATAGAATATGCTAACAAGAACAGACATTTCACTTAAAATCCTATTAAGTGGAATAGACGGTTCCAAAACAGTATTTAGCTACATGAAACATAGGAGGAATCTAGTATAGACCTATTGGTGCAAGATGAGAACAATTATTCAGATAATCATAGCATACAAAAAATATGCTAACACATAAATTAAACTCTTTATATCACCTTAAATCACTAAAATCTGTTGAATTCTTCATCCTCTGTGTCGCTTTGGAGCAATTCTGCTAAGCCTGCCCGAAGACTGAATGACGCTTCTTCTTCTTCATTTCTCTCAGTGGCAAAACTGATACACACATCTACAGTGCCCTCTAGTGGTGGTTCGTTTTTATTTTTTATTTTTATTCAAACCGGTGTGTATTGGCAAGAATCTTGTGATACGATACGTATCCGGATACACATCTCGCGATACGATACATATCGCGATATATCCCAAGACTGTACCAGAGCAATTTTTCACTTCTTTTTACTTGGTAATATAAGTAGAACATGTCTCTTGATAATAAAACCGCAATGCTGAACCAATAAGACTGAACATTTAACACAAGCTGGTTCTCACAAGATTAGATTATCTCCCAAGATAGAATCGGCAAATGAAATATCGCGATACATTAACAAATCGATTTTTCACTACACCCCTTCAAATTATGTCCAAAAAAAAAAAAAACATGACTTATACTCCAAAAACATGGCTATCCCTTTCATGGACATGCTTGCTGGGGCCTATCCCAGCCACTGTTGGGAAAATAAGTTGCCACTCTTCTGTAGGAAAATTTTCACTCTACTTTAACACCTTTAACACCAGAGCTGTAGCTGCACTGTTGACATCCTTACTGTCAAACTTTTAAACCGTTTACGTAAATAATGTAATCCCAGCTGATTCTGAAAAGCAGCCGTATGCTGATGAGCATAGGGAAGTGCTAACAGAATTTATGATAATCATTTTTTCTAAGTAATGTGATGGGCTTTCATATTTTGCCAAAGAAAGCCGACCATCTGATGACGCAAAATCCAGCCCAGTGTGCCCCAAGTTTCCTTTTTAGGTCCATGACTCAGAAGTGCTTTTTTCAAACGGCAATCATTTAAAAGCATTTGGTGGAAAGGGAGAAAAAGAATAGCATTGTGTGGCCTTTTCCACAAATCAGAAAGTAAAAGTGCCCGAAGCCATGAAGTGAAACAGGTGACATAGCTGAGTGCTTTGCTCTAGGGACTGGCATAAAAATATACCAAAACTGCTATATTTTCATCTGGTGGTTTGGAGAATTGTTGTAGAAAGCCAACTTTTGAGTGAGAGGGAAAAACAAAGAGGAATTCAGAAAAGAAAATGTCCATATTTTCTTACAAAAACCTGCAAATAGCCTCAATGTTTTGGTGTAAATTCAAGTTTACCAGGTGATGTTGTGTGGCTGTGTTTAAGAGTATTTTAGAGTAAATCATAAGCATTCAGACTATAAAAAAGGACGTTTGTTTTTCTCCTTTAGAGGCCTGAATGCTTTCAAAACTGCCCCGAGTTGAAGCTGTTACCCAGCATGCAAGTGCTTTGTCTGTGTTCAATCTCCCCATAAACACAAATGCAGACCATGTTATTTTATGAGCACACCGGGTGAGACTCACCCATTGTCTCTGTATGAGGCTGATTCAAAATGGCCGCCCTCAGCACTCAAATTGATCATAATTGTATTTCCAAACTCCTGCTCAGTGGGGCATTACATTTCGTGTTATTGACTTTAAAAACACATTCAGTGATACTACTTGCAATTTCATTACACCGCTGTCAATTACCACTCTGTGAACAAAGCATGCCCGCAAATAAAATGTATGAGGTAATTTTCCAAATGCCACTTAGGAGGTACTGCTGTCTGAGCGATGGGCATGCTTAATTTGTGCACTTGCTTACTGCAAATCTGGTTATGCATAGGCAGCCGTGCACATTTCATTACAAAACACAGGAGACTGGGAGTGATTGCCTCCGATCCTTTCACATCAACACTTTATATGACGATACCACCAGCCAAGCCCTGGCAAAGGGTATGCGCTATATGCTGAGGAACAAAGGGGATTCTGCATCTCTCTATTCAACCCTTTTTTTTTTTTGTTTATAGCTATTTTTGGTCATAAATCATGCTAACAATACCAACTATCAAACTCATCTAATTCGTCAGTATTCCTCAAGCATTCTCTAGTGTTTTAAAAGTCAATTTATTGTAAAAAACAGTCTAGACATTAAAAATAAAAAGTACTAATATTTGATTTAGTATCTGGCTCTTTAGTAAGTGACCATGGTACAAGCGTGATAATGGCCTTTAAGATTTCCATTTCCAGAAATAAATGCAGCAACTGTTCCATGCTTCACTTTGGACAGTTAATGCATTTGTGTTATTCCTAATTTCTTATAATACTTTCTTATAGTATTACTTACATACTTGTCAGATATCAAATATTGAAGAAATTATATGTATTATTGACTGAGTTGAGCTGGGTTCACACCAGTTTTATTGTTAAGTTAGTGTACAGATACAATCAGAGGGCTTACGGCGCATAAATCAGACAGAAGTGATTTTGGACAACGCTGCCCTTCAAGAGCTAAAAAATCCAAACTTTGGCAAAGAAGACGTGTTTAGTTGACAATCAGGAATTCAACTTTGGCTCGTGACGTGTTGATGATGTGTTAAGTGAGTCCAAAACCAACTTGGAAGAGAATCTGATTATCCTACTCTTGAACTTTGTAATATTTTTCTATTGAGACAACAATGAAAAGATTGTCTAATATCATTCTTGTTTATATCACCTTGGAGGCTTATAACCCCCAAGTGTCCAGTCTACTTTCCCCAAACTCCAGGCAATCACTGTTGAAAGAAATTAACTTTGTCATAGGGTCAGAAACAAATGTACCACAAGACATTGCTTTGGCTCAAAGCATCTACCAAATTTTGTTTGCATGCATGCATGTCCTGCTGCACATTTAATGACTTTGATACATGCCTTGTTTGACTGTCCTTCTTGTATGGAAGAGTAAGGCAGCAAGGGCTCTCTGTGTCTGCACCCGGCAAAAACTGCTGAAACGGGCTTTATTGATCGTCAGCAAGGGGAGTCAGAACAATCACCATGAATTAAAATCCTCAAGGTCTTAGGAAAAGGGGATTAACAAAATTATCAGGCCTCTATTCGGGCGCATTTATTCACCGACGCCGGTGTTGACAAAAGCTTGAAAAGGTGGTGAAAGCAGATGTGGAGGAGACGGGAGAGGGAGGAGGGCAACAAGGGAGGCATTCTCAAAGAGAAATGAACTTTCTAGAACTTTTGGTTGTAAATAAGCTTTATTGTAAACTGCAAGGTTTTTGTAGCCAGCTGTTAAACTACTGCAATTACAAGCTGGGAAGATGCCTTTTATCCTGTTTGTTTTGGTGAGACAAAGACGCCGCACTTAAATGTGCCGGCTCATTACTAAATACGTGTAAGTGAAATGTGAAGTACAATTAAGAAGTCAAGCTAAGCTTTTGTCTCAAATCAGCCACATTGAAACCTAAAATTATCATTAGGAAACACACTCTTGAATCAGATTTCTTTCCTTTGCTTCTGGTGATTCGCCCCTTTTGCCCCTTTTCTCTTACCTGTAGACTTGCAGCCAATTAATTTGCTAATTTTATTCTCAATAAATGGCTCACAAAAAAATAATTGTCCCTTTATTAACAGTTTCCTGGGCAGCAGATGGTGCTCTACCAACCTGCCATGTTGAATTAGTGATGACGCTGTCATTTGATGCATCCTCCACTGTGGCAACCCATAAAGTCCCTAATTATGTCTACAAATTAAAAGTACCTTTTTTTTTTACCCAGCATAATATTTAACCATTTATCTGTAAATGAGTCAAAAAAAAAAAAAAAAACACACACACAGACAGGTACATTTCCCATACTCATACATCCCCTCTCTGTAGTCAGACATCCTCGTGATTACAGTCATTTGTTCTATATTAAGAGCAATTAAATGCCTATTAAATATGCCCAAACATTTGTTAGTTTGCATTGTGTTCAACATTTACACGACACCCAGCTCCTTGGAGCCAAATCTCAGTAAACTTCATCGACTTAATTCCCGCAATGTTTTATTAAAAACAAATTATGTCCGTCTTCACCGCTGGTAATCCGGCGCATCAAGTATTGGTAACCGCCTGAAGGGGAAGTGCCTGCATTTTAATTAAGAGCCAAAGTAACGAGGCAGCAAAGTGTGGGGATTAGTGTGTTTACTTGGGAGGAGCAGAAGTAGGGGGTAGCGGGGTGAATCTTCATTTTGTTTTTTAATCTGGTCTTGGATCGGCTCCAAGTGTACAGTGACATGACATATTTGAGGAATTTACACGCAGATCTGATTTGGCTTAGAGGGGAAGGACCTGCTGGGTGGGAAGATCTCACACGTTTGTTGGCTTTTCCTTTGAAGTTGCAGGTTCCTTTGTGGAATTTTCCGCTCGCGAGCACACAATCGGCGTTGATATTCTCCCAAATCTCCTTTTGGTATTGCTTCAGAGAGACGGTCCTCTTTCAAGGTGTCATGGTTAATCTGTGGTTCAGTGTCTTTGACAGGAAGACAGTTGAGAGCAGTGATCTGGTCGTTTGATTGACACCAGCTCTGTCACCTACAATCATGAATCATGAGGACAGTTAACAGTGTGTTTAGGTCTAACTTAGATTGAAGCAAGTTATAGAGGAATAAATGAAAATTTACACTTAAAACTCATTCAAAACTTAGTGGCTTCTCTAAATATTTTAGACTTGTATCTTAAATTTTTAAATAAATTCATGTACATAAAAAAAGACATAAGATCTTGTAACTCCTCAACCGTTCACAGGAACAACATTGAGCAGGGGAGAAAAGCAGCTTTCATATTGGCTTTACAACATTGATACTACACATTACTAATATTATTAATACACATTACTAACCTAAAGTGTAGCATCAACGACAGGATCAGCTAGTGTTCCATATTAGTGCAAAGCTGCTTTTCTCTGCTTCATTGCATTGATTATGTAAACGGTTGAAGTTACTATAGTTGAAATCAACCTAGTCTCAGTCAAATGTGTATGTATGTATGTATTTCACGACATTGCACTCTGAAATACAGTGTACAATAGACAGCAAACGCTGTTTCTGCGTGCATAAAATACGCCTTGTACTTCAATGGCCTTAATACATTATACACAGTATTTCAGAGTGTATTTTAATGGAATACATACGAAAACATTCCACAAATGCATATATATATTCGTGGAATCGATTTGTCTACCTGTCCGTCCACACTGAGGTCGTCTCACTCCCAGAAGGAACAGTGGCAGACATTCAGGACAGTTACAAGTACTTTGGAATTCCACAGACAATGGCAACCTGGAACAGACAACCAGGAAAGCAGACCACAGATGTTAGGACTCAAAAGCTCTTCACCATGCATGGAGGATTCCATCCCAAATCCAGCACCCTAACACTTTATGCTAGCCACAAGGAAGAAGGCTGAGGACTAGTGAGCGTAGAAGCCACTATCCACGATGAAACATCCAAGATGCATGAATATGTCAAGCTCAAGGCCCCAACTGACAGTGTGCTCAGTGAATGTCTCAGGCAATGGAAAGTAGAGGATGCGATGGTGGAGGACAGAACCTCATGGTAGGACAAGCTCCTGCATGGAATATACCACCGGACAATAACTGAAGTGGCTATCATGAAGTCCTACAAATGACTGGAGAGGACAGCACAGAAGCGCTGATCCTGGCAGCACAGGAACAAGCCCTGAACACCAGAGCAAATGAGGCTCAGATCTACCACACCAGACGAGCCCCAAGGTGTAGGCTGTCCAAAGAGGACACAATCCAGCACATAACTGCAGGGTGTAAGATACTGGCCAGGAACGCCACAACCAAGTAGCTGGAATAATAAACAGGAACATGTATACAGAACATGGACTGGAAACCCCAAAATCAAACTGGGAAACACCTCCGAAAGTGGTAGAGAATACGAGAGCAAAGATCCTGTGGGACTTCCAGATACAGGCGGACAGGATGGTAATGGAGAACCAACCAGACATTGTAGTGGTGGATAAAGAGCAGAGGAAAGCCATTGTGGTGTATGTGGCAGTACCAAGCGATAATAACATCAAGAAGAAGGAACATGAGAAACTAGACTAGATTAGACTCAGAAAAGAACTGGAGAAAGCCTGCAGTGTGAAAGTGACAGTGGTGCCCGTGGTAATTTGAGCACTCGGGGCTTTATCCTCTAAACTGGAGGCGTGGCTACAGCAGATCCATGGAAAGACCTCAGTCATCTCAGAGATGAAGTTCCAAAGAGACATATTACATGTAATGGTGTTTTTTCTTCTCATTGATTTTTGCATTTTATATCTACAGGGATATCATTGTTTGATATTTAACTAAACCATATTTTTGTCAGTTTTTTTCTTAAAATAATGTGGAATGGATGTTTGTAGAGTCAAAAAACCCAAAGATTCACATGGAGACGCATACATTTTTCCTGTTTAACTGAAACCAACATTTCAATGACAGAATATAAATGGGTTAATTATGAGAAAGCTCCGTTTAGCTGTTGCAGAGATCCTTTCTAATATAGACTGAAATAGAGAAAGTGTTGATGAACAGAGGAACGTGGAGTTTTGAATATTATGAAAAGTCTAGAGCCACAATAGATTTTGCTGAAATAATTCCAATTTAAAGACTAACTGGGGAATAAAAACCAAATTAGATAGAAAGAATGATATGTAGCCCTTAGTATGACTCATATTTTCATTTTTTTGTATTTGGGTTTTCATTCAACAAAGCTTTAAATTTGAGTTGCGATGAAATCAGAAAGCTGTGAAAAGTGGCCATTTCCCCCCCGAGAGTATCTCTATGTACATACTGTAATTGACATACTTGGACATAATCCCTTGTGGGACTTCCACAGTGTTCCAAGACTTCAGTGTGAGACTGCTACTTCTTGAAAAAGTCATGACCACTGTGTGATCAAAGGGGCTGTGCTCCCAACGCCCACTGCTTTCTGCCAGTTCTTGATCTGGATCGATGCAGGGGTTAGTGTACAAAAATCCCCAGCTTCCTAAAGCTTTGCAAAACCCACTTCTGCTGTCCTGAAACCAAAGTCATGTTAAGTTCATGTTCCTGCTCATTTTCAGAGTATTGTCTGCAGTTAGTTCACCGAGCAGTGACAGATTTGTCCCAGAAGCCCATCAGGAGCCTCTCTGAATGCTGACAGGTCTGCTGAAGACTCAATTTTGGAATATTTACATCAACGAAGTTTAACACCGTCTGTGGCGACTTTTCTTTTTCCTTTTTTTGCAATCTGTTTGTTGCTGCAATTGAATCTCTGTCTGCAATTACAAGCTCAATGTTCCAAATGAGGTTTTTATTGTTTGTCTTAACTATTCTAATAACGGATATAAAGCCCGACTTCGAGTTCATATAAATGTTTCCTATTACCGTAAAAAAAAAACTTGAAACCGGCTCAGCTTGTTTATCAGCTTCAAACCAGAATTCTCAGGGCGCAAATAAATCCTGCCAATAATGTTCATTGTGTCTTACCAAGCAAGAATAACAAGAAAAGGGCTAAAATTACACATTTACCAGCATAAAACTCCAAACTTTTCAATTCTTACAAAAGCAAGTTCATTTTTCATATACCCACTTTCATCTGAGGTTTGAAGTAACTACTTGTTAGTGGCGGCCAAAGACTGTCCGTTTTCATTTTTGCCGGATTAAAACGGGACTCTGCTGACTCAAGCGGCTCCTGAGCTTTTGCCTCCTTCTCCTCTCCACCGGATATGAATCAGCAGCATCATTAAGCAGGGCACTGTTTCATCAAAGTGGGAGTCGAGCTGAAAAGATTCAGAGGGGGAGCATAATCAGTCTGAGGAACAAAGGTTTATTTATTCCAAACAAAATGAAATTATGTTGCCTCGACATTGAAATTCATGGGGTTGCTATCTGCGGTGCTGACAAGTTTATAAAGTGACTGGGGTTAAACAGTAGTTTGTTTTTTTTTTTCTTTTTTTTAACGGTACAACACTGGAATTGTCAAAAACATGTATTAAATAACTTTAATTCTATAGAAAAAAAGTGTAAATCTGGCTGTTGGTGTTTTTACTCTTTAACACCTGAGCTGTCGCTGGGGACGGCTAAATAATTACACATCCGTAAATCCATTTATGCAACCAATGTGAATTAGATAATTACGAATTCATCTTTGTGCAGTTATGCACTTTATGAGCATAAAAAAGCTGCTTTTGAATGCTTTGGAATCTGCTGGAATTAAAAAAAAAAGTCAAAACTGGAGCTAAAGGTTTAGTGTCAAAGGGTTAAAAATAAGCTATATAGTATAAACTTGTTTTTTTTATTGCATCACTGTTTAATTTTTCTTGTACTTGGCTTTCATTAAGCCAACTTGAATTTAAACCCTGAGTAACAAGTTTATTTAAAATCTCACTTAACATGATTTTTTTTTAAATAAGCACATATTAGTGAAAGTTCTAATTCATGATATATATATATATATATATATATATATGTATATAGACACATGGGGGAGTACAGGATATGATGTCAAAAATCTTTGATCTGTCGCAGTACAACAGTGTAGATTGAAGTACAAGCAATAATACATAGACATTGAACCTTTTAACACCAGAGCTCAAGTATTTGTATTCTCGCGCCGCTTTTCTCCTTCAGAATCTGCTAGAATTACGTTGATCGTGTTAGCGGTTAAAAAAATTACAGTATGTTAAAGATTTAGTGTTCAAGCGTCACCGGCGACACCTCAGGTGTTAAAGGGTCAAGCAATATTGATTCACAAAGACGAACAGGTCCACACAGACACGTCCAGCCTTGCAGCAGCCACGCATCGCACAGCACAGTCAGAGGGAGCTTAGAAAAGGGTTTATTAAGAGAGATTAGTGATCTGTAGTAGATATTTATATTACTAGTGATTGTGACTTATTAATAGAAGTTAAGTTAGAAACAGTAAAACTCTTCATTAAAATGATCAATATGTTTAATGACATTGGGTAGTGTTCTGGGACCCATTGGTTGTGACTTCACCCACCAGTAGGGGGAGTCATATCGTCCCTCCTCATTAATCACTCTTGTGATTCTTTCTCCCCTGTTGGTGGGGGTGTAACAAAAGCTCTGTACACAAACTCTATACAGGCAGACCATTTAAAACGAACAGATAAGCTGCTTTTTGCCTGAATTATGATTGTAATGAATCATTGTTTAAGGAGAGATAGTCTTAAAATTGAGTGGTGGCATCTGCACTTTGTGTTTTGCCAAGCATGGTTAAATATCTTGCTTTAAATACCCACTAAAACGAAAATTTTCTTTTGTGTTTTTAACATATTCTTCTTTCATAACAGAGGATATTTCTTAATTCAAATCAGGATCAGATGAAAACCGGATGCTTGAAAAAGCTCCGACTAATGACGCTGCTACTGAAATGGGCGTGTCAAAGTCTCCTCTACCCTGCCTGCCCCCTTGCCTGCTCACACTCAGGTGTGCGAGACACGATGAGGATTTGGAAGCTTTCTATCCAAATGTATGGGTTTTGTAAAGCCCTAAAAGACCAACTCCAATCATCTTTGGATCTATGGTCAAAGCATTCCCAATAGTCTTTTAATTATGATTGTCATTTCTAGCCAACACAAAAAAAAAACTTCTAGGACAATGAGGAAAACAAAGACATAAATAGATCTAGTCATCTGTAAGTGGATGCATCAGAATGGAGCAGAGCAGGGAGCTTGTGTCCCACCGATTGTTGTTTGTACTTAACAAATAGTGTTGGTAATTTGTCTGCTCCTGCTTCACAAGAATTTGAATGAAGTGAATATTCATTCATTTATTCATTTATAAAGCACCTTTCACCACCAGCCAAGGAGGCCCAAAGTGCTGTACACAAGAAAATACAATATATAA
>NC_050529.1:11105025-11120761 GCF_002922805.2 Oryzias melastigma | reverse complement strand
AGCATCCAAAAGAGAGCCCAATGTCTTAAAAAGGGTGCGTTGATCACCAGAAGCAGTAGAAATAATCTCAGAATAAAATTGTCTTCTTCTATTAAGAAATATAGTTTTAATCTTAATTGTCTTCATAAATGTTTTCTATTGTAAGAGAAAATCCTACAAGTACATGTCATAAACTTTAAGAATACAAACCTTTCCAACTTCGTCTTTACATATTAATGTTGTGAATGAATGTTTTAACTAGTGTGCCATGGGAAATGATTCACCAAAATCACCTAACAGGCACAGGCTATAGTTTTTTCAGTTTTTGGTTGGTGGTGTGTTTTGTGATTTTTATCAAAGAAAGAGTGGCTAAAAAAAGGTTAAAAAACCTTTAATACCTTAGAAACACAAAATCAATGGATAAAAAAAAAAAAAAAAAAAAAAACTTCACAGTTCGAAATCACCTCATTACACAATGTGCTTAACTCCATAGCAGCAGCAGCTAAATTTACTAAAGGATAAAGACATTTATTGTTTGGATTTATGTACAGTAGTGTTTGGTTTCATTAGTCGGCGCAGTCGCTTCTTTAATCACGGTGTCTTAGCTGCAAGTAAATTGTCTAATGTTGTTAAAAGAAAATTGCTCATTATCCGCCGCTCCTTGGGTTCTATTCCTGGGGATTATGCCACAATTAAAGGCTATTTTATCTTTTTCTCAAGGTTCTGTGGCCTTAGTTTGAACCTGCTTGAAATCAGGAGGGAAAATAAAAGAGGAACAAATAATTTTTGAAAAAGTCGTTGTGTAACGCCTAAGAGGCGTTCTGTTTTATGTTCTTTACAGTTAGTAGCATTCCTGCTACTGTGGTGGAATTATGGGGTCTTGGTTACTAATGAAGTAGTGTGTAGGAGTCGGCCACTGTAGCTAACAATGTGCTATTGTTGCCGCTGAGGCTGGACTGTCACACCGCTCTGATCATTACTTACCCACAGACGTCTAATGTCACGCACAATATCCTCAGGTTCGCCCTTCATAGGTTGTTGTGCATCCTCCTCTCCCTTAATGATAACAGGCAGCAATTACACTCTTTGTGTGTGTGTGTGTGTTTGCATGCAAGCTAGTTTCTAAGCAGTCCTGTACTCTGGAAGAGCAAATGAATCTTCCAGCCTGTGCACCTTCTGCTTTGCCCTTTTTGATTACAGAGGCAAGATAAATATCACAATAATAGAAAGACCCATAGTTCTGATGCATTTTCAACAGTCCACTGCCCCAACTACATGTATTTACTTGCAAGTGTGGATTTATTCTCTGCCGGCTGCAGTCTGATTTGTTTGGAATGGATAATGAAAAGTTCTTTGCCGCAACTGTAAAAACATTCCCAAGCCTTGCCTCGCCAGCAAACATACCAGGGAACTTTGTGTGCGGATTGTTTTATAAATCACTGGAGGAGCGAGGTTATAAGTCAGGCGGTTTGTATGGGTAGCTTGTATACGACGATGAAAAGAACAATTTAGGAATCGCCGGCTTGTTGGTATGAAAGAGAGCCTACAATGCAATCATACACTGAGGGGAGAGGATTAGAGGAGCGGCCGGAATATGATTCACAGGGGCTTTAAGAGTTGACACGCTACTGCAGGAGAGTGCAAAATAGTCACAGCGCCACGATGCCAGTCGGAAGTGTTGGCAGAATGCAAAGCCGTGCTTAGATTTCACGGGGCCGTACACATATGATGCAGCAGGATGGATGTCAGCGGACGTGCTGGTAGGGTGGCACGCTTATTGAGATCATGATAATAGCTGTGTCTAAACTCCAGTCCCTTTGTGACAGAGCCATTAGCAGGCTGTCACACTGTTCAGCGCGCTCTACCTATGATCACTAATACTAATACTCTGACTGCGAGTCACATTCACAAGCTTGATCAGAGCCAACACTGCGGGGTTGACACTGAAAAAAGAAAAGCAGAAAAAAAAGAGTCTTTGAATTGTTGCTATGTTTATGCATTTCATTTACGCCACAGACATATTCAGTCTCTAGCACTGATTATGTAATTACAATGGAACTTTGGGAAGTGTCGGATAAATAACACAGTGTGTTGATTGTCAGAGCATGACTCTGGAGTCAGTAAACTCACAGAATTTGAAGAGAAAATAGTAAACGTAATGATCCTGTTATTATTCCAATCTACAAAACTCCATTGCACCACTGCATTTTATAAAGATTTGCAGTTGTTGTTGACATTCTTCATCCATTTTTTTCTGACTGTGCTCCATCTAAAGTATTTTGCTGCAGATAGTTTGTAGTTAACATCAGTGGAAGGTCCAGCATACCAGTCACTCTAATAGCGGGTGATATTATATATAAGAATGCGAGTAAACATTTATTTGTGTTACAGAAAACATGAATGAAATAAGTCCATAATCTTTGGTCGATAATGTCTTGAGTACTTAGGATGAACTTAGATCATAGATGTATAATCTCTCACACTTTTTTGGCATGAGAGCTACTTTTGAGATGACAAGTTCCAAAAGATCCACATGGATGGTTGGATAGACGGACAAACGGAGAGTATTTTCTGTCTAAAATACTCTGTTTATGCACTAATAATTCAAATGTTGGACGGCTGAACCACATGGGGCATCTCAGTCTCGCTTCAAGGAGACATGTGGGCTCGCCCGGGCTTTGGTAAGCACTCCAGCAGGCCCAGTACACAGCGGCACCAGTAGCAGCTTTATGATGGCAGGAAAGAATGTCCGCCGAGTGTATTAAACATGCATGTGCAGATTTGCCATTAATTCTTCTTTACTTGTTTGTACACAAATTGAATTTACACTTGATTATCTTGGAAGAAATACAAGAAATCTAGAAAACTAAAATGTCAAAAAGTGATGCGGAGGGGGCTTGAACCACCACATATGACGAATTGGGGGTGAGAATGTGTATACATCTCTTATTTGAGGAATTATTAGGAGTGAGGTTAAAGATATTTGAAGGTTTGTCTTGTACCACCTGCCTAAACCAGAGACCTCATCCACCAAAATATCTAGATTCAGAGCTCTGTGTGGCAACAGGATATTGTTCTCTACCTCAAAGCAGAAGCTTAAATGCACTGACTGGAGGGATGTAACAACGAGGTCAAGGTTCACTTTGCTTTTAATTTCCTCAGATCCTAATCTGGAAGGAGTGCAGAAGAAGTCTGTTGCAGGCCCTGCTTTGATAACTAAAAGGACTTGTGAATATTTTGTTACTGTCTCAAATTTAAAGTCAGACTCCAATCATCTTTTCATCCATTTTAAAAAACATTATTTTTTTTAAAAAAAGTATGAGTGTAATTCATTAGAAATTTACCTCTGAGTTGTGGGCGGGACTGTTAAAGCAGAGCAACCCCGCCCCCTTATCCCCTCCCTGCTGCTGCGCTCAGAGCAGGAAGCTTACATAACAAATAAGATTTTTTTTCAAACAGAAAATTTTCATTTGCTCCCGATTTACATTGATTTAAATAATAAGAAATACTTAGAAATGCAATTTTAAGCCTAATTTTCTTTATATGTCCTCAATAATGTAAAAAAAAAATGCCATAAGAGCTAGTAAAAAAAACACAAGTTTCATTGGAGTGGATCTTTAAGCTAAATCTTTCCTGGAGGGAGGCGGTTTGATATATTGCATAGTTGAATGACTCAGTCGTCATACATATCCGTTTCTTTTTCCGGTGTTCCTCCACGTGCTCCTTGTTTTCTCCAAGCATGGCTGAGCAATAAACAGCCGCAAAGTCACATTGCCAAATTGATTGCCCATTTAAAAGGATTGTTGCTTTTACAAGGTTTGTCCTCCTTTAGTTGAGTGCAAATCGAGTGCTACTATATTAAGTGGTAGGACTGGAGTGCTGATAGATTACCTTTGGCCACTCTGTTTAATTGTTAGACTTGGGTAGCAAACCTGTTTAAAGGAAGAAGTATTTAAAAAAAAAAGAGAGAGAATGTTAAATATTGAAGAAGTTGCCAGAGGGTTAATGAATTTACCAATGCAAGTAAACAGCTGGCTGCTAGTGCCACATCCTCCTCCTTTGTCCTTTGTCCCTCTCTCATTGGCTTATCTTGAAGAGAGCTTCAGGGCTGAGTGTGTGTGTTTGTGTGTGGAGGTGGACACAAGGTGCCCATGCATGGAGGTTTTAGAGAGAAGGATCCAAGGTCAGTTTGTCCAGTTTTAATGCCGGCTCCATCCCACCAGAGCCTTCTATCTTCACTCTGCTGTCTCAGCTCTACACTGTAGTTAACTGTAATCCACACTCCCTTATTTCTGGCCTCACAAACAGAAGTGTTTTCACTTCAGAACCACAAAGAACTTCATACTTGGCAAATTATATGAATTATAAAAATGCTAATGTGAGTTTGTGATTCCCTTTAAACAAAATTGCTTATTTTATTCATTACAGTAACCAAAATGACTACATTGTGTTAGTGCTGGTTTGTTCCTCTCACATCCAGATGTTTGAATCCTTTAGGTTTTATTTTGTGTGGTTTTAGGTTACACCAGCCACACAGATGCTTGTGTCACACAAACACCTGGAGGAGATCTGCAGCAACGCTGCTAGAAGCCAAAATGAAGAAGCTTACCCCCATTACTTTCTGAAGACAGCGCTGGACATCTGGTGTTTTTCCATTACAATGACGCACATAATGCTCACACAAATTTAAACAAATATATTTAAAGATCCACTCTAATGAAAATTGGTGGATATATATGTGTGATTCAAGTCGTTTTGCCTCTGGAGAGTTCCCTCCAGAGGCAAAGCGATCAGATCTGAAACAGATGTGCATCTAAGCGGCACATCCCCAAATCCTGTTCGACTGCGGCAGCCATGACGACTGAGAAGCTTATTAAATCAATTTTTCCCTGATTAATCCGCTTTCACATTCTTCCCTCATTTACGACTCTTGTCTTAAGTACCCTTATCTGTTAAGAAGTAAACAAAGTTTCAGGAGACCAAACTGTTAATTAACACCTGATAAATAAATTCTTTCTAGCTGTATAAATAAATGGATTCAGGTTTTTGTTTGTTTTAACAATGTTCATTTTTTATCAAAATCCTACAATAAAGTTTGGAATTGACTTTGCAGCTAACTGCCACATAGTGAATAGGCCTGCATTCGAACATTTTAAGGGTTAAAAACAATTACCAAAGATCAAGACAATATTTCATATGACAATATTTCAAAATAAATAAATAAAGCTTAGGGGTTTTTGTCGTGGGTCTCATAAAGGATCATAAAGGAGATCATTAGTCACCAATGAGGAGTTTAGCTTTCTTAAAACCCCGAATGTGACCATATGGGCTACATAGTCAACTATACCATTGGTGAGATCTGTAAAAGAGTGTCATATAAGAAATAGACCCTAAAATCATTCTTCTGCACATATTTGTTAAGCCTAAACAAAGCAGTCACACAGAAAAATGTCAATTTTTCCATATTTAATGTCAGAGCCTTGGATAAGAGGAAAAAGAGGCTAACCGCTTTCACTACACCAAATGGTAGATATTTCCTCAAGCCACTTACCTTTGGGATTATATGAGTACATCTTCAATAAATCTTCAGTAGAAACTGACTAGATCATTCAAGTGGAATGTTCGGACAGTTTTTCTGTCGGTCTACCATCTTTAGCTTTTATTGTTTCCTACTTAGAGAAATGGTGAGCTGCCTGTCATTAACTCTTAAATGCCGGAGCTTTAGCTCCAGTGTTGGCTTTCTTTCAACTACCGTAATTCTTCAACCATTTGCAAATTAATGCAAAAATGAGCCTTGCACTATTGTGTAAAACTGTACAATAATAAAGTTTTATGTAGTCAACGTAAATCAGCTAATTCTAGCTGATTGACACTGATGGCGTGAGCAGTTGAGGAGTTGTGTTATTTCAGTGTGATATATACTGTGTTAAAGGAGAATTGCTTTGCATGGTAGGTGGTATTTCTAGATATTTTTTAAAGGGATACTCCCTTAATTTAAGTATTAGTGGTTGAGAATGAGGCTGTACACCCACAAAAATATACTGCATTCTCATTTCCAACTCATCATAGATGGCCCCCTCCACATCACTTTTTGACATTTTGGGTGCCTCCAACTCCAAACTGTTCCCATTAACTCACGGATCCCCAACCTCCGGACCGCGAACTGCTCCAATCTGAGGGCCGGTTGGTACCAGGCCACAGACAGGTAAAGAAGTCATATATTAATCACGGGTCTTCCAACCTCCGACCTGTGAACCGCTACTGGTGAGATGGCTGCCTGGTAATGGGCCACAACCAAAAGAAAAATACACACCGGTCACGTACCGAGACGTGGACCAGATTGATACCTGATACGGGGTGTCCTAATCCGTTACCAGTTCCACGTCCGGTAACATGTCCCAAAGGTTAAGGAACCTTTATTTAATGGGAACAGACAGCATGTCAAATTACGACGAGTTAGAGACCCCAAAAATGTCAAGAAGTGATGCGGAGGTAGACTAAAAAAACACATTGGAAGTGAGAATGTGTAGAAAAATAACACAAGTACATAAGTAGGATTATTTAGATTCATGCATATTTATCAAATAAAATCCTAAAGTCCTGGTCCACATTGTAGTCCTTTATCAGATTATTTTTTTTAAAACTTATACTAATTTAGATTTTTAACTTCCTGTTAAATTAGAAAAGGAAAAAAAAACTCCACCCATCTGTTCCTTGTAAACAAACTGCACCATTAGTTGCAGCATTACCTTTGCAAATGTGGGATAGAATAGGGCTATTAAAGGATCTATTTCCTGTTTGTACACTCCAATAAAAAAAGTTGTACGTGCCTTTCGATGATGTCTTTCTTCTGTATCTAGTCATTCTCAGATTAAAATACAACAACTATGGATGCAGGTAGTTTGGAGGTACCCTTTAACAATGGAAGTTCACATAACACCCACATAACCTATGCTCTGTGACATACAGTTTTGACACAATCGATGTAATTTAGTTGATTCTATCGTGGAGAAACATGTCTTTTCGTATTGGCTTTGCACCAATATGCAACCAAACAGTGCAAAGTCACTTTTCTATGCAACACTATCTGCTGTTCACTTGGACTGCATAAGCACTTTTCAATTAAAAAGTGGCTGGAAATTCTGCTGGAATTTCGTCAATTGAACGGTTGAAGAGTTATGGACCACCATTCTTTTTACAATAGTTGAAAGAATGTTGGTCCAAAACTAGGGAGAAATCTATGTTCTTTTATCTAATAACTCTCAACCAAAAAGCCATCATCATAAAAAAGACTTTTGATGACAACAATTGACAAAGTCAGATAATTAGATCGGATGTTTGGTGCATGAAACATCAGCAAGTCCTTGATCTAAACGCTCAATGTCCCTCATACAACTAAAGTTTTGTTGAGGTTTCACACTTTATTTACTTAAAAAACTCTATTTCAAAAGCTGTAACTTTATTCATACATCTGATTGTACTGTATTTTATTTTTCACCACCAGTGTCTTAACAGTTCAGGACATTAAATTCACACCAGGAGATAACACATTTACCCCTTTAGTGCCTCAATTAGGAGCTGCCAAACACAGTTGTTTATTTCTGACCCACCATTGATGCTTCAGCATGGAGACTTGTCTGCCAAAGAGGTAAACAACATTTCAGCCATATTGTTGCTTCCACGCCAGCTCTTTTTAGCAGCTTTCACCACAACTAATGGCAACCGTCTTAGCAGGCAGGGATCCAGCCCCCCCCCCAGAGAGCGCGCTCTTTTCTCACACACAAGCCTGGGATTTGGTTTCACTAACAAAGCCATTTTCACAGTTTGTTGTGGCGCCCATGAATATTCATGAAATATTGCTCGGGTTCATATGTTCTCATATAAACACAATGGTTGGTGTTTTTAGATTTTTATGTCACTTACTGCAGAGTCGATGGTGATTGCATTAGAAATACATTATTTTCTTAGTATTTGGAGTTGCAATTGCACTTTGGGGCTTTATTTTTTTAAACTTAAACAGATTTTTGTACAAAAACATGTTGATATCAGAGATATCTGAGAGGCTTTATAAGCAAAACATGGTAGTATTAGTATGTGGTATGAAAACATGGTATTTTGGATAAAAATGGACGGGTGCATTTTAACCTATTTCTCACAATCGGTTCCTCAATTTGATAAATACCCAGATGTACCAAATGTTGCAATTCCCTAAATGACCACTAGGTTTACAACAGGATATTTCTAATGTCTTCAATGTAAAAAAAAAGAAAAGCTCAGATTTTCTGGTGTCTTTTTTATATCTTAAACCAGTGCTCCCCAAACTTTTTGTGGCTACGGACCGGTCAACCTCTGAGGATATCACTGCGGGACTGAATTGTAACCGACAGAATTCTGTCAATTTTCAAAATCAAAAAATGTTTCAGTATAAAAGATCATTCAAACGTATTCATTTTGCTCCCCTGACCAACCTTTGCTCTAGTGTTTGAAAGTGTCGCTGAGAGAATCTGGTTATTTTTCAAAATAAGATTGTTGAGATTTAAAAGAAAAAAAATGGCTATAACTAATAATTTCTTCCGTGGCCTGTTGCCAGTTGATATGGTCTGTGATCCAGTGGTTGTGGACCACCTCAAGTCAGTTTGTACATCCTGTTTTTCTTTACAGCAGTCCCTCGTTTATCGCCGCGGAAACGCTTCATAAATAATTTGCGATAGGTGAAATCTACGAAGTAGGACTGTAGATGTTTCAAGGCTTTCACTACACACTTTTCTTAGACAGATATGAACCTTTTAACATTTTTTATCTCGTGTTTGAACTCTCAAAGTTCAAACCTTCATAGGAAAATATGTCCAGTATCATAGAATGGAAATGTAAATGTGGCGGACTGGACACATTCTGTACGGGAGGCACAACACAGAAGATTGACAAGGTCAGCAGCCAATCCGTATGCAGAAAAAAAAATGCACTAAAAAAATACAACAGGAAAATAGTCAGGGAACACTGGATATTCCCTGTTCAAAACCCTGAGCATGACTTTTATTTATTTATTTAAGGATCATTAGTCTTAACCAAAGGTAAGAGTACACAAAATCATTATAACCTCATCAAAATACACACATCATTAAAACCCATACATTTAAAATTGAAAAAACTAAAAATAAAACCCTAAAACAAGAGAAACCATCTTGTTAAAATAAATGCAGCTAAATTACATTATGAATTACAGATTTTTTTAGATAAGATTTAAATCTACGATGGCATTTTGGCACTACTTTTTCTGAAGGGAGAATGTTCCAGATTGTAATTGACCTGAATATATAAACCTTTTTTTAGGGAGATTATTTATTCCTTGTTTCTACTGTTTTGGTTGGATGTTTTGTCTGTAGCAAACAGTTTTAGACATTTTGGCCAAAAACCAATATTTTTTTCAAAATGTTTTATTTTGGTTTCAAATATTTATGGCCTCAAACTAGCTCCATAGAACCCTGGTTTATGTTCTTCATTTTATTAATAAATAATAAATCACAGTTTGAAATATCTACCAAAAAAAACAAAAAAACAAAAAAGAGGAATCTGTATTATATATTAGCAAAAATTTGATTTAATGGAAGATTCCTTAAACATTTTTGGAGAAATCTTAGTATTTTCCAGTGAAATCCATATTTGTTTCATCCTTTTTGGTTTGGCAGAGCAACATGTGGATGAAAATAAACAGGTTGAAAGACTCCAGAGTTTTTTTTTTCTGGTGTTTCTTCCTCCCATTTCCCTTTTCTCACTCACCTCTTCTGTCAGCTATCTAGGTCTGCGTTTCCTTCAGCTGTTTTAGTAAGGGATTAACATGGCATTAACAGCTTACACCATTTTCCTCTATTGGTCTCTGACTCTTTGTTGTCCCCCATCTCCCCAAACCTTTTACATTTTAGAGGTAAAATAGGGGATTTGATGCCTTTTTTATGTAACATCAGAGCAAAGCCAAAATGAAGATGCCAGTTACATTAAGAGGTAGTCCGTAGGGGGCTGAAGGCGAAGCGTACGGCTTTGACTGAGGAACACTGAAGCACTGCACGGCGCCCCCAGAGGGCCAGCCTAGTGTCTGATGTTGATTTAGCTGCAGAACGCCGGTTATTCCTGCCACGCTGCCAAATCTGGTTAGAACTGTGCTGAATTCATTTGGCAGACCTCAAAAGACAACCAGAGTGACAGAGGAATTAAAAGTGGATATGAAAAAAAAAGACTTTTGATTTAGGTGGAAGGAAGTTTGGGTTAAAGGAAACATTTCAAAAGGCAGAATTTGAACCAAATGTCACTTTCCTTTAACAAATTACACTCTAAGTAATTCAGATTGCAGCCATGTCTTGCCTGGAGCTACCGACTCCAAACTGGATTTTTAAATTGTACACTGCATTTTAATGAGAAGCAATTAGCATTTCTTGATTGAACGTGGACAGCGGTCGGATTTAAAGAGCAGCTAAAGATTACAGGTTTCAGAATAAGGGACCATATTGATGCATTTCTCCCCATGAAATTGTGGGATGTGTTTGTTTCTATGTTTGGTAACAAGTGGTGGCTGTGGGGCTGTAGTTTTCTCCATCCATCCCGGCCCATTAGGGTGTGCGTGTGCTCCTTTTTACCGTCTTTTTCCGTCTGTGAGCTCAAGCATTAACAATGTTTAATTGCACTTGATGCGTAGCGGGTAGCCATCCCTCAGGCCAGGCCTTTATGCATGGCCGCTCAGAGAAGACATCTGCCCTATCAACCACCTCAGTGCCACCTCCAGCTACAGCGCCACTTCAGCCTCATGCAGAGGTGAGAATAAAAAAAAAGGAAATGTGCAAAGGATTAGCATTTAAAAAAAAAGTGCCTTCTCGTTCAAGTTCACGTCAAAAATTTAACACGCACAAATTAGGTTGGTCGTTTTCACAAAAATATGTCGAAAGGACATTGTAAAGTATATTTATTTGTATTACATTTTCAATATATTTTACATTATTGCAGCCCTGTAGTAAATCTTCTATAACTCAAATCTTAATTTTTGGATGGTAAATCTAAGATTTATCACCTTAGATCACACAATCCATCTTCCAAACCCACTTTTTCTTTTTTGGGCTCAAAAGGTTGCTGGAGCCTATCCTAGCCACAGTTGGGTAAAGTGGAGGACACACCCTGAATATATTGTCAACCTGTTGTAGGGCCACATATTCACACAATTAGAGCAGTGGTCTTCAAACCTTTGCCAATAAAGGAGCTATTTGATCAGAACCTAATAGTGCTGTTTTTTTTTTTTTTTTACCCCATTAGGAAAATTTGATACTACTTTACATCATTACATTGTCCTTTTTTTACAGTAAATATTAATTATATTATTTTTTGGCTGCCAATAAATACAAAAATACTACGATAAACTGGAATTTTCTCAAAGTGTTAAGTCATTTTTTGCTTTTGACAGAAGCTGACATGACTTTCTTTCAAAATAAAAGACTTCCTGTCGCAAACAGGAACATTAAAGTGAATTAAATGTATTCCTAAACTGTCTTGTTATATTTTAGGTTTACTTTTGTGAGCTGTCACTCTTTTTCTTACTTAATACCGCAGTTAACTGGAGCATAAACATGAAACATAATGATCCAGTAGAAAAAGAATATATGAAGAATATACAAATCTATATATTTTAGCCACTCCCTTCTGAATAGCTACTAACTATTGTTATGCGCCATAAGATAAAATTTACTTTAAAGTCATATAGAAAAGGTCAGACTTTTTATCAGAGGTTTGCCTAGTATTTGTAATCTGTGTATTCTGGAGGAAGTGCAGAGCAAACAAGACTTAATGTTCTCAGAAGGGATATAAGAACCATTAAAGTTTGTTTTCTAGGTTCACCTCAGCCATAAACGTAACTCAAATAAATTAAAGCAACCCTTACTTAAAAAAATACTATTATTGTTTTTGTTGCAAACCCCTGATTTATAGTATTCAATTAACCTATGAAATATGAAAAACCCGGAGAAAACCCACACATGCACAGGGAGAACATGCAAACTCCACACTGAAAGGTGTGCTAACCACTACATTACAGTGAAACTCAATTTGCACATTCATTAAATAATTTTTTGGCTAAATGTGGATTTTTTTCCCACTGGACAGAGACCCTGGGGAAGACCCAGGACACGCTAGAGAGACTACGTCTCCCAGCTGGCCTGGGAACACCTCGGGGTCCCCCACAGGAGCTGGAGGAAGGGGTCGTAGAGAGAGAAGACTGGGCATCTTTGCTTAGATTTCTGCCCCCGGAACTCCCCTCCAAATGAGCGAATGAAAATAGATGGATGTTAAAAAAAAAAAAAATTATATGAAAATAAATAAATAACTAAAGTCTGAGAGAGAAAAGTCAGTTCTCATCCATTACAATGAAAACTATTCAAACAACTAGTTTTAGACAATATTTTACCTTAATATTTCCTAATAGGGATTTTCAATCATCCATCCGCCAAACCCTGATTGTGGTTACTGGAGCCTATCCTTGCTCATGTTGGGCAAATGCTCACTTTACCCTAAACAAGTTGCAAGTCTGTTGCATGGCTTGTTCAAAACTGATTAAATTATTATCATAATTGTGTTTCAACAATGACAGTAGCTAACATATTACGCTACAGCATTTGAAGATATAGCCGTGCGCTAGCATGCGAGTGGGCAGAAGAGAGCTCTAACAACGGTTTAATTTAAGGTTCTCTCCCTGAAGCTCTAAATCCTGTCTCATCTGAGTTGCTGCAATAAAGTTGTGTTCAAATTCATATTTAATAGTAGGCCGCTTCTTTGAAGCAGCTCCCAACTGAAGATGTTTGTTGTCAAACCGGTATTTACAACTCCGTTCCGCCAGCGCCGTCTTTACTGAATAAACATAAACACTGTATTAAATGTCTTATAAGTCTTTATTGAATTATGTGTCAACTCAAGCATGAGTGTGGACTGGAACTTGTAATATAACATTGTTTCTCTCTTTATGCAGTAAAATATGTAATAAATAAGGTGCTGCTTACTGGATATGAATAAGCACAAATTATTGGTGTGTTGAAAAGTGGTTCACCAGCAGGGAATAAAAGACTTCTCTGTATTCTGCAGCAATAGTAGCTCTCTGCTGGAAACCAGCAGTGATTTCAATAACAAGGTCAGAGGTCAGTAGCTCTCATAGTCCTTGACTTAGCTACAGCTGATTGCCCTTGTTTCCCTGAGGAAAGCGGCGTGCCGCAAACACAGCTCCCCGTGAGAAAACAAATTGCCCGCCTAGTGACTCCTGTCATTTTGAATGCTCTTTTAAAGCCCAAATCACTTCCTGAACCTTGATGGACACCTCGCTCCTGCTCCGTGAGCTGGAGGGCCGTTCTAGAAAACGAACGGGGATTCATTTATCATTCGGGGTTTGCGCGGAGGTTTGTAAAGATAGGCTGTGTGCGTGTAATAGTTTGAAAAAAACATCTGTCTTTGTCCGCCGCTTTGCTCCGGGGCCTAAAGAGGCATTTATAGCAAGCAGCAAAGGAACAGTTGTATTTGTCATGTAAGTTACCAGCACCAACGGTAAAGTCATTACTTCAGGGCACACCCCCCCTGCCGTCCTCCATCTTGTCAAAATCTACAGTGTCCCTGTAAGCACAGCTGTATTTCATGTACAAGAAACAAGACACAGGAATAGATTCCAGATTCATAATGACTAGACAAGACCCCCCTTTTTTATTTTTTATTTTTTTGTTCTTCCAAGCTCACACACTAAGTCAATGTGTGGCTCCGTCAATCCCGGTGGACCTTTTTGAATGATTCACATGAGTGTTAATTGCCAGAGACATAAAAAAGTCAAGCCTGCTGCTCCAGTTCTCTGCAGCGATGGTGGTAAGTGCACCCTGGTGTTGCTCCCCGCACGGCTCCTCCGAGGACGCTTTTAAAACAGGCTTTGACGGGGCGACTCCTTCATTTCCTTCTTAAGTCATTTTGTTAGCAGTGCGATGAAAAAAGAGAAGAAAAAAGCTCTGCATTATGTGATTAAGAGGGAGTTTTGGACGTTGGAGGATGGGGTTTCATGCGTGACGGCACAAGGGTCAAGAACAACGCAAAACGACCTCAAGCGAATGGACACGTGCAGAAACGAACCACGGGCTGCAGCCATAAGACGGGGATAATTTTTATTTGGCAGGGAGAGATTCATGTACCCAAGCCATCATCACAGGACGGAACACTTTCTTCACCTTTTAATTTAACTTAGAGGAAACAGGATGGTGCCAGAGGCCCACTGTCCTTAATCAGTCTCTGTAAGGTCATCCCAGACTGAAGGACTGCAGCAAAAAGCCAGTTTCTATACATAAAAGAACAAGTGGAAGCAAATAAGCGAGGGTGGAATTCATTGGGCTTTTAAAAGCTTGGGTTGCTTGTAAAAAGCCATGCATCCAACCAAGATTCCTGCTGCTTTGAAGAAAATAATACAGTTATAAAACAGGCTGTGAGGCACATGTAGAAAAACAAGCTGTCAAAGTCATAAAAAGTACAAAAAAAAGTAATAAATGTTTAATTACTACGTTATATTTGCTTATAGATAACCTAAAGTTGCTTTATTGGGTGTACTTGTTAGGTGTATCCATGAAGAAATTGCAAAAAGCAAACTACTACTTTACAGTTAAATAGAGTTTTAATTGATCCTACTACGGGGGACCTCAACATATTTTCAGAGTATAAGTCTCATTTTTTTGTGTAGTTTGGCCGGGGTGTGACTTATACTCAGGTGTGACTTGTATGTGATTAAAAAAAATAATAAATAAATAGCAACAACCACTAGAGGGCACTGTAAACACATGTATCCGTTTTAGCTACTGACAGCAACGTAGAAGAAGAGGAAGCACCGCTCAGTCTAACCCCCGAATTACCGCAAAGTCACACAGACAGTGAATATTTAATGAATTTAGTGATTTAGAGAGTTTAGTTGACTAAAAAAAGTCACATATTTGTCACGCACTTGGGTGTGTGAAATTTGACCCATCCCTTGGGGGAGGGGTGAGCTGCAGACACAGCTGCGTTCGAGAACCGTTTGGTAGTCTACCCTCCCAATCTAACCCCTTAATGCTGAGTGTTAAGCAGTCCCATTTTTAGAGTTTGTGGTTTTACTCAGCCTGGATTTGAACTACGACCTTCCAGACTCAGGGAGGACACTCTTCCACAAGACCACTGAGCTGGTTTATGCTCTGGTTATCTGAATAATTCATCATATCCTGTGCTAATATACTAGATTTCTCTAAAATTTCATGAAGCTAAATATGGGTACTATAGTGAAGAATGGACACATTCTCTCGTCCGTTATTATGATTTACCTTTTATGAAATGTTTAATTCTATGTCCCGTACCTTGTTAGATGAATTTACCCCAAAAGTGTGACTTTTATATGGGTTTTTCTTCCTTATTATTCATTTTTTCCAGCTGTGACTTATACTCCGGAGCTACTTATAACCCAAAAATTATGTTACATCAAAAAAGAATGTAGTGTCAAATAAAAATAAGGGCGGCCCATGATATTTGTATGTAACAGAAAAAGCCCTGAGTTTGAATACCGGAGGAAAACACGCTGTACAGGACCAGATGTTTAACAAAAAGAAAGTTGATTTTTATTGTGTTCTTGGCTGTGATATTAGACATAGAAACAGAAAAGTATTTCTGTTGGGTGGGGATTGGGTATCTAAAATAGGACACCAGTCTGTTGCAGGACTACACAATTACACACACACATACATGG
>NC_050529.1:11067867-11104940 GCF_002922805.2 Oryzias melastigma | reverse complement strand
TTTGAACAAAGGTCTTCTTGCTGTGAGGCAAGAATTTTTTTGTTACTCTTGGAGAATTTGTGAGAATTGTGGGTAATCTTTTATCTTTGAAGCCTGAATAAAAAAGGAAGAATTTTTGAAAAGCCTTATTGATAATAAATGGTGTATATTTGTATAGCACTTTTCTACCTTCCTCAAAGGGCCAAGGCACTTTACAGTCACAGTACCATCCACCCATGCACACACATTCATACACTGATGGCGGAGCTCCCCAACACTGGCGCCAACCTTTAACCTCCAGAGACAATGTTAGACTCAGTGTTTTGCCAAAGAACACTTCGACAAGATGGGAATCAAACCTGCAATCGTTTGATCAGACGTCGATCGCCCTACTGCACCACACTTCTCTAACACAATTTTCCAATGCCGACTTCAAAACTTTTGAACTATCAGACATAAAGGAGTCTCTTCTGTGTGACAAAAAAAATCTAAGTAATATCTTAGAATGTATTTCAAGATATATCAGGAATTGTCTGGATTATTTTGGAGTGAGCTGGCAGGTCTTGTGACTCTCATCAGTTGACGTTGTAGGGTCAGATTTAGATATGTCTTGGCCTTCGAGCCAATTGTTAACCAAGTATGGTGTACAGGCGCTGGGTTATTATGATGGTAACTAAATGTGGGCACTTGTGTGCGTTTGAGGGGTGGGGTCACTGTGATTTATTACCAGCGGAGAGCTCAGCAACAAGTCATCTGTTGGTGTTTTGACCAGGTGGCCGGGGACAAAGAGGGCATTCCCCCCTTCACAATAGGCGAGGATTCAAATTGTGCGAACGTCTGTGTGTGTGTGTGTGTGTGTGTGTGTATGCAAATCTGTCCAATTTAGCTGCCTCCACAAGGACACATAGCATCAAGCTGCTCTTTTGCAGCCCTCAGCGACAGTTGCACGGCAGTGCTGTGCATACTTTGGGTATGGCATGCGGTGGTCGTTTCCTCTTAATGTGTCAACAGGATGTTGCTCTCATGCTGTGCTTCCCAGAAGATTGATAATGAACGATTGGCTCATTAACAGAGACTATTAGCCATGTCCACATGTGCAGTCCCATGGGTGGGTAGAACACTCGCTGAATGGACACACTACAATATGAAGACTAATTGCCTTTGAAGACAGAGTCTGTATTTTCTCCTCTAATTCTCCTAGGGCCCAACGGGCAGACCTTAAGTTGGCAATAATTGCTGCAATTTTCAGTGTCATTTACTCATTTCCGGAGTAACGGAGCATTCCAGGAATTGTTGTGCCACACTATGACAGGCCGTGACTTCCCTTTGTAAGAGAATCTTAGGATCACTGACCCTGATCGCTGCTTATCTTTGAAATCTACAGGAAACACTAGAGAAACATTCTTCTCTTCATGTGCTCCTTGACAGCTCTCTAATAGAGGTACACAAGATGAAGTGGTGGATGCCGATACCTTTCAGATCTTGCTGAATAGTAAAGAGAGCTCTGTTGGTCCTTACAGACATCCTTCCATCCCTCCTACAACAACATCAGCCACACCTGGGATTTTACAAGGAAAACTTTACACACTTTTTCCACGAAAGCCAAGCCTTTGTTGTGTTTTTTCTAAGCCTCGTGCATCTGACCTCTGACTCAGCTGACCCTAGAGGAATCAGATTATGAAATGCTGACAAAAGGATTTGTTCTTGGGTCGTCACTATTGCCATAACAATGTATAAACACTAAGGTGTGAAGTTGTAAAGCTTGGACATCAGTTTGGATTGACTATTTTCTTGAAACTGGTGTGTTTATCTTATAAAGAATCAGCCAACTGTTTTTTCCTGTTACTATAACGTAATTTGCTCCTGCGAGGGTTCAAAGAACCAAATGTTGCAGTTTCTTAAATGACCACTAGAGGCTGGTTTCAAAATAGAGACTTTTCCTTTGTATGGTAAAAAAAAAATTATCTTTAAAGATCCAGTCCGGTGAAAGCTGTGTTAACATCTTTTTGTGGCATTTTTCCAGTGATGATTCATATAGAGAAAATTACAATTAAAATATGATTTTTTTTCTATATTTAAACTGTTGTAAATCAGTACCTTGTAAAAAAAATTCAATTTGAAAAAGATCTTATTTGTTACAAGGCAAATATACTGAATGAGCCACAAACTCCCTGTTCTGAGTTCTCTGTTGGAGGGGGTGGGAAGGGGGGCGGGGTTGCCCCCCACCGATGATCCGCCCACATCTCAGAGAAGAATTTCTATAGTATTACTGCTGTTAAATAGAAAATATGTCATTGAAAATTATAAAAAAAATTTAAGTTTTGCCTAAAGACAACATATTTATGATTAAAAGACTGCTGGGATTTCTTTAAAAATATATATCAAAATATATTCAGAGTGGGTCTTTAAACCAAAATTAAACATATACAGCCTGATATTAGACACTTTATTAATGTTTATTAATTCATACTGTATTCATGTCAGTTGTTTTTAATGGGAATTAGCTGGTTTGGTTGCATAGATAATAGTAAAATAGAGAACTATTTTCTTTTAAAGCGATGCTTGACATGATCAACAAGTTATTCCTCACTAGATAGGATGAGTTTCCCTCCTGACTTGTCTGGAAGTGACGTGGAATTATTACCTAAATTCCCAGTGATGGTTTGGAAGCATAAAAAGATGTTCCATTGGAACGGCGAGTTGAGACCTCGTCTTCTTGATGCCCCCTGTGGTAATTGATGATGTCCGTTCGGGGCCTGTCATTACCTCTTCACCGACGCTTTCTACCAGCATCCAAGGAAAAGAGACGGTGAGATAATGAATGCGTTTGTGAGTCTTTGCACTTCCCTGACACACTTGACTCCGTTTAATAAATGATGTCCCATATTTTCCCATTCATTATAATGTCATTAAGACATATTAATTCCCCCTGCTGCTTTAACCTTTTAGCCCGTGTTACCACAGTAGCCCCTCTCCGTGGATAGCCCCAGTTCCTTGTTCTACACCTCTCACACGGTGTACCACTTAAATTATATTGTCCTCCACGGGCTGTTATGCAATAGGCCCATTTAGAAATAAAACGAGGACAGCCCTTTATGGTAAATGTGAGGCAGATTTCAAGCATTTCAGACTGTTGATGAAAGTCAAACATCCGAGTTCAATCCATTGTCTTTTGATTTATTGTAAAATAATTCCTAGTGGTCTCTTAATTAGGATTATGCAGTTTTAAGCCAAAAACTATAAATTTGCGTCATTGTCTAGGACATAGTTTCTGCAGATCAGCAAGAGTTCATCAGAAATTCACCTTTGAGTTATGGGTGGGACTGGTAGTACAGAATAAGCCTGCCCTCATTTCACGTCATCCCTTTGTTTACACTCTCTCCTGTTAGCTTACAGCCTCTCTAACCCCCACAGGTGCAACAAAAATTGTAACCAATATGGTAGCTTCTCCCTCAGTCGTTTTCAAACTGCATTTTTTTTTCGTCTTCTCCTGATTCGCAACAATTTGAATAAAGAAATACTAAAAATTGCAATTTTAAGCTCAATTTCCTTTTAAATACAGCCTCAATGCAGCCAAAATGCAACAAGAACAGGTTCATTGGAGTGGATATTTAAGTACTATAAGCTTGCAAGTACAAAGAGTGACTCCTTGAGAAAGAAAGCAGTTTGTTGACCCAATTTGAAGCCTGCACTAAGATGGGCGGATTAAGAGATGCTCTCTTTAAACATGAGATGTACAGTGCAAAGAGGCCCTCGATAACGCAGGTTAATTACCCTGAACATTGATGATTCAATACAAAAAAAAAAAAAAAAGAGGCGTTTTCGCATTGCAATCCATTATCACCTAGATTTTCACTGTCCTGTATATGCAGCAGAGCAAATCTCACACATCCTAGTGGTGATGAATGTTGCTTTAGGGTTCTCTTTAGGTTTGTCTTCATACAGAAATGAGCCACAGACCATCCGTCAGGCAGGTGACCTGCCAAGCACAGAGCTGCTCTTTACACTTGGCAGCAATGGGGGGAAAAAAAGGGAACCGGTAGGAACCGATGGTGGAGTGTGTGCATGCGTGTGCGCAGAAAGCTAATGCCCTTGAATTGGCCTGGGACAACTAGTGCTTGACTCGTTTAACTGCTCATTTATAACAGGTGGGCAGCATTAAAAGCTGCACGTCCAAAGTCTGATCTCACTTTGCCTATTCATGCCTTAATCATGGCTGACTGAAAACCTAATTTATCTCCAAATCAGTGGCCGGGGACTCATTTTATCTCGCCTTGCTAAACTTGTGGGACAAAAGACCATTTGCAGAAAATTGTAGCTATTAGTTATCAATTCAAACAAGAGCATGTATTTGAAAAATAACATTTTCATAAGATACCCTGGTGAAGCCTCATCAATTAGCAGGCAGGGAAAATGGATATGAAGATGAATGCAAACAGTTATTGATTCAAATACAGGTTTAATAGAAAATTGGATACTGGAAAATTTCTCACTACACACTTTTATACACTTTTATCAGACATTTTTACACTTTTTTTTCTCCTGTTTAAATCTCAAAGTTTAACCCTTGGTAGAAAAGTAAATCCAATATTATAGAATGAAACTAAAGATCTGTCCATGGTTGAACATTTATGTAGATTATGTAGAAGCCTGGAAAAGATTCCTATGTTTTGCACCGCTTTGACATTCCACACCAAACTTCTTCCGACTGTGAGATCATGTGCTATAGCTACAAACGTGTGAACACCATATGGTTAAAGTGCATCAAAAACCTGATTTAGCACATTCTTGATTGCACCCAGTGTGTACATACACACTTGATACCACTACTAGTGATGAACTTCTTGGAAATATGTTGTAGAATATTCATGTTTTTCTCGGTTTTTCCTCCAAAGTTAAGGACTCAATTCTAGGTCAAAGGGGATGAATTCCTGATCATCTCAGCTTCAGTGTAAAAATCAATAACTGATAAAAAGTATCTTAGATAACTGGAGCTAATCTAATGCTGCAATCCAAATTTTGAAGAGTTTTGGTCAATTTTTTGGAGTGTCATTAGGAGTTTTTCAGAAAGGTTTCCTAAATCAATTTTAGGCAAAGACTTCCAGCTACATTTTTAAGACTAAATAGAAGAAATCGATGGAACTTTACAAGTTCTGAGTGTTCACTCGAAGGATTCAAAAACAAATTTAATATTAGTCGTCATCTGTATCTGCAGCTGCATCAACTCAGGAAGCTTCCTTGATGGAACTAGGCCAAGTGCTCCAGAAAAAAATAAAATAGTTCATCTAAAACCAATTTGAGCGAGACGTTTTCTGGTAATTAACATTTGAATTTTTTTTTTGTATTGCTGAAATATGTAATCTTTAATTTAGTCTTAGAAATGGAAGTAAGAGAGGTTTTCTATTCTACTCTGGAGAGTTTCCTCTTCTTCTTCTTCTTACAGCGACTTTGAAAAATAAATAGCACTTCTCATGGCCTAGTTTCAATAGACCTACTAATCACTGTGACTTTATCCAAATCACATGAAAAACATTGAAGCAGTCGCTTATGGAAGGAAAAAAAAACAGTTTTCCATATGATGTCCCTTACTTTTAGAATTTGAAATAACGTGAGAAATCCACATACAGTTCTACCCATGAAATACATTTATTTGTACCATCAAAGTCTATTCTTGAAGAAATACTCTCATTTTTAGGACATCAGTAGTTTGTATTGACCCATACAAGTCCACCAAGTGTCAACCGTACTGGTCCTAAAGGTTTTTAGATTGTCTGGTCTCATGAAAAGTTGTAGGCAGGAGTGGCTTCATGTTAACCTTTGTGCTATCTGATGGGGTCCAGATGACCCTAGTCTTACATTAACGTGTTATCCATCCCATGACAAAGGTGGATGAAGATGAACAGGATTTTATGTCTGCAACGGACACCAGTGAAAATTAAAAAATCATTGAAAATGAAAGCATTTTTTTTTTGAGGGGTCCAGATGACCCCACTCCCAACGTCAACAAACCTAGGAAAGCACAAGGGTTAAAGGTACTGCAGGTCTTGCATTTCCCATGAGGCTCATGCAACCACTATAAGGAACATCATTACAATGGATCCTGCCATTGTCACGCACTTCATACTGTGTCATACAGTGTCTAGTTGTTAATAAGGTTTGCTAACTGGCTCCTTAGGTACTGACCATATGCATGTAAGTGCCCCTAAGAAGTCCGTAGGATGCCCACACAAACTAAACTCTTATTTCCTCATTTCCGACAGCCATAATATATGCGAGTACAACTTATAACAAAAACAGCATGGTTTGAAAAAAGTCCAATGTGCGTCTCTGATATTGTTCTGGGGCTGGGCCAAATGTGGAGTTGGGACCGTAGTTTGGGGGGCACTGCTCTATGGGGTCACTGAGGAGTCTATGACATTGATATTTTGTGTGGGCCACCTTTATGTCCAGTACAGGGTTTTTATCCAGGTATGTGATGCGTATTAAAGAACGCACTGAACGCGGCTTCTTGACCACACTTCTAGCATATGGTGTTCACAATGGACTGTTGCTACCCAATGCTAGTTGCAGATCTGCAGATCTCATAAAACTTTATCCAGGCTTTTTCTTTCACATCTCTTTTCTGATACATGAAAGACTTGGTGTAAAATTCTAACCGGGCAGAAACCGCAGTTATTAATTTCTCCTACATGATCAGATTGTTTAAAAAACGGTTGGCACTGCTGTGCATAAAAAGGGACACCGTACAAACTTAACTACCAATTCAGAGTGCCGTATTGGTTTAACTTTCAACGCGCAATCAATGCCTGCAGGTTTTGTACATAGAACCCCAAAACAGACTTAAAAAGTTGGTTAGTGACGCGTGAATGCAAGAGTTATGAACGCAGAAGCCCAAAATATGTATGTATTTATATAGAGTTTATATAGAGTTTTCAAGGGTGTTGTAGTGTGAATGTAGCATTAGGCCTAAATCTTTGCTTATAAATGGCATCACTGGAAGATGAGTAGAATACTTTGACAACCTGCCTCACGCTGCCCACCATCTCTCCCCTTCTGTCACTTGTTAGTTTCTGTCTTTTTTGTGGTTCTTGGTGGACAATTACTGGATTTTCTGTCCCTCAACAACGCTTTTTGCCCCTGGAGCACAACAATCCATCCACAGCTTTTATTTTTTTCCCTCCTTCCATTCTTTCATTTCAGTGACTGCAGCATCAAACTACAAGGGCTTCATTCTCACATTACAGTTGAGTCAGACGTGAGCAAGCTGAGATTTCCTTTTAGCATCCAGCACAAAAGCTTTTTGCCACCTTCGCCCTGATCATTTCCTGTGCATGTGTATCTGCATGCAAATGTGCATGTGCAGCATCCTGTTTCAGAGGATCCCTGACAGTATCACGGAGCCAATAAAAGACCACCTGTTCCAGTGTGCTAATCTAATCCGGCCTTGCTCAGACTTTTGACGCTATTTCTTCCAGAGTCACGTTCTTTCGGGGGCCTCCCCCCTTTCACTCCGTGGTAAAAACAGGGCAGAGTTGTTAACAGAGCACCCCCTGACACACGGTGTGACAATTTCACGCCCAGCCCCTAATCCAGCTGACACGGATATCGACGCTCTTTTAATTGCCCTGTAAATTTTTGCCAATCCAAACATGTTGAGGAATAGAAAGCACAGTCAAATCTGTTCCTGCGCCTCTGCTTGTCTGTCAGGCTGGCTGTCACCTTGTTATGATTAATGAATTCCCCAGCATGCACGTTTTTATTCTGGGAAAGCACACTTTTCTCCAGACGAAAAGGCTGCTGTGAAGTCCCATCACGTTTGCTCTCGCTGATATTGCACATGGCAAATACACATTTCAGAAACAACTACTTAAATTCATTTTTCAGGGTGTTGAATCAGCTTGTCTCAGTTTAATTCAGTTTTCTCTCAGGGCACTTTTGGAGTGGAGTTGAAGTGTACCAAATTGAGATATAGATTTTTCTGTCTCTTTGAGCCAGAAATAAGATCACTTGAGGAGTTTGTGGGAACGGAGAGGGGGTGGGGTTAGAGCTCATGTGTGTTAAGTCGGAGATTGAATTTTGTCCATCTTTTTCCCACAAACATGCGCATAGTGCTCCATGAATACACAGCATAAATAACGTGGAGGATAAAATCCTGCATGATATCTCTGCTCAGCGTAGGAGGGGCACCATGCTGCAACTCAATGAAACTACACGTTAAATGTTGGTGTTGCATCACAGGGCAATCCACACGTCTGCTATATGTAAACCTATACTTGGGAGATACCAAGTATACAAAAGCTATTAAACTCACTTGTAGTAGAGATTAAATTGGCAAAAAATGTCCCTTTGCTTCATGTGCTCGTACACAATTTTCCAAACCAGTGCCACAGGTTCAGAAAATGGACAGGAAGAAAAATGTCACACGGGTCGAAAGTGTTTTAAAGAACATTTATTTCACATCTGTTCAAATATTTCAAATGAAGCTCATATAGTGTGAAACAAGAAACAAAACCTGGGATGGCTTCACCAATTTCATTCTCACTGGGGTCTTGCTACTTTTCTTGCAGCCCACTAGCAGATCAATACAAGGAATCAGGCCATTATGCTCCTTTGAAAGCGCTACGTGCACAATCAATATGTTATTATTTTTCATCTGCTGGCTGTATTTAATACCCTCATTATTATTTCCCCTGGCTGAACAGGGAGGAAGCTATCGCGCGCTGTTGAGTCTTGGATTGGGCTTTGAGAGTTTTGTGTAGCACTATCCCTCCAGTTTGTTTAGAATTATTTTACATTTATTTTAACCACTGTTGGTGGTAGGTAAGCTCCTCAGGTATAAGTCTTTCTTCACAATTCATCCAAAATCGCATCTTCAAACTCTTTACAATATATAATGCAATACTTGTGTTATTGGTTTTCTGGTGCGCTTCAAGCAAAAAAGCTTTGTCCTTGACTTGTAAAAATGACTGACAGAATTCAGATGAGATTCAACGCAAATAGCTTTTTATTTTTGTTTAATTATGTGATAACGTCCTCTTAAAGTTAGTGTTTTCTTTAAAGTCCCCCTCTGATTAAAATCATATTTTTTTTAGTTTTTACATGTATATGTGCCATTTTTCTTATGAAAGAGAACAAATGTAGTAAGAAATCATTTCGCTTTTGCATTTCCCAGTATTTCTACTTTTAAATCGCTGTCAATCAAACTGTCGGAGAAATGCTCTGTTTGAATGAATGAACTATTAATACGTCACAAGAGCGTCTACACATGCGCGAAACCCCTCATCTGTTCCGGCTAGCGTGTCTAGTTCAGGTTATGGAGAAGAGAAGATGGCATCTTCCCATTGACTGCAGTCAAATGAGCCGCCGTTCACATTTCTGTGGTCAAATCAGCATCACTGGATTTTTTGTATGAGTTTCATAAAATACTTACGGTAGCAGGACTTAGAACGCTGGAAAATCTCAGCGAGACTCCACGGACCTTCTTGAGGTGACCACGGGAATGTGAACGGCGGCTCATTTGACTACAGCTGTAAAGTATTGTAAATCAGTGAAAGTTCGGCCCACGAAGCTCTTGACTTCCTCGTCCGAGCTGACATCCAGCTCCAAACAAAACTGCTAAAAATTTTTGTGTAGCAGCTGGGAAGATATATGCTAGCAAAACGCAAAGCTACCATAATCAGACAGAGGGGAGTCTGGGGCGGAGCAGCTCCACCCCCTCAGAGGATATTTTGGAGACGAAGGCTTCAGATCAACATGAAAAATGGCTTTTTAAGACATTTAGGTTGAGGGATTTTGGTTAAAAACCTTTTAAATCATAATTAAAACACTACCGAGAATGTATTTTTAAATAAAAAAAATTGTCATGGGGGACTTTAACCTTTCAATACTGCATTCATACTGAAAGCGATTTGCACGTCAAATTCCCATTTCTTTTGACGCAGGTTAAATTTGTCCAAAAAAGCATTAGTAAGCACATCCCCATGTCTGGGTTCATGAGATCATTCATGTTCTACCAGTTTGCTAAAGTTTTACCTTCTAATGCAGGAGTTGCGTCTGAATGACGGACGCTTTCAGCAGTACATCTGTCTATCTATGATCTAGTTTGATGACTTGGTGTCCCGCAGTAGCTTAAAGAGGGATAGATAGAAATAAAATAAGAATAAAATTAGAGAATCTTTTTATTATCGTCTTAAAACAAATACTAAAAATGTAAAGTTCAGTAGAGAAACGATCAGATTCTCCTCCATTTTGATTTTGGTTTCCACCGTTGACATGAATAGAGATGAATAAAACAAGACTGTTACCTCAGGTTCCAATGAAATGTCAATTCAGTTGCCATATTTCTGCAATGCAGATTACGCCCGATTTCTCCATTTTGGGACCAGACAACGTCGGTAAGCAGTGATCAGTCCAATCAAACGCTTCGAACGCTTGAGGTGGAGGTAAAGAAAATATATCCTTAAAAAAAAATTGGTTTAGCAAGTACATGTAAAAAAAAAGACACCACTCATCCCGACAAACAAAATAACTGAGAAATAACTGTTTATTTTTCATTTGAAGTCTACAGATATGGCTTTTGGGGTTCAAAGGACACTTCCTATTTGGAAGGGGGAGGGGATGATTAGTCCAGCCAAAGCTGAGTCCATGATTGGCTGATATGACTTGTCTTGTTTTCCAAATTTAAGATATTTGAACTTTGGAAACAACGCGCCATGATGGGCAAAATGCGCCCAATGCTCAAGACATGCTTTAAGACCTGGCTGTGTCTTTACATTGATCTAACATTGAAAGTTGACACCCCTGATGTTTGAATTGGGTTTGGCGTGAGCGCAGCTTCACACAGGAGATATTGTTGGTAACACCTAGAATAATACACTCTTTGACATACTGTAAATCTCTGACTCTTTCCACAACAAGTGGGATTAAGGCGATTATGATGCGGAGAAAAGCAACTACATGACTTCTAAGGTGTTTTTTTTTTTTTTTTTTAACTGACAATAATTCTAAAAGCACTTCAGTACTGTAAAGTGTTGAACATGAGTGCAAGCCTGCTGTTGTCCAGTAAAGCTCTGATGTTTAGGTTAAGGGGAGATAACAAAGCACAACGTCTTCTTTAACTTATCCTAGAAATCTCAGCAAGTTCAAAAGCATCAGACTTGTATCTAAGTTACAATGAAGCACACGTGATCCGAGGCGCACGTGTGACACACGCTGCGTCCAAAATGTAAGAAGCGTATTAACTGGTAATACTCATTTTAATATAAATGAGCTCTCTGGTAATGATTTGAAGGTTCCCTCAACACAGCAGGGGTGCGGCATGTGGAGCAAGAACGAAAAAGCCCCAGTTAGCGAGTGACAGTTTGGTGATAAATCATCTGTAATTAAACACTTTAGAATTATATGGACCACAGCGGAGGGTGGGGTTGGGGGTAGGGGTGCTGTTAGATGGTTCGCAGGTGGCACAGTTGTCCATGCTGGTGGCCTGTTAATGGACGACAGGAAGGAGTGATCGCTGCAGTTTTTTCTGTTGAATATTGAGATCAGATAGCCTGGAGCTAAACCTCTGTCTTCATCAATCTGCTCCTTTCTGATGGGGCTCTAATTTTTTCCCTATTAAAGACTTTTTTTTCGTCTTCCACTCCTTGTATTGAAAGTTTGACTGCATCCACACTTCGGCTTTTAACTGTGTTTCCAAGTCTTAGCGAAAGATTAATTGCTCTTGATCAGAGTCGTCGAGCAGAAACTGCATTAGGTGTACCAGACTCTAAGGAGAATGGCTCTCTCCGTGTAGGGGGGGTTGATGGAGGGAGCTCCAGGCTCCCATTATCTTGTCTTTCTTGTTCCTGGTGCGGGAAATTTAATTCTTTACCGTGCTTTTTACTTTCCGCCGATTTGGAGAACAAGCTTTCAATGTCAAGCGGATGTGCGGACGAAGACCGAACACGGAGCACTATCGCAAAGTACCAACTGAAGTAGATGCCACGGACTGGGCCGGCTTATTGGAGGAGTATAAATCAGAGAGGACAAGTGACAGAGATTAATGCTAGCCAACCTCGCAAAATAACCCTTCCATCTCACTCCAGCCTCGCCCCGACAACAACTTCCTGATAAAGCCACCAATGTGGCAGTACACAAGGTACAATAATAGAAATGCATTACTCAAATGCCCTTTGAGACTTATAGAGAGGAGAATGCCGCTAGAGGAGAAAAGGCTACCTGGGTAAAAATAATTTTTATATACTTCATAGAATAATTGTTTTCTCCATTCTGAATGAAAAGCAGCTTTATGCCTTTCTTATCAGAGTCGCACTCGAAGTGTTTATGATATCCCTCCTTAGAGGCTAATTTATTAACCTAAGTGTGTGAAATGCTTAGGCTTTAGATGAACTGATACAATGGAATATTGTGTTTTAGGGTGCTGGCTTTGTCTATTTCAGGTTTTAAAGCTTTTTCACTGGAAAAAAGTAGAAAAAATGGGAAAAGAACACACATTTTAAGAAGAAAAACCCTATAAGTGGTAAAGTCATTTTTACTTAAGATATCTGACAAAAAGATACCAAAATTTAGAAACAAAGAGTTCCACACAAGTATTCAAAAATGTAAAAATCAGCTAAAAAGTTAACCATTTGATAGAATTATATAAAAATGAATATTATACAGCTCAATAATATGCATTTTCTGCGTGTTAAATTTGTATGTACATAACTCTAGTTTATTTTGATCATAGTGATTAAAAGCCGAGTATAATAAGTGGAAATGACTCATTTTAGATCTGACTGAGAATCCAATCTTAGTACAAAATGGTATGTCTTTATAAATCCTCATAAAATCTAGAACTAGAACTTATAGTAGTTGAAGGGCAGCCATGGTGCAACTTCTGATTGGAGAATCACAGATTTGGTTCCTGTGCTGCCAAAACAGGCGGTGTATTCAAACTGGACACATTTGATTAGCTTGAAGTGAACCAGAGTTTGTCTCCTCTGATAGTCTGGAACAATTTTACAGTCTGAATGCACCCAACTGGACCCCGGTCAGAGTACAGACCAAACACAAGGTTCAGGAGTCGATCTGGACTAAATTAAGCAGATCTAATACACATCATTAGAAATAAGTTGAAAAATTCCAACCACATGGGCAGATTTTCTTTAAAGAAGGCAAAGTCAGAATGTTCTGACCAAGAATTCTTATTTCAAGAAATAAATTCTGGTCTCTAAGACATGTATTGAACGATGTTCGTGGTAATATCCTTACCAGATCCTGGTAAGGTTCCTTACAAGACAGAAAGTAAGGCATTTTTTTCTTGAAACAAGGATTTTTACTTTATTAAGAGTCATTTTATTGTGGTGTACCTTGCCCACCTATAGGTCAAAATGTCCTTGGACAAGACATTGAACCCAGCATTCCTCCTTATGGTTATAGGTTGCTGCCAGTGGGTCTTTCAAGAAAGCGTAAAGCGCTATATAAGTAAACGTCACTGACCATTCATTCTTAAAACGGAAATCTTATTCAGTGTAGATTTTTTTCTTTCTAAAATAACGACAAATGTCAGAATGTCTTAAAATTTAAAATTGAACCAAAAAATTCAGTGTAATAAGAAGTTTTGAAAGTCTCGAATCAAGTTTTTCTTCCTGTCAAAAGTTTGTAAAAGAAAGATTTGAATAATGATTCCGTAGATCCAAGCTCTTAAGTAGACAAACAATTCTTGGCTGTGCTCATTTTGAGAAAATCTTAGAAAGATGTAAAGCAAGGATAAGCTAAGCAACTTGAAACCTGGTAAAATATGTTAAATCTCTGCAAGCATCATCTAGTCTGCATTTATAATAAATGTCATATATTTTCTCCTAGATCATCATGTTATCCTTTTTTTTTTCTTCTACTTGTTCCAATTGTAGTAGTACTCCCATGACTTGTTCATGTGTGATAGAAGGGGAGAACGTGAGTGCAGGCATTTCAGAAAGCCGAGCAGCAGGCAGTACCACTGGGCAACACCTAATCAGCTTGAAAATGAAGTACCGTGTTCTTTCTCTGGGCTCGGTATACACAAGAACACCCACAAAGTCTTCCCCAATGAAATAGGACAATACTGCAATTTGATCCAGCAAACCTCGCAGCCTACCTTGCTTTCATTTACAGGGGGTCTCTCGCCCCCCCCAGACAATCCGGAATTATCCATTATGCTCCTTCCATTCTTTAATTTAGTGGGCAAATTTAATTTTCAAATGAAAAGCGTGCTGTTTTAATATAAGCCACAGAAGATAAATGTGCTTTTGTACCGCGCGTGTTTAATTGCAGACTTTGAAGAAGCAGCCGCTTTGTGTTTTGCGAGCTCAGAGATTGGCCGGAGCTTCAGTTATGTGACCTATCGTGGATTCTACTGATGGTGCTCATACTTGGTTGAATCAGAAATAACTTCTTTTGCAGTTTTAGCAACATCAGTGTCACTGAACCATGCCAATGACAATACCAGAGTCTGCATAGATGTCAAGATAGCCATTTGTTTCAATTGGTTATGTGTCCTAAAATAGCAAATGCTGGCCGGGTGAGTACTGATCTAATATGGATTCAAACCGATTGTTGCTGAGTTTGACATTTGAGGAGAATGAAGGAACCGCATTTTATAAGGGTTCACTAAAACCCGTCTTTCAAAGAAAAATGACTACCAGATAGTCCAGTTGAAATAAATGCCATTAGTGGCACACATGACTAAAAATATCATAAAACAACATTACCATGGCTTAAAAATCTATGAATGGCCTCAGTACTAAAATAGTCAACACCTAGAACTGAGATTTATGATTCTTACACACCTTTCTCAAGTGCTAATTTACATGATTTAAAGAATCAAAACATTCTCTAAACGTGCCTATTTTTATTATTTTTGTTTTTAAAGAGAAAAGTGTTTCACAAACGCTTAATTAGACTTTTTCATGTTAATTATCAGGCATATCTGTTTCAGAAAGTGAGAAAATGTCATGTTTTCACCAGATAATATTCACAAACTAAGTTCAGAGGAGTTGATAAGAAAACTCTGATGACCCAGGATTTTAGCAACATTTAAACGCATCACTTACGGACAAATCTCTCTAATATATGAAAAAAGTCTCTCATCAGATTTGTGTGTAGAAAATAGAATAGGAAATACTTTATTAATCCCTTTGGAAGTCCTCAGGGAAATTCAGGACTGTGTTTTTTTGTGCGCGTAACAAGCAATTAGTGCATGATTTTTAAAGGTTTGTGCATAATTTAGCTTCAAGCTGTGACAATTTTAATTTGTGCATGTGTAAATTGTATTTTGGATTTTTTTGAATGTCATAATTTTTGTACTTATGCATAAAATATATCGTATGAGTTACAAATCAAGAATTACGCACACACAAATCATGGGGAGTCTGTTTTCTTTCCATACAAACCCAGTTTGTATCAGAGTGGGTCCATTTCTTCTTGATGTTTAGAGCTGGCTTTACTTACAGCTCCAAAAAACACATTCTTGATGCCAATCCATTCATCTTTTATGGAACTTACATTGTTAGTTGCCATTGTATGTATATAAATTGAGTGCTTAAAGCCAGTTTTGTGTCACGTATTTCCTATCACGTCTAAGTGACGTATAATCATTCTCTACACACAATCGCGTCAGTCGGGATTTGTGTTTGTACAGTGAATCACAAGATTTATTCGGCTTATACACTTATTTCTAAACAGTTGATTACAGTCACACAGGCAATATAAACGTGGATGCTGGTTTAGAAAGGATTTTTATTTCCTGACTTACCTGGGCTCCCTGCCAGAGTGTCAGAGAGATTAATTTGTCTTGTTTGATGAACTGCAGTTGTGTGGAGTGAAATGGTTTGAGGAGATTTCAAGGTGTACCCTTCCAAAGACGCCCCTAAACAGCACACAAACAGACGCTTTGCGGTGCAATCACTCCGACATTTGCAAGATTGCGGAAGGGTAATAATTGTGTGGCAAAAAAAGTTATCAGGTGAAAGCACAAATCGTTCCAAAAGTAATCAAACGTTGATGAATTAAGGCAACGCGCGAAACTCTTGTCTCTCATTGAGATAAAGCTGACCCTCCGACTTGACTGATAGCTTCATCCTGATTGGGGGAGAAAAGTAAAGAATACACGCACATCCATCATTTATTAACATCAGCACGTTAGGCACTGTGAAAGGAGGATAGAAATGCAGATGGTGCCAAAAATGGAACAGGACACTTGAGTGAAATGAAAATGTAATCACTCAAACACTCAAAAGATTCTGGAGAGGACGCTTATGTAGCCCACATGCTGATCCTCTCTGGTAAATTATGTGTGTCAGACTTAAAACATCTTTGTGGTTGATTTGATGGCTTGATTGACTTGATGAAAACAGTTCCATCTTGGAAAATGGGACTCTGTAATATTTCTGTCAGATACAAACAAATGTGATTTTTTTAAAAAGAGGCTTATTTAAGTTTTTCTTTGTTTTCATGTTGATTGATGACCACTTAAAATGGTTTGTTTTTGACTCTTTGCATAATAGTCAAATAAAGTCAAGAATGCATACGTGCTGTGGAAAAAAACTCAACAACAGACCATGAGTCACTTGCTTATGCAACCACCAAGTAACTTTATTTTTATCATCTCCGTACATTTTTAGTCTTGGTTGGGCTTTTTTTTGGCCTCCATAAGGGACTCTGTAATTGTCTGGTTCATAGTGGAGTTGATGATTAAATATTTCATGCCAATACCTCTGGGGTAGCATTTGCTTATTTTGCCAAATGCCCACTAGCAACTCAAGAGTGCTTTAACCGTGTCCAACAAAAGAGATTACTCTGTGAAGTCAAATAGGCAACAAACAGATTTTAAGGTAAGATTTTTTAACATCTGTATCAACAAAAAATGAAAGTCGTATGCTATGTTCACAGCGGAAACGGGAAACGGGCGTTCAAGTTGCCACTTCCAATGAAAAGTCAATGTAATCGTGAGTAAATGTGCATTTCAGGCTTCCACGTTCAAAACTCTCATGTTTAAGCGAGTTTGTTTGACCATTTTGATGCTGTGTGAACAAATGGGCATCGAAGACATATTGAAATTTAAATTACTTGAACAGTGACCAACCAGGGAATCCAATTTAGCGTTTGTGTCTGGGATCCACCAGCCAATCCCACTTCCGACCACGAGAGGGAGCTATCACTAGAGTATTGAATGTTTCCACTGCCTTTTCACTACATCTCCCAGCATGCACCACCTCCTGCTGCAAGTCTTCACCAACTGTCTATATCATTCATCCAGCAAATATAACGCTCTCAAAACCTCTGTTCAGTGCGAAGTCTTGTTAAGCATTGATGACAGTCCGAGCGTTTTTCAAAGCCTGTTTCTCTGTGTTTTTGACCCCTGCTTGTCCTTACTTCTGCCCGTCTCGCTCCTTGTTTTTTTTTCCTTGACGTCTTCGTTCTGTCTGTTCCGTGTCTGTTTATTTTGACATTAAAATACAGTTTGCTCATGGATCCAAATGCTTCAGCATCTTCATCACAATTGATCATGGAGGAAAAATTAGTTTGTACCCAGTCTTTCATGTCTTGGAATAGAGCTGTGAAAGAAAAAGCCTGGAGCAATAGTCATGGGATTTGCACTAAACTGTTGGTACATCTACTACTATTGGGTAGTGATAGTCCAGTGGGAACATCAGTGGCGCTTTCCCAAAGGTATTCTTTAATCCCAGGCCTGTTGTGTACATAATAGTCACAATTGCCCCTATAGGTGGATACTAGCAGTCTGCAACCCAAAAACAGGCACAAGTCATAGACTCACCGGGCCACTTAGCAAAAATGTTCATGTACATTTTTTCCACAGACATTCTGCGCTATATTTTTACCACCCACCCAAACCCTGCGCTAGTAGCCAGTTATTGCTGTTTAAGTGGTAAATGTGTGCCCCTTGTCTGCAGCCTGACTTTTACAAATTTGGAAATCAGTTGCTGATTAACTCTGAAATTTCGTGAATTGGAATTTCGATAATAAATTCTCTTAATGAAACACCACAATTTAAAAAGATACAAAGAAACACCATAAAAACTCACATAAAAAAAGAAAGTTTTTGCGCTTAGAGAAGGTGGTTTCTGGGGTGTATCGAAATAGACATTTTTTGCAAAACTGCAATGGAAAAACTTTATTCGAAACAAATGCACTTCATGGTAGGAAGTGTCTGTCCTTAGCGCTGTACAGCGGGCGCCATGAGGTCCCACAGCACCACAGCTCATTGTAACCTGCATGTCATACAGAATCGTACAGCTCCTCTGTAAAATCATCAACCAAGATTTCCTCATCGCTTCATCTGTATCCGCACTTTTGCAGCTTGCAGCCTGAATAAGACGCAGAAGTCTCCTTTGAGGATGAGCGCAATTGCAGTGACAGAAAATTGAATGGATACTGTCGTGCTTTTAAACAGAAAAAATGGTCCAGCTGCGCACTTTCTCACATGCTTGTATCCAATATTATATACAGTTGAAGTGCTTAACATTGTGATTATTAAATGAAATTAATTTTACCATTGTATTAACATTTTTTCTTAGTCCTACTCTTAAAAAAAGGAAAATTGTTCTGGTGCAGTTTTGGAATATATTGTGACACATATTGTAAAGTGAGAAGTGTATCGCGATACATATTGCATCACCAGACTTTTGCTAATACACACCCTTACATCTCATCTTCTTGAATCAATTCATCTTCTTACTCTAATATTTTGTGACTGCCCACCCATTTGTAAAATGATTACCAACCTCATATCTTTGAATTTTTGACAGTTCTGTCCATAGTTTGAGTTGTCTTTAGTCTGGTACTTTGGTGACACTATCGTCAGCAATTACCTGGATCATCTCGCTACCCACGTCTGATCTTGAATATTGGAAGTGACAAATGTTAGACAGTTGAAATAATGTTTCTTGAGATCCAATCACTTCATCCTTCCTGTTAGGAATGCCACTATCATTAGTGGCGATATTTCAAGTCATGTTCCTGTCTGCTTGCTCATCATTCAAACTGTTTCCAGTCGTTTTTTACATGTTTTATCTTTGTGAAGTCTTAACTGGATGGGATTCCAACATGAATCAGGAGGGGTTTTTAAAACTGAGGAAGATTTTAGGAATTTCTAGGCTGATAACATCATGCTATATGTGTATTCTTCCTTTACTCGGGTCAAAGGGCACGCTAGCCAAAGATTCTTAAGAAGAAGCTCTTCAAATGACTCTGAACTCCTGAAGAGGGAGGGTTAAAGAACTGGCTGTGATTCCCATTTAGTAGCAGGTAGGGGAGGGGGCGCAAACCTCAAATCTCAGCTTGCTTTACCACACATGTATATGGTGGTCGCCCCCCCTCCAGTGCCATTTTCTCTGCTTTATGCTCTGTCTCACACTTTCCCCAGCAGTTTAACACTCGGTTTATTTCTGTCACTCGCTCTGTTTCTCTTTTGCTCCCTCCTCCTGTTTTCCCCGTGAGTCCCCTTTCACTGTTTACCTCTTCTTAACCACCCCTCCTTTGCCTTCTCTTCCATTTCTCCGCCGTGCCGTCTCCCTTCCTCTTGTTCTGTGTCCCCCCCTTCCCCCCCTAATTAGATTTGGCCTCGGCACTATCTCATTTGGCCCCGTCTGTGGTGGTGTGTTGCCATGCCGAGCGGAGTATCCTGGGAAGGCTCTTGGTCTGTGTAGTTGCGGCTGTAACCACGTTAGCTGTGCTTAGGATGTCACCAGTGCTTTGTATTAAAGACGTACGTCCGCCTGGGACCTCTGCATCCCCATAACGTCGTAGGCCTAATGGCAACAACAACAAAAAACTGCATTCAGAAAAACTATGAAAGCCTTTTCGAGCTTCCGCTGAGAAATGGAACTTCATTTGCTGTTGTGTTTTGTGTCTGTTTCTGGAGCTTTTTTTACATTTATAGATGAAAGTGAGGCAAGTCATAATTATGTATCTGTGATTGTTAACGAGAGAGGGATAACCAGAAACATAGAGGATACATGTTGAACCTCATGTGTAAAAGGATTATCTAAGTTTTTCATCTTTAAAGCATGACCATCAAGAAAGTAAAAGAAGAGAAAAAGTTAAGAACCACGTTTTGAAGAATATTTTAAATAAAAAGTATGGGTCCAAGTATAGAACCCTGAGAAACCTCATAATCAACGGCTGAGTCCAAGGGACAGCCACAATAGTTCTCTTTTCTGAAGCTGCTAAAGAAAAGACTGTACTTATTGCTCTTAGCTAAGTTTGTTCACAGTTTGTTCTCAATACTTAACTGTTTACACTCTGAAGAAACTATCAGAAGTTCTCCATCTGAAATACTAATTAAACTTGACATCCTGACATGAGCAATTTTTGTTTTGACCTTCTAATACAAGAAAATAAACATCTCTATTCCTGCAGATTGTCTAGAGACTTTAATGTATCAAGGAAAACACTGTATTTATGGGATTACCTTAACTTGTTCTTGCAGTTTTTCCACCTCAGAAAAACATCATTTACACCTTCTCCTCTTAATTGTATGGTTATACGTATTGTTTCTTTCAGCAATATTTGCATCTTGATAGGAATATTAATCTAACTTTGAGTATGAAGGGAAAATCTTGAGGTTTGGTTACTAATGAGTTCACACACATTGTCATCAGTAGCTGCACTTATTAGTAACTGGGCTTGTTTTAGAACAGGTTTGCCACTGTGTACTGAATATGTTTTAACTGGTACCAAAAGTTTAATCAGATATTCTAAGATGTTGTTTTATGTCCCAAGAAGCTTTTAGACAGTTAAAAAAATCATCTTACACCCATTGACTGTTTATAAAAACTGGACTGACTGACTACCCGGCTGGCATCTCTGATTGGGTGATGGGTAAATGTTACCAGACGACGGCCGTCCTTACTAAGTGCCACTAGTTGCCCAGTAGCCCAGGGGTATTTAAAAACCGGGTCATTCAGAATGCCTGACAACCATTGTCTACATTCATGACCACGCCAACGATTTTCAAAAAAATCGAGCGCCAGCAGCTAATCTTGAAGAATCTACCGATGCCTCTCCATCGCAGTTGTGACCGTAGCATAGCCGTTTGTGCTGGGTTCAATATTCTGTATAGTAGGTTCTTCAAAAATTATATACATCTTTGTACATGAAATTACAATTAATTGAACATTTTAATTATTTTGTGTGGATACACTGGCCTGATAAAGAAAGTTTGGAAACGCTGTGCTGCTATTTATCTAAAACTATAGATTTACTCGGCAGGCCTTGATATTTCTTGATATAAAAGTCTGAGTCAAATTTAGAAATAATAATCGACAGTTTGATTTCCATAAAACTTCAAGAATCTGGGCAGATTTTCCCTTCCACCAGCAGTAGATGAAGTGCCCTTGAGCAAGGCACCTGACCTCCAACTACACCTCAGGCACTGGTCACTGCTCCTGTTCTGTACTGATGAGATAAATGAAGAATAAGGGAAAAAGACCAGAGAGGACAGAGTTTAAAACAGCATAGTTTTTTTTTTAAAGTATTTAGCAAATATAGCATCTTATATTTCCCCCTATTGTATTCCTGGAGTCCCTTCCCTACAACAGCTGTCTGAAGAAATGGCTTTAACTTCCTCCTTTATCTCCATTTTGCTCCAACCATACATCTAAGTCTCCTCTTTGGGGGATTTTGGGTTTTATTCCAGGCATTACTTGGGCTATAGAAAGTTCAGGAAGCTGCTCCTGCATGCACACGGCCCTCCTGAAATGCCAGAAGAAATCAATAAGGCAGCAAAGCATCTGAACTAGTATAGAACAGTCTTCAAAGAGCACAGATTTAATGAAAGAAAGAAAATGGATACAACAGTGAAATTAGACTAGAGGTGCTGCATAAAGCAGGAATGTGTGGAGTGCAGTTGTTAGATGAAGAATCTAGAATAGAAATCTAAAATAGAAGTGATGGGACTAAATTATAGAGGGTAAGGTCTGAGCCACTACCAAAGGCTTTTTCTAGCATTTAAGGGGGTTTTATGGAGTGAGCTTGAGCTTTGAAGACTTCTCTTGGATAGCTTGGAATAAAACATTCTTATGCCTGGTTTATACTTCATAGTGATCAGACAATAGAATCAAACTTCTCAGCTGTGTTTATGCTTTTAAATCCTGATGACGTGATTGTCTCCAGCATTTCAGAGGTTCGGTACTTTTATAGTGGTATATAGGAATTTTTGAGATTCCGTTTTATATACAGTATGAATATAGCTTGTTACTTTTTTAAAGTTTTTCTGAAGATGCTTACATTGAGATATATATATATTAGCGGTGTGTATAGGCAAGAGTCTAGCAATGTGATACGCATCACGATATGTGTCTGACGATACGATGTGTATCACGATAAATTTCCCAATTTTTTTTTTTTTTAAGAGTATGACTTAGAAAAAAAACTTAACTTGAATATTATCTTTCATTGCAATAAAATGGTAAAATTTATCTTTTTAAATTATCACAATATTAAGTATTGCAACTGGATCTTGTATACAAGTTGCTTTTACCCAATCGAATTAATGCTGCTTTTTTTTGGTAAAAATTAAGAAATATTTGTTCTTAAAGGGAACAATCGCTGTTGTCTGATTTCCACGGCAAAATATTTTTCAGAATTAAAAAAAAAAATATATATACATATATATATATATATATATATAGAATGTGCCTTAACCAAAAAGATCCTATATATTTCAAACATAGCTAAATATAGCTTTTAAATGGTCCAGGAGCCCAAACGGTGCTTGGATTGGCTTTAAAATAAGGGAGAAAGAATGGCAATTAATTCCAGAAACATTTCAGTGTGATGAAGCAACAAGAAAGGATAAATATCGTCTTGTCAACATCTTAAATCGATACTAGCATCACCTAATGAAATATCGCAATATATCGCCAAATTGATTTTTCCCCAAACACTAATATATAAGTTTGTGGTTAAAAAGTGGTGCAGACAACACAATTGTTGAGGGTACATCAGGTTTTTTTTGCATCTTAGAGTCCACAACATACCAAATATATATATTTTTAAGTTCCATTTGATGAAATATTTTCCATAATTACATAGTTATAGTGGCATTAGAAATTAAATATGTTGTAAAAATATGTTTTTTTTTTTTTTACTGAATCAGAATAAAGTTATATAATATTTAAACTTTCATGTATTTAGAATAAAGTGATAGCAGTCGTTGTGTCCTCTTATCGCTTGACATAAGTTCAGCTTAAATGGCGTAGTTGTTCAACAGGTGTAAAACTCCAATCTGGGATGATCTCAGTAGCCTGTGTCTCATTTTGCTGCGATTGGGACGATTCCCTTCTGATGGCCTTGTGACTAATGCGACCCAAGCTATTACAAATCGCTACAAAATATAAACCAGGCCCTGAAGTCCCACTCGATCATCTTCCCAGTGGTCTTTTAATAATAATTATGCCTTTTTCTTTTTTTTTGGCCAAAATCAACAAAATCCATCATTTTCCAGGACATAGTTTCTGTAGAGCGGCAGGAGTTTTTCCAAAATTAAGTAATCCTGCCTCCATTTCCCATCATCCCTTTGCTTATGTGCACTCCTGCTAGCTTACAGAACCTCATAACCTAAAGCTAACGTTAGCTGTGCAACAAAAATGGCGAGCACTATTGGAGCAACAAGTGTTTTGCCAAATGCCCCCAAAAAAAAGTGTTCTGTAAGCGGGTGTATCAGAATGGAGCAGAGCAGGGAGCTTGTGGCTTGCCGTAGTAGCTCCTACGTCCATGTACAAGCTTTTTTCAATGGGATTGTTTTGTTGTTTGCTGCTGATTCACAACAATTTGAATAAAGAAATACTCAGAAATGACATTTTAAGCTTCTTTTTCTTTACATATGTCCTCCATCATGAGAAAAATGCTACAATGTTGAAAACATTAAAGGACGCCAAGTCCCAGAATAAATCCTTCATAATCAAAAAAAGAACAGCAAATTTTAAAAATTTTGCTGAAATTTTTTGATGACACCTACCCTTCAGCTCAGTATTTCTGGAAGTGTCGATTCCTGCCTTGTTTTACTTTACAAATATAAATATCCCACCTGCAGTTAATGTACTTTTCTGTGTGAATACGCAATAACGGAGTACTATCTGCTGTTGCATAATTAAAACAAAACCAGAGTGCTGAGGATAGTTTTAATGCAACAAAATGGACTTTATATCACCAGCGTATTGCACCATTGTGCCTTCCCCCTATGGGAGCTTGTTTTTTTTTCTTCCCCTCCACCTTTATCACACACTCTGCTACTTCTCCTTCCCTTTTCTCCTGTATGCTGTTCACTTTTTCCCTCTCCAGCTCCACTCCGCCAACAGAACCTGTCAGCGCTTTTCACACTTTCCCCAGTTGTCCTTTTGTTTTGTTTTTTTCCCCCCTCCAGTTAATGCGTTTTGTAGTTCTTTTTCCACAACACAATGAAACGTCTAGTAAAGTTAACATTTAGTTGGAGCTAATTTATGTCTTTTTAGTCTTGACAGCCTCACAATGGCGGAAAAAGAATGCGAGGGGAGCTGGTTTGTGATACAGTTGCCTTTAACAGCAATGCAAAGGGTTTCAGCGTGCACGCTTTATGCTACCTTAGCAGTATAATTAGAAGAATGTTGAGAACAATAGAGAACATATTCTTAGGTGCATAGTGACCATTTTCCTTTGCTTAAAAGTAATTTTCTTTTTTGTTCCAGTTGTTTGCCACTTTTTCTGTAAGTAGTAATTTTACTTGTTGTGATCCCGTTTTGATCTACTTACCTATTTTTTTTTCACATTCTTTTTCCAGTAAGATGGTTTAGCCTGCTCTGCAAGCTGCAAGATCCAAACCACTAACACTAAATTGGTTACTGTCTCGTGACCTATTTTCTGTTGGACCCAATCTCCAGTAAAACCTGCCCACCTTTCTTTATTCTGGGTTTTCCCAGGCCATTAACTGTATAAGAGAACTAGAGTTTGTGTGTCATAACCCATAGAATTTGACTTGCTTCCGGTGAAGTCAGTTCAGTCGCCGCCATGTTGGAACCAGACGGTTTCAGTAAGCAGTGATTGGTCCAAATCATTTTGAGTCATTTCAATGGCAACCAATCATCCTTCCCTTCAACTCTAGAGAATATTTCAAACGTTTCAGATGTTTGACATGAAACCAGATACTTTGGAGGTATCTGCTTAACCAGTTTATAACTTGCATAAGTACGGAAAAAAATATATTGAAAAAAAAATTAAGATTAGCAAGAACATGTTTAAAAAGGTAGTAGATTAAGACTGTTTTGTCTGATGAATATTACTGAGTTATAGATGTTTATTTCTCAATCAAAGTTAATAGCGTTCTGGCTACTTCCTGTTTGGAATGCAAGTTAATGGTCCAGACTTGGATCTTTATCTATCATCAAGAGTATAATTTAAAAATGTGAGGGCATATTTCAACAATATTTTGCTCAGATCACTAAGGATAGCACAAGGATTGAGATCCAGCCACAGTTGTCTACGACCTTCCATGAGCCCGGACAAACAAACACCCTCATCACCTGTATGGGTCATGCCCCATTATGGGTGTATGTGACTGAGGCTTTAGTAGGGGAATTTTAACAGGCTTTTCTCATACATAAGCCTAAATTTAGAAGTTAAGAAGGTTGTTTGTTCTCAGATGAAGAAAAAATTCAACCTGAATTTAAACATTTGAAACAAACCAACTTATATGATGATAAAGTGGACTGTTGTAATATATGGACAAGGGTTGCACCAAAAGAAATAATTAGTCCAGATAAGAAATATTTATCGGGACCTCATGCTATTAGTCAGAACACGATATAAGCAACAACCTGTATGGAAAACATCTTTCAATAAAACATTGTAAAGAATTTATGTTAACTTTAAGATATAAAATGTTCTTTTTGTGATTATCACACACTCTTGCTTATTTAAGACAAGAGGAGCTGCTAGAGATACTATTTCTTGCTTTTTACCTTTTGCCAGTAGGGGGCACATTGTGTGGATTCCCTAAAGCTACTCCAAATGAGGCTCAGCTGTTTTTCCAGGAGTCCCGGGGGATCTCATGTCAGGTTTATTCCTTTGTTTTTCTGTCGGATTCGGGGGAACTTGCTCCTGCTTTCACCCCTGTTTTTGTTCCACTTTTATTTTGTTGAGCTGAGCTTCACCCTGGGCGTTGGTGAACGACTCAGTCAGACCTTAAGCATCTCTACTTTCTGAAGAGGCCTGACGAGGTGACATCACTGACTTCATTGTTGAGACTACGGGCTGGGAGATCCTGATGCTATATAACTTAAAATTAATGGCTCATTAGGACTATAGATTTATGGTACATTACCCCCAACTTCATTTGCAATCTTGGGTTGATATTAATGCCACTAGATTTGTTTCTAATTTCTTTTTTTTGTCCAGTAGTGTTGCAAATGATATAGGCTAAGTCCTGTTTGGCTTTAGTCGGTTTTTTATGTTGCAAGTTTGTCTGGTCACTTCACCTTTCTCCTACACTCCAAAAATATGATTCAACGACCAATTATTATCCTAAAATGTCCTATAGTTGTGAATGTTGGTATGTGCGTGGTTGTGGGGCCCTGCAACAAACGGGCAATCTGTCCAAGGTGTACCCCGTCTTCATCCAACAGTACCTAGGATAGGCTCCAGCAACCTCGTGAAAGTCACAACGTATTTAGGAAATATGATTCAATATTTAGAAATGTAGAAAATTAAGCCTAAAATTGCATTTCTAAGGATTTCTGTATTCAAATCGTTGGGAATCAGGAGCAGACGAAAAAATTGAGCTGTAAAAAGATCATATTTGTGACTTAGAAAGTATTCAGTGGGTTTAGATTTAGAAGATGAGTGAATGCATTTTATCTATGCATGTTTTTATTTTTAGAACAAATGGAAGAGTGCTTAATTAACTACACACTACATTTGTAAACTAAACACCTATTTTGTTTACAGTATGTATTTATGTGTGCATTGGTTACTGCACAAGAGTATAGAAGTATTTAGAGTCTCCCAACCAAACAGGAGCCAATCCAAATGTCGCTCATGCTGCTTTTTCTCCCCATTGTTTCTGAACACCACGGACCCATTAAGCTGTTGTGATGTGAAAACCATAAATATTAGCGCCAATCTTAAAGCTATCGAGTATGGTTTATAGTAGTGAATGAACCAAGTTATTTAATTTCTTTGTCTTTGGCCAAAAATTCACTAAGAATTAAAATTTGCTGTATTTTGTTGTTTTTGCACCACATTTCTGACCAGAATTCAAATGTCTTTGTCGTTATTAGACGGTCTAAACGCAGTTCTGCTTACCGTGTTTTCCAGAGTATAGGTTACAGGAGAAAATAAATAAAAAGCCCAGAAATGAGAAAAAACATAAATAAGTCACCCTGGAGTATAAGTTGGACTTTTGGAAGAAAAGCTTCTAAACAACTCAGCTAAATTTGAGTCCACTGCAGATCAAATTCAATGGTCAATGCTTGTCCTGAAAATGTGTTCATAAACTAGACACTCCAGTCGTATTGGGGAGAAGCTAGCATACATTCTTTAGCCTCATCCAAAAATGAAAGTATTGACTATATATCTATTTTATAATGCTCAAAGGACATGGATGATGTTCAGTGATCAGGTTTGTTGGTTTTGAAGATTTCTACAAAAACATCGGTAATCACGTCTACATGTCTGAGTTCATAAGATCATTCAGGGATTCTCCCAGTGCGGTGAGCGTCACCATCTACCGCAGGAGCTGCATCTGAATGACGGCGCTCTCAGCGGTACTTCTGTGTCTCCATAACCCAGATTGGTAACTTGGTGTTTCGCATTGGAATAATCCTAAAAGGGAATACATAAAAACAAAAATAATAATGTCTATGCAAATAAGAAAAATGTCATAAAGTTCATGAGGGAAGTTGTGGGAAACAAATGCTAAAGAGCTATCTTTTGTTAGCAGGAAACAATCGCTGAACGGTCCACTGGTTGTTAGAGGGAAATTCAAAGGCTAAAGGTTGTTTGTGAAAAACAACCACAAAGGACCACCTGCGTTTTGCGGCAAACAACCGCTAAAGGGCCACCGGCTGTTAGCGAGAAACAATCGTTAAAGGGGAGGGGGCATAGGCGAGCTAGGCAGCTTCCATGGGGGATCAAATCCCAATGATTAAGATATATGTTAATGGTTTTTTGTATTGTATTTTTTTAACAATTTGGAAAAAGGAGAAGGATTGAGATATCTCCTGACAAGCCAAGAGAGATGACTAAACTGAAGCAGCACATCAACTTTTTATTTATGACTTACAGAAGCATCCTTATGATGTCCTCAATCTAAGCTTGACGGATGTCTCTAAGTGCCTCCTCCCTTGATCTTTAATGGTATCTTGTAATCAATGGAATACCTGACCCCGCTACCCCCGCAACTTAATCCTACTCCCATTAAAAAAAAAAAAAAGTCCACGTGGATTGAGTTTTAAAAGGAGGTAATTAAACCAGTGGCAGCTCAGAACTTATTATGCTGGTGAAAGAGGAGCTGCCTATATGTTGGCTTGCTGATCGTTGAGAAGTTATCTTTAATCCCCCCCATAACATTAAAGGCTGGCCATTCATCAAGTCACAGGGCAGCTTTGTGCACTGAGAGGCTCCTGTCGCTGCCTTTTTTTTTTTTTTTTTTTTTAGGAACGCAATTGAAAAAAAAAGAAAAAAAATCAAACCATTCTTTAGTAACATTCTGCAAATCTTGCCTCAAATTGCAAACAAAAGGGTATCAATAAACCAAGAGAATGTGTTAGGATGCACTAGAATAAATAAAAAGACTGTAAACCCAAACCTTTTCCCTTTTTTTTGTTCCAGTACGTTGCAAGCCCAGTAGACACATTTATCCAACTAACTGTAATTATAAATTTGTAATTAAAACAGCGGTCAAGTTGGGAGATCACGCGGAGGTTGCTGCTGTTGTTAAGCTGCATTTCTGCTGGCACGCAATCATAGCTGAACTGCCAGCAGCCACAGAGAGGATGTTTTCATGCTTAAAATTAGAATATTCATAAGCCGTACAAATGGGTGGGATTGAGTATTGTGCTTTCTAAAATGAGGATAAAGGGGCATTGTTTATTCCAATGTTTTGCTGTGAAGCTCGAGAAAAATAGCCGTATTGGAATCCATTTTTTTTTAGACCTTGATGACTCAAACGTGTGACTGCAGTCTTTTTCATTTTTGTTTGAATAAATCTGTTGATTCAACAGACTGTTTAAAGTTGAGCATTTTGTCCACCATTAATCATGCCCTGGAGTTAAATCACTTTCAAATGTTATTTCAGTTAATGTGGGATTTGGTGTGGGAAGAGGGCTGACAGAGCATGACTTCCCCGGAGCGACGTCTCCTTACAGATGTGGATTGGGACTAGAGAGTGCAGCCCGTGTTCTCTTTGTAGTGAGCGCCGATGCTCCTGCCGCGGACGTGGTGAAAGCTTTTATCCTTTGTCACCTTTGCTCTTAGTTGAGCCTGGGCATCCCAGCGCTCTACCCACAATACTGTTTGGCCAGAGGAGCGCTGACCCATGTTATTGGCTGACAAGCTTTCGTCCTAGGCTTGGGAATGGCCTCTTTTCAAGCCGTCTCTTCTAATCTGGCAACCTCCTTTTGTGTTTATCAGTCACTCATGGAGACGGGGAAAGAATGAAAACTATACTTTTTTTGTTTTTGTATTTCCGTGCTTTACCAGAAACCTTAAACCAAAGCTACACTGGCTGGTCACTTTATTAGACACACCTGTCTAAGTACTTGTTGACCCAAATTTCTAATCACATAGCAGTACCTCAATGTATTTAGACATGTAGATGTGGTCCAGATATGGGATAGGCAACTCCAGGCCTCGAGGGCTGCAGTGTCTGCATGATTTCTGATTTCCTGGTTCAGGTGTGTCTAGCCAATTAAAATATGTCAGTGCAAGGTACGCAGGAAAACATGCAGGAATAGGACCCTTGAGGCCTGGAGTTGCCCATCCCTGGTTCAGACAATCAATTGGGGTTCAAAGCAACCATTAGAAAGGGTAAGAAAAGTGATTGAAGTGACTTTGGTCAGAGGATTTCAGAAATTGCTGATCTACTGGGATTTTAACCCACAACCGTCTCTAGGGTTTACAGAGAATGGTCAGAATAAGAGAAAATTTCCAGTGAGCGGCAGTTCTGTGGGCAGAAATGTCTTATTGATGCACAAGGTCAGAGGAGAATGGCCAGACTGGTTCCAGCTGATAGAAAGGCAACAGGAACTTAAATAACTACTGGTTGCAACCAAGATCTGTAGAACATCTTCGATCACAGAAGACCAAACTGGGTGGGACTCCTGTCAGCTAAGAAGAGGGAACTGAGGCTGCAATTCACACAAGATCACCATAATTGGACGATAGAAGATCGAAATACATTGTCTATTCTGATGAGTTTCCATTTCTGCTGCAACATTCGGATGGTAGGGTCAGAATTTGGCATCAGTAGCATGAAAGTATGGATCCATCCTGCCTTGTATCAACAGTTCAGGCTGGAAGTGGTGGTGGCGTAACAGGGTGGGGGATATTTTCTTGGCACTCTTTTGCCTGGCTTCCACTGAACGATCCAGGCCGGACTGGACTTTTTAGCGTTTCCATTACATAATGGACCCATTAAGCAGGACCAACTGGTACCATTTCTTGTCCCCCGTTTATTGTAGGTCCATAGAAAAATGGAGCTTCTGTTGTCACATGATGAAACCCATTGATTGGTGGAAAGGTTTTACGACAACAGCAAAGGGCCGGACCAGCCCGTTTCCTGACTCAAAATCCAAACCCAAAATTTGTCCTTTTTTCGGCTATATTTTTCTTGCAAAGAATATTAAATTCTTTACATACAGTATTTCCCCCTTATTTGCAGAGGTTGAGGACCAGAGACACGTTGAATCCACGAATACGGAGCTTGGGCGGCCTGTGTGTGTGTATATTGCTCTGAGAGCAGAGCGTCCAGAACAAAAGATAGAGAATAACTAAACAAGGCAAAAGCACTGAGTGCAAGTGAGAGAAGTTTGGCAGCCGAACTGCCGTGAAATACAGCCCTCCAACAGTTACTGCTGCCGTAAAGCAGATACATAAAACAGCAAACAGAGACGGCTGGGCTATTTATGAACCAGATTATCAGTACATTAATCAGACCTGCTGTTTGGCACTCCGTGCAACAGTTTTCACAGGTCTGGGTAACCAAAGTCTGATGCTGTTTTATTGGCTGCTTGAGATCGATGGGCGACCCATTCACACTCCAAGAAAATTCAGATTACTTAGAGATAAACTTCACAATACTTCATCAATATTGCTGATTTGGTTTAGCCGAGCATGAACCACTTTTTTTACACTAGAATAATTCTGTCCTATTACTATTTGGGTGCTCTTTGTTTGCAGTCTAAGCAATTATTTCTGTCTGTTGTAATAAAAATGTACTCACAAGATTACTTCTGTGTGTGGGTAAAGGCAAAAACAGACAAAAGTGGTTCTTTAAAAGCATAGGGACCATTATGGGGCAGTTTTGCTTCAGGGAACTGGTCGAATTTGATATTTTTAAGTTGTTTTTTAAATATATTTTTTGTTTTTCTATTTTAAATGAAAATGTATATGGCTAGTCATTTGTATTTGATGCACATTTCTTATGCTTCTTTTTGTTCTTAAAGTTCCTTCAATTAAACAAGTTTTAATAAATAAAAGAATATATATTTTGGTATTAAAAAATATTCATTAAATGTGGGTCAACTTTAATGAATATTTGTATTGTCATTTCACTCAGAAATTGTTGCTTTGTACTGCCAAATATACATCAAGCTCACGTTTTGCACTTTCAAATACACAAAAAAAAAATGCAGATTTGGTGAAAAAAATTATTGCAAAATATATATAAAAAAACATAAATAAATACAATTTCTGCCAGTTGAAAATATGTTGGATAGTCTTGAATTAAACCAAGTTCAATGAAAACATGTTTTATTGTTTTGAGTCAAAATATGCAAAATCAAAGTGGAATTGGTAGAATAGCCTTTTTCAGTGCAAAAAATCCAGATTTTCTTTGCAAACAAATGCTCTATTATTTGCCATCAAATCAACAGGTTTTTTGCAAGTGAGTGCTTTTATTAATTGTTGCGATACAATGGAGGAATCTGAATTTTCCCCTTCCCGTACGACTTATCACTACCCCTAACTTTTGCTAATGAAGAGTTATCAGTAAGTGCTCCACTCCTATTCCATGACATCATCAATAGTAGCCGGTTTTATTTGTTAGCGTGGAGATTTTAACGCTTGGAAATGCAAAACAACATTGGTTTACTATTTAAAATCATGCTAAAACAAAAAGTCATTACTTACCTTAAAATGTAAACTTCTGTGCTTCAGAGCACACCCACATGAAGAAACTTCTTAATACTCCTCAGAACAGCGCTATGCGTCCTACCGGTGGAGTGATACAAAACTTAACGTCCCTTCACTCTACCCTAAAAAAATGGGAAGTGGGGGGAGGCTTGAAAGCAGATTTTCCTTTCTTTTGCTATTCTCATGTTGTGTATGTCTGTGTACACACATTTCTTTGTGGTTAACAAAAGCAAAATATTCATTTTTGGGGTGTTTTTTTAAGACAATTTAATTCTTAAATGGTTACCCCTTATACTTATTTGCTTTAACTATAATGCACAGATGAATCCCATTAGTTACACAAACAAAGAAAAAAATAAAGTCTTTACAAATATATTTTTTTGTCTCCAAAATTAACAGTTGAGAAATATGTTATGGTTGATCCTAAAAGGAAAAAGCAGCAAAAGATTGATGTTAAAGCCACTCAAACATAGTCAGAGGTAACTTTCAGATGGGAGCAAGTATTAGTTAATGAGGCATGAGAATGTGGTTTGTGTTCCCAAAATAGCTCCCATTATGTTGCATTGTTGAGGCTCCGTCAGTCTTGCTGCAGTCTCCTCTGTCAGTCTCCCTTCCCTCTTTCAGCTCTCTTTAAGCCACTACAATATTATCTCTGTCTGTGAGGCTTGAGGCTCTATCTGAACTAATTAGAATTTAATGGACCAAAAGTGATTGGTGTACTTCCAGAAATAAAGTGGGCTATTCATATGTAAAACAAACAAACACTATTTGGTACAGAAGTATTGTTTGGTGGAGTCTCCTGGCAGAATGGCGGTGACACTCTCAGACAGTGAGGAAACATGCCGCCTAAGAAGCATATTTAAATGCATGAGGTTTTTTTTTTTACTTCCCTTGTTCTTTTATCGCACTTATTATTGAAAAAACATAATCTCTGCAGTTTACTTTTTTTGGAATCTTTCTTTTTGTTTGTGTTTTACTTCCCACGTTGCGTTTTTTTTTTTTTTGCTCGTCCCCTCGGCGGGCGCTCCTTCCAGAGAAAACCTCCTCGCTGAAAGAAAAGAGCCACTCGTTCCTCTATGGAATTACCTACTAGAGACGTTTTCTTTTAGTTCTTTCATGAAGTCTTTCTCGCTGTAATTTCTTGTTTTTATGCCCTCCCTCCCTGCAGTTTGTCTAATTTTCTGCCTGTGACTCTCGCTGCTGCCGAGGCTCGGTAGCATTCCCTCACCGCTTCCCTCTCCTTGTTTCTCATAGTAGCATAACTGATGGCTCTAATTTGTGTACTTTAAAGGGCCAATTCATAAAAGGTACTTAGGCTCGATAAGGAAATTGAAATGAATGACGACGGTCTTATCGCGGCCCTCTCCCTCCCCTTTTGCTTTCATTCCCGGGCAAGTGAGGTTTCATGGCTTCAGAAGGAACACCGTCGCCGCGAGAATAGAAATGCAAATCGGAATGCCTTGACACAATTGAAGGGCGCCTCTTTATAAAATCAATAATCGTAGTCAGACGTCGGGTGGAGAGGAGAGTTACGACGATAGAGGAAAGGTTGTTTACATGTTGCTGTAAGTAGGAAATGTGTGTCGAGGCTGGAGATGGGAAATGACTGCATAGTGGGGCACGGCGGGATGCAAATGGACCCGGATTTATGAAACCGCTCACAAAATCTAGATCAAAATCTGGCCAAAACAGATGTATTCACTGGGTGTACATGACGCTGGCCAGTTTTCAACATCTACTGTTATTCCTCAAATATATGATATAGATGCTGCATAAATCTTCACTGTATTTGGCAACACATTTTGTCAAAGTGTGCTGTTACAAAAAAAAATATGCATGAACAGACAATTTGACTACATAAAACAGAAACCACCAAGTTATGAGATGTGATGAAATAGAAGAACTTTTGACTACAAAAAGATGCGTATAACAGACAAAATACAGTATCTGTACTCCAAATATGGATATATTTTGACAGTTGTTCCTCTCATTGCTACATGGAAACATTGACTGTATATCTCATTAACACAACAGACACGACACATCCATTTTGAAGATTTCAACAAAAGCCGTCTTTTTTTGAAGGCGATCTTTTACCTTGTAGTGCAGGAGCTGCTTCTGAATGATGGCACTTTCAGCGGTACTTCTTTGTCTCTGTAACCCAGTTTGACAACTTGCTGTCCCGCATTAGTCCGAGGAGGGAAAAATAAAAAAAAAGACTTTAAAGTCTCCAAGCAATAGAAAAAAAGTCATGAAGTTCAGGAGGAGAACGATCAGAACAATCTTCTCCATGTTTTATTTGACTGTCAAAAACTGATACAAACACTTGCAGTGGTTGTTAGTGGGAACGTAACAAATATAGTAGTCTATTTATGTATTGAAAATTCTGATACAATTCAGTTCTTAGTATAAGTTGCACCCAAGTCCAAACAATGAATAAAAGTGCAACTTATACTCCAAAAAATGTGCTATATTTAGAAAATACCAACTTTAGGGGATGATTTTTTGGTATTTATTTGTTGCACCGTAAAAGTTAGATGAGGCTGAAGTTGGCTTTCAGTTATTTAGCTTCCACTTTGAGAGCTATGGGAAAATCAACATTACATTTTATTGGTTCCCACACAAAATCTGGAGTAGAGTTTTGCAGAGATTGAAGATAAACTTTTCCCTCAAAAGTTAGGAGAAACTGGATACCGAAAAAAAAAAAAACGATCAGACGCTAACTTCAGTCTCGTACAGGCCTGACTGTGCAAATACTGTCCGACATGAAACTGTTCCGTCACCTGAAAAAGGTTGAACACCACTGATCCCCAAATTAATGTTGGTCTTTGAAATACTTTCATTTTTTTTATCAAATTATACAACCTCCTCCAAAAAAATGTCACTTTTCGCTATGCAAATACAATGAGGATTTATTGTGTTTCGTTTTCCACATTTTAAAGTTTGTATCATCTGAGCCTATAGCATTTCAAAATAACTTTATAGAGCTGTAAGTGGAGAGGTGCAGCGCCATGTTTTGACACCCCACCCCGACTCTGTACGGCCCAGTGCCCAGTAATCACTCTGCTATTGGAGGGCTGGCATCAGTGGCTTTGCCCTCCTCACCCCCAACCACGGCCTAAACAACAGTTGTGAGAGCTCTTGACAAATTGGAGCGAGTTAGCCAGTCCTCAGTTCATTGCACAGCTCTGAACGCCTGTGAAACAACAACAAAATACAAGTGCACATAAAAGAAAGAGTGAGCATACTCAGTTTATGTCTCTGTTTTTTTCCCTCTCTCTTTTATTCCTGATTCCCCCTCAACTCAAGTCTTTTTCTCTAAACCACACACCGTCTTCTGAAGACCTGTTTGGGCTGCAACCGGGCTCCCTCACTGTGTCATGCTCAGAAATCAATCAAGGGTTAAGCTCACACCTTCTAACGAGCTCTTTTCAGAGGTACGTCTGAGCCGGGAGGTCAGGGCAGCCTCAGTTAAAGGTCCAAACGCTCAAGAAACGCGAGGCTGAGCCAGACAGACGTGATAGAAGAACAGAAGCCAGAGACCGAGCTGTCTGACGGGGGGGGTGATCAGACAAACAAAAGGACACTTGGCTTCAGCACTGCTCATAGACACAGGTTTTACCGGAATTTAGATCTAAAGATGAGCTAAGATTCATGTAAACAAGTGTTTCAACGAGCATGAAAGCTGAAAATAATATTTTTACCAACAAATGACCAATTTGTGTCCAAGCAACTGTGAAGGTGCAAATGAAAAACCAACACAACACCTAAAAAGAAAAAGAAAAAAACAGTTTACACTCCCCAGACGCCTGGTTAGGTATACCTTGCAAGGATCAGATTCATTCCAGAACAGCCTTCAATCTTGGCGTTATTGGTTCAACAAGGTACTGGAAACACTCCTCAGAGAATCTGGTCCTACTGACATGATGGCATCACACAGTTGGAGCAGATTTGTCAGCTGCAACTCCGTGATACTAATCTCCCATGGCGCAACATCCCAAAGGGGCTCCATTGGGTTGAGATCTGGTGACTTTGGAACTATTTGAGTCTAGTGGACTAATTCTTCAAGAAACCAGTCAAAGATGATTCAAGCTTTATGACATGGCGCCTTATCCTGCTGGAAGTGACCATCAGAAGATGGGTACAATGTATTTATGAGGAGAAGGACATGGTCAGCAACAATACTCAGGAAGGCTATGGCGTGGCAATCATGCTCAGTTGGTACTTTGGGGACCAAAGTGTGCCAAGAAAACATCATCCACACCATCATACTTGTATCTGCCTATAGCGTTGATACAAGGCAGGATAGATCCATGCTTTCATGTTGTTGACATGATTCTGACCCTACCAATTAAGAAATAGAAACTCATCAGACTTGGGAATGTTTTTCCAATCTTCTTTTGTCCTGTTTTGGTGATTCTGTGTGAATTGTTGCCTCCATTTTTCTGTGTGGTCTTCTGTTTGACGTGTTGTGCTTCTTAGATGCTCTTCTGCAGACTTCGGTTGTAACCAGTGGTTATACGTTCCTGTTGACTTTCTATGAACTAGAACAAGTCTGCCCATTCTCCTCTGGCTTCAACAAGGCATTTCTGCCCACAGAACTGCAGCCCACTGGAGATTAGATGATACAGAAGAGCTGACAAAAAAGAACTAAAAAAAGGATACACTTAACTAGACTGAGGGTAATTAACTAAAATGAAGACAGCTGTGAATCATGAGAAACCTGGTGT
>NC_050529.1:11067554-11067670 GCF_002922805.2 Oryzias melastigma | reverse complement strand
AAACTTTAGCACACAGTTCAAAGTTCTCAGCCTGATTTCTCTCTATTAAAATGCGATTTCTGTCCCGTGATGATTCCTCTCCATCGGATTATTTTTGAAGTCGATTGCAAGACACT
>NC_050529.1:11056299-11067493 GCF_002922805.2 Oryzias melastigma | reverse complement strand
ATGTTGTTGACATGATTCTGACCCTACCAATTAAGAAATAGAAACTCATCAGACTTGGAAATGTTTTTCCAATCTTCTATTGTCCTGTTTTGGTGATTCTGTGTGAATTGTTGCCTCCGTTCCTGTTGACTTTCTATGAACTAGAACAAGTCTGCCCATTCTCCTCTAGCTTCAACAAGGCATTTCGTCCCACAGAACTGCATTAGATGATACAGAAGAGCTGACAAAAAAGAACTAAAAAAAAGATACACTTAAATAGACTGAGGATAATTAACTAAAATGAAGACAGCTGTAAATCATGACAAACCTGGTGTGACTAGTTTCTAGAATATAACATACTAGCCATAATATAATTGACAAAAACCAAACCAAAGTCCACAATCCTCTGATACTCGGTTTGAACTGCAGCAGATTGTCTCAACCACGTCTACTGTACATGCCAATCGAGTTGCTGCCATGTGATTGGCTGATTAGAATGTTGCATTAACGAGGGGTTATATTTGTATAAGCCCAAGTTCACAGAATTCCTCGTCCTACCAAAGGTTTATTTCCTTATAATTTGCTTTACTATTGTTGTTCAGCTCCTCATCCCAGCAGTTCTACTGAGAGGGGCAATGAGAATATTTTATTATTTTGTGACTTTAATAGCTTTAGGGTAGGTAGCAACAGCAAAAATGAGTCTTTTGTTTGGAAGCTTTCTTTAATGTTGAGAAAGTTGCAACAAATACTGAGCCCCAGCAGCCATAGAAAGATATAACAACCACCCACGCTGCCCTTGTCCATGGTCATGTTTTGTTCTGGTGCTTTTTGGAAACCATTAAAGCACCAGATTTTAATACCAACCCTCACAGATGGGTTAAACTCCTCTTTCTAGACATCAGTGACTAAATCACGGTAAATCCATAACTCAGACAAATAAAGAAAAACAATCCATACTCTCTTGTCCTTTGTCAGAACTCCAAAAGTTATTTATCCTATTCTGTCAGTCCATGTCAGCAGAAAAATACTGATATTGACAGGCTGGTGTTGCTTAAAGCGAAGGGTTGGAACCAAACAGTTTTAATTACCGGGAGCGTACGGCTACTCACTGTCACATGATCATCAAATCACTGTCATGCGCTCCAGAGCTGTTGTGCTACTGTAATTGCTGGCTGGATGATCGCGGCTCTGTCACCCCTGCAAGCGACCCATCCTATCAGCAAAGAAATGCATCACAGGACGAAAGTGATTGCTCTGAATTGTAAGTGATTAGAGTTTGTCTAGACGTCTCGGGGAGTGATTGGATTGATTTGATGCCAGGGAGTAAATCGGACACTGGCATTGAACTACTTTGTCTGTGTCATCGGGATTTCATACGGCTAATCTCTCTTTTTGTGGTTCTCTCAAAGTGAATTCTTATTTTTTTTTCCTGTTCACTTTAATGGCTATAACCAGCTTTTATTTATATTATTTTGAAGTTTCACTAATAGGAATAAGTAGAAAAAAAATCACCTGAAAAAGTTCATTTGTAGAGAACATTCAAGTTAACAATTCAGTTTTATAGACTATTTTCTGGCTGTTATTTTAATACCAGCCCAGTGAGCTGGTGGTTTTTCGCTGTTTAATTTCGTTCAACTGTAACCTATTTTTTAATTGGACGATCAAAGAACTTGTTGGTTTAAGTGATTTATTAACACAGTTTTTTGATTAAAGCTTTCTTGTTGTGCAAACTAATTAAATAAACATTTACCTACATTTTGCACCACATATTGGGGTATTTATATAGCACATTTCAAGAGAAGGTACTTTACTGTCCAAATGAAGTAATTACAAATTGTTTAGAAGCAGAGAAAGCAAATAATCTCAATGAAACAAGACAGAAAATTAATGTTTAAAGCTGGAAATTGGGATGTCCCGATTAAGTTTTGTTTCAGAGTGGATTTTGAGTGTTTGCTAATATCAAGTCCCGATCTGATACTTTTGTAACACCTTTAACAAATTCAATGAACAGATTGAGGTTTTCTCCCTATTTTTTATCATTTAACACTCAAACAGACCACTTCTTTTCTCTTCAATCTTTTTCTCTTTTAAAATACCCATGTAGGTCGTTGTTTGCAATAAAGGTCCAATACTGTGATTTTCTTAAGTCTTTATGAGTAAACTATATCCATAAACTAGTTCATATATTACCTTTGGCACACTAAAGAACAAATTATTTATGAGTTATTTTTCTGAACTCTTTCCATAACTGGAAATAAATCTCTTAGGCTCCGCCTTTCGCTCCTTGAGGGTGCCGCCCATTTTCATCATCCTAGAGCCAGCCTCTTCACTGTGTTTGTGTTTCACCCATGAAAACAAACATAATGGATGCTAATATTGAGTAAATGCCTTTAGTTAGCCACCACAGACTGGCTATGGCTAATAAGTTCATTTTGCTGTGAAATTTTGATTAGCAAAAATCATCAAAATCATTTTCCTGGAGACGCGGGCCTTTCCGTCTTTCCTCAAGTAATCCATGTTCAAACTAGTTCTCCTAATTGGCTACTTGCTTTTTCCACCAGGAAATAGTCTTCTCCCACTCTCCAGCTATCTTCCGAGTATCACCAATGGGATGAACACTATAAAACACTTGATATAGGCCCTTTAAGACATCCCAATAGATACTAATATGTTGCATTTTCCTGCTCAAGTCAATAGTCCACACAATCACTATGTGTTTGCAAAACCACAGAAGAGAACAAATACAATCCATTTAACAACTAGCTGATTTATTACTAATACATTTATAAAGGTATAAGCGGTATAGCAGTTTATTACATAGCCATTTAAGTTTTTTATTTATTTTTCTTTTTTTTTACAAAAACCATTTAATACTCAAATATCTACTTTGTCGTCAATTATTCCATTTTGGCCACAATTTAAAAGGAAAATATGAAAAATTAAAAGGAAAAAGTGATATTTAGTAACAATTTGTTAAATACGCAGTCCGCTTGACCTACACATCTTTGAGGAGGAACCAAAGCGCTTTGCAGGCACTGGAGTGGGTTAAGAAAAGGTTAAAGAATTTTTGAACTTGGAGAGGACTGAATGGTTTATGACATTAGCTTTCATTGCAAAGGGTCCTTCATCGAGCACAGACCTCCCCAAGTGCCCTTGGTATGTCCGAATTAATGACTGAAGCATCTACAAGATTGTGTCCCATAATGTCTGAAAAGGAAAGGCAGGAGCTGCCAAGTGGCTCGCATCCAGGCGGCTGGAAAAAGTCGTCTCTCCTAGAGTGTACAATAGTGTAAGTTGAATTACTTCAAAACAGGTCGTTTAACTGTTGCAGTTAACATTAAAATGATCCTTTTCCTCTTTTGACAGCACGTTTAGAAATGAATTATAATGTAGATGACATCCTTTTATAGGTTAAAATGGATAATTCACCTGATGCACACTTCAGGGGACTCTATTAGGCTCCTTCAAAAGCCATTCATCTGTTTGGGGATGACTCATTTCCCTTCCTGAACAACCATAACTCTCTCCACTTGCCAGGGAAGCATATATTCCATTTCGGTAGACAACCTGATTTCATGTTACCTTGTACTACTCTCTGATCTAATAAAAATCGGCTCCATTTTGTTCTTAGCGTTCTAATCAGGTCTGTTTGTCTGAAGGATAGATTAAATAGAATAAAGGAGGAAACTCTGAGAAGTACAGAGGATCTTTTCTTATACTTAGCTAATTTTTTATGCATAGACAAAGCAGAGTTTCAGGGAAAGAGTTTTAAGCACATCTGCCGTATTGATTGGTTAAGGAGTCTGCATTCAGAGCACTTCCTTGTAGAGGGGCGAGCGCCTCACAGACACAATGGATCCCTTGTTCACAATGCGGGCATGCAGCAGTCGGCTGCCTGCTGGAGAAACAGGCCCTCGGTCAGGCCTTCTGCCAGCAGAGACACTGCCAGGAGAGGAGATGCAGGAGAGGAGGAAGCAGAGATGGACAGGAGGTGGAGGGAGCAAGGAGGAAGTTGAATTTGTGGAAAAAATAATTTAAATTAGTACAGAGCAGTGATAAAGATAAAACCATTCAAACCAGCTTGAAGATTTACAACATATAAACCCGTAAAAGGGATTTAATTGATTAATCCTATATAACCGTTCCTATTGTATGATCCAAACTTTCTTTAAAAACCCATTAGGTATAATTTAGTCTATGTTTTCTGCCCTGCAGTCCACCACGATCCCACTAGGGGCAGTAGAAGCACCTTTCCTGCTTATTTCAAAATGGCTGCCTCCATGAAATCTCAAAAACGCTTTTTGGCGGGAAAACTTTTAGCTAATTTTCAAAACTTTATTATGAGAATAACTGATCTATTGTTACTCATTTTTCTTTCTGCCTTGAAAGAATGCAAAAATTGTTAATAATTGATTCTATATAGTACAGTTACACCATGTTAAAAAGGTGTGTATCAAATCTGAGACAGTAGGTAAATCAGGCCAAACATTTTTCATCTTAAGCTAACGTTGATTCAAGTAAATCGCCCAACACAACATAATTATACTATTTATATATCATAAAATACATTATGTTGCAAAAAGGTTTTTGTTGATTTCAGTCAGAGGTTTGAAAAACATCTTAATTTCCAAAAATGTGGAATTTTCTGTCAGTTTTTTGCTAAAGAAGGCTTTATGTGGAATAAAGAACAACACATGGGGGAAGTAAAAGCAACTGTTGAGGGAAAGAGGAACAACAGATGATCTATCTCCAGCATGGAACATAAAGGTATTGAGTTGAAAGATGATATAGATGCTAGAAAGAAAAAAAAAGTAGCCAGAAATAAATGATGCATGAAGTTAAAGTGGATACACTATGATGTACCTAAGAAAAGAGAGGACTCTGGGGAGTTTATATGTGTGTGTTTGGCTTTAACTTGAGTGGTGGGGGAAAAAATCTAGAGATCTAGGTTGCAGGTCAAAGATTCAACAAAATATCCACTTTAAAGGTACGATCTGGCACTCTTTTGAGTCAGGTCTGAATCATAGTACCTGAGGTATTCCAAAAGTATTTATTTCTGAAGTCTGAAAATATGTTTTTGCAAACAGTATAAGGAAAAAAAATGTAAGTATTCTACCTAATAAAAATACATATCAAAGTAGTATATATAAATAAACAGTGATAATCTGTATGAAACTAATGCACTACTAATTCTTGTTTTATTTTTTTTATGTCATTACCTGGTTCTAAATATCACAATAAACTTAGGGGCAAACTCTTTTAGTAGAAGTTGTAACAACAAAAAAAATGGCCCAATAAATGTGCAGATTTGGCAAAGGGCCTCCGGGTTCTGTTCACGTAATGAGTGGGGGCTTCTTGGGTGCAGCCAGAATTTAGGAAACTAGACAATCATAGCATTACCTGTGTGGGCTTCTTATGGACACTATGTATCAACCACAGACTTACAGTATGCGCCATTCGTGCTGCTTACTGTCAGTAGGCACCCAGTGTCTGCACCTTACTCCGGTATAGAGTGCATCATAAAGGACACCAGATGACAGCATCATCAGTACGTCCTAAGTCCATACTTACTTGTTGGGGTGACTGTGGTGAAGCGGAAGGGTGGTTAACCTCTGATAAGAACATTGCAGTCTCGATTCCCGCCTTGCCTGCCCATGTTTCAAAGTGTCCTTGGGCAAGACACTGAACCCCACCTTGTCTCTGGTGGTAGGTTAGCACTACTGTTTCGAAGCTGAGCCACCATCAATGTGTGTCTGTGCATGGGTGAATGGGACTGCAACTGTAAAGCACTTTGGGCCTTCGAGGAAGGTAGAAAAGCGCCAAACAAGTATATGCCATTTAGGATAAAGACTGGATTAGCCCAACAAAAACATCATAATACTCTTACCATAGGCACAACAATGGTATGTTCCATTTTCAAGATGTCCCTTAAGGTGGTTGGACGAGTCTCAAGAGAATTTTTTGCGCTCCCCATAATGCGGCCACCCCTTTTTACAACCCTTCACGGGCCTGGACAACCGAAAAATCCACACCACACAGACAGGTCAAGAGTTTTACGCATACATGTCACTAAGGCTTTAGTTACTGGACAATGCTTGTTAGGTATAGAAGGTTTCAGTGCCAAAGTGTATCCAGTCTTTTGACTGACACATTGGTCCAACAAGTTGTCCTTTTTTTGTCATAAAGAAGATTCAGAAACAAGGAATTGTAGTATGGTTTCTGAAAAGTTGTTTTTGATGGTACAAGCTGTAATCAAAAGAGAACACATGCCTCTTTACCATGGGTGCCCAAAGTGGGGCTTGGAAGCCAAATTTGGTTATCTTTAGGCACGCCAAGTCGTGGCTTCAGAAGCTGTGGAGTGTTTAGTTAAACCCCTAACCCATTTCCCATTGATTGTCTATGGCAGGGGTGGCCAACCCTGGTCCTCAAGAGCCTCAACCCTGCCTGTTTTCCAGCCCTCCCTGGACTGCTTGATGCTGACAACCTAAATCAGGTGTGCTCAGCTAATCAGGATGTGGAATTACTTGAGTCAGCTAATCAGCAGCAAGCTGGTCAGGGAGAGCTAGAAAACAGGCAGGGTTGAGGCTCTTGAGGACCAGGGTTGGCCACCCCTGGTCTATGGTGTTCCAAAACTCTACAGCTGTAATATACCTTTGGCCTCCGGGTGGTGCTGTTAGACCTTCTTTTCCCTGCAGTCATGGGTGAGGCAACACCCAAATGAGTCAATCATGGGCTTTTTTTTTCGTGTTAGAAATTCCCAAGAGCCTTCATGGTCACCGATGCCTGTAGTGGCCTTTTTCAGCTAGCCAAGATGGAGCGATAGTGGCAGTGGCCAACGGATAAAGTCAAAAGACCAGCTCCACGCCTCTCATTAGGATCCCAGTTTGCATTTGGCCCATGGACCGGGATCCCATTTAGATTATGGCCCTGTAAGCAAAAAGGTTTTGGCCCCTCTGGTCTATACTTTAGATCTTCTGGGACTATGTTTCAAAAAATACTTAGAAAATCATGTTAGATTTCTTGCCTGAGCATTTCAGTTATACATGTAGTGTATAGGAAGTTTTGTCAGCTTTTCAACAAATGCTATTTTCTGAATCCCCTTTAAATTATTGCCTCTGGTGTGTGACCACGTGTCTGTCAATTTAATGAGGTGTTACTATGCATTTTAAATATTAGCTGAAAGAAATTAGCTAATTAAATAAGGGCAGCGGGGTGAACTATTGAAATCTCAAAAGCAAAATTTTCCCTAAAATGTTCACGTTTGTGAGACTTAAATAAAAAAAAAGACAAATATTAGACAGGCGCCACTGCCTCTCCTCCCCTGACCCCATCCAAACCATCCCCGTGTACGGTCCCGTCTGCTCTTTAAAAATACAGTAGTTCTTGTACGCTTGCCTTCATTGCTTGTGACACTCTCCTGTTTCAAGCCCTTGCTGCTTAGCTGCACTGTGTTCTCCCTAGGCTTAACTACACCTTACGCTTTCCCACCTGCCTGCCTTTGGCTCTGCCTGTTTGGGTTTCAACTTGTCGTACCTGTCTTTATCTGTATGTATCATTGTCCTTTTCTTCAGCGTTGCCTTTATCAGCCTGTCCCTTTATATTTTCCGATTCCTGCATTGTCCTGTCACTAGCTGTCCAGAGTTGTGCCTTTGACTGGCCTGATTGTTCTTTTTTCTTGAGCAATCGCAGGTTGAATCAGGGACTTATTCCCATCTGTATAGGTTTTTTTTAAAGGGGGAATTGACGAAGTTTGATTAAACTGGACATTATTGGTTACCGAACGATGTCACACCAGTGTGTGAGGTGACACGGAACTCTGTTGGCTTTCATGTAGCAGTATTAGGTGTGGTAATCATTGGTTCTTCTGGTCACCTGTGTAGTAAAACTTGTCATTTATGCTCCAATAAAATAAATGGTGTTTTTAACATGTTCTTGAGGCATTTTTCCGATGATGGCGGACATAAAATTTAGAAGATGAGGCTTAAAATTGAATTTCCGAGCAGTTTGGTGGGGGTTGTATGGGACTGTAAGCTAGTGGGTGTCCAAAAATAACAACTGATTTTGGCTAACAATGGCATAATCATGAATTAAAAACCTGGAAACACTTTGAAAATAGATCAAAAGGTTATTGAGAGTGGTACTCTGACAAAAATATCTTGGACTTCACTTTTTTGTTTATTTAATGAGTGCTTTAGGATACGTTAGTTCATAAAGCTTCATAAGTCAGATGTATCATTTCCTGTATATCTGATACAAGCTGTGACTCGAGAGATAGGAACTTAGGGGAAAAATACTGCTCTAAAGGCGTAAAATTGTTGTTGTTATTATCTCTGTTTTATAGACCTAATATGGGGTTAAAGTCTGTCCAAGCTGCTATCAGAGTCAATAAATGTACGTTGGAAAGTAACAGTTTTATCATGTGTGTCTTTCAATCTGGATTTTCAAAAGGTAATCTTAAAGGATAACTATTACTATGTTTAAGCTCAAGAAGTTACAATAGAATGGTTTAAAAAGCAAAATTCTGCATCCCATCTTTTTTATTGTATGGCTCTTAGAATTTAAAGAGAGTTTCCGTATTTATTACCCTTTTAACATCCAAGCTTAACAACACATCCCGAATAATCACAAAAAAGTTCCTACGTATCTGGTTTGTAAATGTACTGTAGAGATGTGAGCAGTAACTAATAGTCATAGGGCTAGCAATAGCAGCCAGTTTTCTTCGTTGTGCTATTTTTAAAAATATTGTGAGGATCCAGTGGAACTGCAGCATGTTTTTTAGACAGTTTGGTTCAGTTTTTGATGTCCTCCAGAAAACGTTGTTACAATTAGCTCTGGGTCGTAGCAAATAAAACACTAGAAAAATCACTCAAAGTACTTTTAATGTGTTTAAAGCAGACAAAACAACTGACAGAAAGTATGAAGATGTGGTGTTGCATGTGTCTCTGGGAATGAAGTGTTTGTTTGTGAAATGGAGCAAACAAACAGAACCAGACAGATGAGTGCCTGCAGGGAGGTGGTTGAGAACCCAGAGCGGCTGCACCGGCTCTGGCTGTGGCAGGAAAACCAGAGGAAAAGTTCTGCTGAAGAGCTCCTAAGGTAGATATTTTATATCCATTCACCTGATTTCCAAATACCTGCATCTGTTGCTAGAGGAGGAGAAACAGCCAGGAACACGGCCATACAGCTCAGGGCTTTAGCAATTGTGGATGAAAGCAGTCTAAATGTAATGAAAGCGAGAAATACGTCAGCCTTCTCTGCCTATTGGAATAAACACCAACGAGCTTTCCTGTTATGGATGCAGCTGAAAGGGAAGTTTAATGCACACCGAGTTTTAAATTTTTTTTTACAAGTCTAACCCCAATTGTGAGTGTAAAGAAAGAAGATCTAAAAGAATGTTGTTTGTATTAAGCATGCAAAAATCAATGCAGGTGGAAATGCAAATTGGAATATGATTACATAACCTTAAAACAGCAAGAGCTTTAGAAAAAAAGCTGAAAGTTTACATATTAAACAGACCGATTGAAGGAGAAAAGAAGATTTATGTTCCTCCTCTCATCGCTTGCTTGCTGTGGCTGCATAATAATTCTGCAGAAGTGGTTGACCTCTTTTTTTTTTTCTTGTCCAGCTGTTCGTGTTTATGTGTACAGACCATGCAGTGATCTCTCAACGCCCCCATCCCGCTCCTGTACTCAGATCCCATTTTTGTAGGCCGTAAAACATTGAGTTGTTAAATTTCTTTATGCGTTCTGCTCCCCTCGCGCCCCAAGGGCTCCTGGCGCGTTTTAAATTGAATGATTGCCTGCAGCTCTCAGGTTGTTTAACCTCTGCAGTGGCACCGACTGCGCTGTTGGACTGTATTTTTAGAAGTTGTGCTCACATTTCCCTTCTCTCCACCTGTGGCAACAGAATAGTGAGGAAAAAAAAAAATGAGCAAAACCCCTCAATGACGATTTCGCTTGAGGTTCTTGACTAAAGTAGGTACCCTGCATGTGTACGTTGTGTCCTACAGTGGAGAAAAGGGTGTTTAAACGTGTGTGTGTGCATGTAAGCACTCACATGTGAAAATGACTACCATTCTCCTTATTTATGACCCTCACCTCTGTCCCGGTTGGCAATTTTTCAGAGGAACGGAGAAGGGAATAGAGGAAGAAAGGTAAAAAAAAAAAAAAAAACAGATAAACTGGACAATTCTGGGGTGAGCGGTCTTCTGGGCCCGTTAGCTTTTATAGCCCACTAAAGAAGAAGAAAGAATGAACATCATTCCTGTCTTGATTGACTTCTCGTCCACTTCTGCGGCTCTGCTGGAAGCTGCTTTCCTCGACTCTCTTAAGTAGCAATAATGGACCTTCTCATATCTACTCTGGAAGCATTTCTTCGGCCTTCGAGTACGGCAAATTACCTCCCATAATCTTACCTGGTCGGTGGTGTTATTATTGTAGATTTAAACAGCTATTCTTGGATGTCACACATGGGCAGACAGCGCTCTCGGGACTTATCGGGTTGGCCAGATATATAATAACGTGAAGGTAAGCAGCAATTACACACTGATAACTTTGCCAAGGGCACAAAGTGGTTTTGTTGTGCTAAGTTGTAAATCTGGATTGTTGGTGGTGTCGTGCTGCACCGGTGGCAGCCGCTTCATCCCAGACCTCTTACTTTTTAATCCCCCACTGAGCTTACTCTGTTTGGTCACACTTTAATTTCCATCCTCATTAAATCTCATTAGTCACATTACAGCTTCCTGTGATGGGATGAAGATCCTCACGGTGGAAGCACATCTTTGATCCTGTTTCTGTGTCACACGTCTTCCCGGTTCCTTTCCGCTCGGCGTGTTTATGCCGTGTATGCTGATGGCTCAACTGTTTGTTTGGATTCACAATCTGGCAGCAGGTTGAGGGTTCGTGGCTTTAACGAAACCCTAAGTTTCCACTGTATGCAATATATAAGGTGGGGAGAGAGCTTGGGCCACACTTGTGATTCAGTGTGCACACCCCCATGGACCGAGGCTTAGGGGAGTGCATGTGCTGATGAAAAAGTAATGTACTGTGTCTGCAAGGTGCGGCTCGCTTTCCCTCTCCTGCCTCTGCAGCCACAAACCCCCATCAACCCAACAACTTTCAGCTCAAACGCTCAGCTTTTTAGTTAGTGACACACCCAAATATAAACAAGCCATAGGTAACTACTAATTTTTAAGCAAAAAAAAAAAAAAAAAAAA
>NC_050529.1:11034402-11056262 GCF_002922805.2 Oryzias melastigma | reverse complement strand
TTGCATTAGCTCTGTTACTGCTAGTGTCAATGCTTTTTGCTGAATGTGGTTGCTGAAGATGCTATAATAATTTGGTGTAATTGCTGAAAGGATTTGCTAAAAATTCTTAAGCTATTTGCGTAATTGTTAAGTTGCTTAAGGATCTGAATTTAGAAATCTCAGCAGACGTCAATTTAGCCCAAAGAGCTAGCATGTTGCTCAAACATTCGCTTAATTCCAAATTAGACCTAAAATCTTCAGTAGATGCCAAATTAGTCAAAAATGTAATATGTCGCTCGAATATTAGCTTATCTTAAAATTAGCCTAAGAGTCCTTAGTAGTCAAATTAGCTCAAAAAGCTAGCATGTTGCTAGTATATTAGCTAATCTTAAAATAAGCCTAAAAATCAGTAGGGACCAAATTAGCTCAAAAAGCTAGCATGTTGCTAGTATATTAGCTAATCTTAAAATAAGCCTAAGAATCAGTAGGGACCAAATTAGTCAAAAAGCTAGCATGTTGTTAAAATATTAGCTAATCTTAAAATTAGCTTGAGAAAAATGTGATCAATCCGCTTGTTTTAAAAACTTTTTCCAAATCTGAATTCTTCAAAACATGCTTAAAAATACAGCTGAAGAAGTGGGTAATTTAAGCTCACAACTGCACTTGTAATTGAGTCTTTGAGTTGGAGTTCAAGGGTGAACAAGTGAATGAAAGTCGACAACGCCCACTGATGATATACTGGAGAGTCGAGGGCCCGGCGAAAGAGGGAGTGGACGGTAGCAAGGGACTTGTCTTGCAGCAAGTTAAAATCCATCTCCTTCATTTCTTCCTCAACCACAGTTGAGGCTGGAAGTGCTGACTCGGCGGGGTTTGTCTTTGTCCCACTCCAGACTGTAACCTTATTACAGAAAGTTTTCCCAAGGACCCAGCGTTCAAAGGGAACTCTGTTTTTTATTGCTTTGATGGCTTTGAAGTGCAAAACGGCAAGTCTTTAGGCCATATCTTTGTTTTTTTTTAAATAAGAAAACATGTCAAGGATAATATGACAAAAAAGTATGATAGTGTTACATGATTCTGTTTTTTTATATGAAATATCCCTCTCCGGTAATCCTTATTGTTGCATGATCCGTTTCCTACTTTCATCAAACACACCGTTACAATTCAATTTCCCAAGCCTTTTGAAAATTTCCTTAAGCATACAGCGCTATAGAGCTGTTTTGAAGAATGTATGTGATGTGTTATGCATATTTAACATAACCCGTCCTCTAAGGGAAGCCAAAAGCCCATTTGCTGGCTGGGCTCATCTGGCGGTCGTGGCTCTGGCACATACATAACGCTACTTTAGCATAAAATCAAGCGCATACGTGTGGCAAAGCTGGCCGAAAGAGACGTAATTGCTATTGACAGAATTAACAAACACATTAAATCCCCACATTAATTAGAAAGTCAAATGTAGAAACTGTCAAGAGTGGCAGACAGCTGTCATCAATCACCGCTCTCATTGGAGTTGCATGGTAATTCATTTTTCGACAGTTAATTTGCTTAGTTTTGCAGCCAACTTAAAGCACAGCATGTTTTAATTATGGCTGCCCTGAATTGAGTGGTCATTCTTACAACTGTGCCTAGAGGGGAGTGGATGTTTTGGTGCGATCAGGTCCAGTAATGACCCACTACGTCAGGCTGTCAAGGCAGTTTAGTCCAAGGACAGCTAACGGGCAGTTTATTACCTCTTTTAATTGAGCCGCTTGTTTTAATAATTGGGCACCAAACGGAAATCATTATCCAAACAAACAAATGTCTGTTTGAATACAGTGTGACAATCACTAGGTTTCTGAAATAGACCGTTTTACCACATTTGATGTAGGACATAGACCTTCACTACTAACCGATGTTTTTCTCTCTTTTCTTTTTATGCTCCTGTCTTTTGGCTTGGCTGGATTTGGACACGAAATACCTTCCAGGTAATTTTATTTAAGTTTGTATTTTCCTTTTTGAGCATTTCTTTGAAATAAATTGGAAACAGTTGGTGTTTAGATCAGCTTTCAAGAGTTATCTGGTTTCTGACTATCATGCAAACTATTAACCGTATTTCTGGGACTTGGAAAAGCTTGTTGCTAAGGTGATTCTCTGTCACTGATGGTCGCTGCAAATTTTACGGTTACTTTTACAAAATATTATTTACATCAGCTTCTCAAAGCTCTATTTAAAAACAAAAAAACAAAAAACAAACGTATTGTCTATGAAGTAGGCAAATAATCTGTTAAACCTGATATATACAGACTGGACAGACTGCAATATTTTACACAACAAAGCAAACACAAGAGAAAGGTGTTACCAGGTGAGAATTAAGAATTGGATATGTCTGCATATAATAAAGTCTATATTTAAGTCTTAAAGTGTATTTATAGATTGGATCAAGAGCAATTTCTCAGGTTGAATAAAACCTCAGCATCCCTGCTGTCCAGAAGCTCCCATCATCTTTTCTTTGCTTAAGAAACCACATATCTGCTGTCTTTCTTTGTGTGCAGCACCCCTGCATTTGTGTGTAGTAAGAGTAACGGCAGCCTGCACATTGATTCCTTCTGCACACAGAGCGTCACGCTGGGCATGCCAGCACGCTCCACGTGTCAGAGAGGTTAAAATCACATGTTTGTCGGGGCTGAACCCTACCGCTAGACTTCAAAGAAGAACACAAGCACCATGACGAGGCTGACCTCTGACAACACGCCTGTTATCCTCACAAAAAGCAAAGCTGCCAGTCATCTGATTGTACATGAGGCGTTGTGTTTGATGATTAAACCAAAGTCTTCCTTTACAGGTTCTGACAGAATCAGGGTTGTGATGAACACTCACTGGACACTTTTTTGGTAAACCTGCCCAACTGTCGTTAACACACATTTCTAATCGGCCAATCACATGACAGCAACTATTTAAGTCTGGGTCTACACACCTAAATACACTGAGCGACTTATCCTCAGAATGATGAAGAAAGGTGATTGAAGTAAAGTTGAACATGGTTGTGGACTAGATGGACTACTCTGAGTATTTCAGAATCTGCTGATCTACTGGGCTTTTCTACCACAACCATCTCTAGGATTTACAGAGAATGGTCAGAATAAGAGAAAATTTCCAGTGTGTTCTAAGGCAGAGATGCCTTGTTGATACCAGAAATCAGAAGAGAATGGCCACATTGGTTCCAGCTGATTCAAAGGCAGCAGGAACTCTAATAACCACTGGTTAATTTTTGCAGAAGAGCATCTCTGAACACACAACACATACAACCTTTAGGGCTACAATTCACACAGGCTTACGAAAATTGTTAAAAAGAAGATTGGAAAAACATTGCGTAGTCTGATGAGTCTTGATTTCTGCTGCGAAATTTGGATGGCAGGGTCCGAATTTGGCGTCAACAACATGAAATGGATCCATCCTGCCTTGTATCGATGGTTCAAGCCGCTGGTGGTGTAATGGTGTGGGGAATATTTTCTTGGCAAGCTTTGGACCCCTTAGTACCAACTGATCACGCTTACAACACCACAACCATCCCTTTATGACTACAGTGTACCATCTTCTAATGGCTACTTCCAGGAGGATAGGGTGCCAGGTCTTGGATCTGGAATCATCTCAAACTGGTTTCTTGAACATGACTTGATTCAACCTAATCGGGATGTGGTAAAACGGGAGATTGGCATCATGGATGTGCAGTCCACAAATCTACAACGACTGTGATACTATCATGTCAGTATGGACCAAACTCTCTGAGGAATGCTTCCAGTATGTTGTTGAATCTCTGCCACCAAGGATTAAGGCCGTTCAGAAGGTAAATGGTGGTCCAGTACTAGTAAGGTGTACCTAATAAAGTGGCTTGTTTTAAGGCTTTTCAGAAATCTGTATTGAGACAGCAACATGCTAAAAATGAATGGAGAAACGGAGCCAAGTATTGACTAAATGTTGTTAAATTGGAGTCAACCTCTTGGGTATTTTATCTACATTTTGAACTTTAGTGACCAAATGGGATTCTTGGAAATATTTCACATTAAACTCCAGGAAGATTGATTCCCCCCTAAAGAAAAGTCCTATCGACTGTCACCAATTACAAAGAGGCCATAATTTTTTTCCATTTAAAAATCCTTCAGACATTTTCCCCCCCGTCTGTTTCCCCAACTACCAAACATTATGTTCCAGGCTTGCTCTATCTTTATACATATACGCGTTCCTCTGTCCCACAAAATTAATTTCAATTATCGGCCGTGCCATTGTGCTCCCTCCCCTCATCGATTCTCACTCTCAGCATCTCGGGTCACAACTGCTGGAGGACCACACACATAAAAAAGCGCTGTTCGTGGGAGTGAGCACACCGTTCGAATGCGTCACCCTGGCCTCAGACACAGCGGGCACCTTCGCCACCATGATCAACAAAAAATATGAGCAGTGGCAAACAATTACCCCCTTAACGAGGGATTAATTGTGTCAAGATGGAGTGAGGTCAACACAGAGGTCGAGTGACGCTGCCCATTCCTAATGTGTTTATTTTCATTAGTTAGAAAGATTAGTCTTTCCCCTTGCAGCATCGCTGTCCATTGATTTCCGCCCCTTTGTCATTTTTAGAGACCGAACGAGAGCATGTGGGCCCCTTTGCATGCATTAATGTCCATGTGCATGCTGCTCAAAGTAATATTAGGAGTGCTTGATCATAGAGCTGGCTATTGACATGTGCCAGATCAATATTATAAATGCCTTTAACTGTGGCAGTTAATCTCATTTGTCATTAATGCCGGTGGAGGCATGGAAAAGAGTCCTCGGAAAAGTGACAAACATATCAGTCTATTCCAACACTCACTTCCCTCACCGGCCTCTAAGTGTGTCATCATCCACGATTATGACTTGAGGCAAAGCTCGGTCATGATTAGCTGGGACGGTGTTGTGGTGTGGTTAGGAAATAAAAGAATTTGCCTGAGTGGGGGAAAAAATGACTGCCTTTCAGGCCTTTCTGTTTATGCTTGATTTGTGAACCAAAAACAGAAGTTGCTGCTACAGTTGAATCATTTTGTCTGGTAAAAACAGAAGCCCCCCAAAATATGATTGAATACTTTTAACATTTGCACCTATTAATTACTATGGTGTAATGCATAGAATTCAACCATTTAAAGTTGGAGTTTTAGCTCCAGTGTTGACATTCTTTCAACTATAGTAGAAGAAAAGGAGTTATATCCTTCTCGGTGTCCTTGCGCCAATATGCAATACTCTAAGCTAGAAGTACTGGGTTGTATATAGCGGCAAAGCCAATAAGAAAGCTGTTAAAATCAGCGTTTTAATGTCTAATGCATAAACAGTCGAAGAAGGTATACAAGTCTACTGTTGCTGGTGATATCTCCAGTGTTGTCCATCCATCTATCCATCTTCCTCCGCTTCATCCGGGACCGGGTCGCGGGGGCAGCAGTCTAAGCAAAGATGCCCAGACTTCCCTCTCCCCGGCCACTTCCTCCAGCTCCTCTGGGGGGACCCCGAGGCGTTCCCAGGTAAGCCGAGAAACATAGTCTCTCCAGCGTGTCCTGGGTCTTCCCCGGGGCCTCAGCCCAGTGGGACATGCCCGGAACACCTCACCAGGGAGGCATCCAGGAGGCATCCGGATCAGATGCCCGAACCACCTCAACTGGCTCCTCTCGATGCGGAGGAGAAGCGGCTCAACTCCAAGCTTTCTCCGGGTGACTGAGCTCCTCACCCTATCTCTAAGGGAGCGCCCAGCCACCCTGCGGAGAAAACTCATTTCAGCCGCTTGTATTCAGGACCTCGTTCTTTCGGTCACGACCCAAAGTTCATGACCATAGGTGAGTACAGGAACGAAGATCGGCCGGTAAATTGAGAGCTTTGCTTTCTGGCTCAGCTCTCTTTTCACCACAACGGACCGGTACAGCAACCGCTTAACAGCAGACGCAGCTCCAATCCGCCTGTCGACGCTCCGATCTTCTATCACTCATGAACAAGACCCCAAGATATTTAAACTCCTTCAGCTGAGGCATGAGCACTCCACCCACCGAGAGAGGGCAAACTACCTTTCTCCGGTCGAGAACCATGGCCTCAGACTTAGCAGGGCTGACCCTCATCCCAGCCTCATCTCCAGTGTTGTGCGACGTACAAACAAGGCATGTATTGTATGTTCAACAATGGACTAAGCTGGCATTCTTGACCGCACTATTAGCATATGGCATAGGTGTCCAATTCCAGACCTCCTGTCTGATGTTTATCACCTGGATCAGACATGGCTGATAAGGAGCCTTTGTATGCCAGGTTGGTTGGAACACATGTAGGACACCAGCCCTCGAGGCCTGAATTATGATACCTGGTACATAGAGATGATTTTACAGGGATTTGACATTGGTAACCCAATTTCATACAAAAGCGCCTGCACCCACGACCTATCTCAGGTGTGTTAGCTATGGCTACTCCTCTGATCCAGATGATTTGTTGTAAGAGAAGCCCTTGATCAGTCCCAGGACAACCAAAGGTGCTTACACATGTCCTGGCTTGAAGGTTTATTCATCTTCATCACCTGATCCTAGGGCATGTTTTCACAGTTTTAAGAAGCTCGGTGCGAAATGTCGAAATCTTACATTACAGCTTTATTCCATTAAATGAAAGATTTGGTTTCATTGAATTCCAGCCCGGTAAACCAATATTCCTTCACCACAATCACTTTTCAAAATGTTGGTTCTGTGTTTTGACAAGGACCGATTCGTCACCATCAAATCCAAGTCCCTGACTGGTTCAATCATTGCGTGTTTTGTGAGAACCCAAGAAATGAATTAAAAACTTGTGTGGCGATGCATACCTTTTGAACACAGAAGCCCCACAACTTTTTTTTTTTTAACTTGTCCTGTCCACAGAAGCCCCACAACTCGCCAATATGTCCATTTTGGTAGACTTTTCATCAGAAGTGGTCGCTCAGAAGTAGTATTTCTGTCATGCGTGCAGTTTACGGATTACAGATGCCAGATGTGCAGTCTTTGTAGCTCAGGATATATGTTCCCCAATAAAACATCAGATGTCAGGACAAAAGTTTACGACTAGCCTAGTTGAATGATAATAGCCCTCTGCCTTCTGTCTTCATCTATATATAAAACACCATTTGTGAATTCATTTGAGCCCTTCTTTTTATTGATAAACATAGTGGAGATTATTCATTTACTTAATGATTCATATTTTTTTAATAATTCATAATTTTATTTGACTTGAATAAGCAGAGTTGTTTTGTTTTAATAAAACTATTAAAGAACACCAAGAAAACCGACTCACTAAGTCATCCTTAGTATTATATTTTCAACATCTTGTTCCACTGAGGGCTGTAAAAAGCACATTTATATTAGCTGCATTTCCATCATTTGTTACCGGAAGCCATGTTCTGACAAGATGGTGAGAACAGCTTCAAATGAGCCCAGCTAAAACCACACGCTGCGTCGACATGGAGTCATTGGCAGCAACTTACTGGATAATGATATACAGCAGCTCTGGTGCAATTACCTTGCTGGGAAAACTAAGATTACCGTAGAATTGTTAGGTTTGTATGCAAAATGATTCTTCTTAAGACTTCTGTGACATAAACATACACTCCATTTGCTTCTAGTGGGATCTCAACCAGTTTGAGGCACGATACTAGATTGATATCGCTTGACTATATAGATTAAGAAAGATGTTTTTATATGAAAGTTGTATAATGTTGGTGTTTTTATCATACATTTTCTAGCATTTTAATGTCTGCTTATTTTCTATAAATCCAGCATCCTTGTTAGAATCTCAACACATTTATGTCAATGTAAGCACGCGATTTTTTTTTTTTTTTGTTGTTTTATTATTTTATGCAAGTTTGTGTGCACATGCATATTTATAAGTGCACACAGCACAATCTTTAGAGATCTTCTTTAATTTTTTTTTATCGTTTCTCCTTTTGGCAATCACTTATTTTTCTTTTAGAGATGCAGCAGCTATTTATAGAGAAGAAAGGAGAAACCTTCAAAGCTGATTCCATATATCAAAGCTGTCTCCATTCGTCTCCCTTCATGATGTCCTCCTCTCCAGCAACCATGATCTAAAATAGGGAGACAGGGAAAGCCCCAGAAGAAATCCTGCTCTTTCGACTTCCCCAGAGATGGAGCAGGGGAAGAAAAGCCCAGCAGGGGCACAGACGAGTCGAAAAAAAAAAGTGTGCGAAAAAAGGAGTGTACGAAAGCGGGGGAAGTGCACAAGTTTATTTTTGTTTGCATAAAATCTGTGTGCATGTGGACGTGCTGGCTTGGGGGTGTCACTCACCTCGGGGGTATGATGTGTTGATGCGACACTCATTGTCCCCCGCAGCGGCTAATGAAATTACAATGAGGCCTAAGAGGTCCGTGTTGAGGAAGCCTGTGAGGTGCCGGCACCTCCATCCATTTTAAACCTAATGTTTCCCTCCGGCAGGCACCGCTTCCCCTGTACATCCTCATTCAAAAGCAAAAAGGGAAAAACGGGACCTGGAATGGAAGACTTCGTTGAAAGGAAAGAGCAACCTATAATATAATAATTATAATGACCACCAAGACTGACTCTCATCTATTTAAGAGGGAGAACTTGCACAAATGGTGGCTGACTAAATACTTTTTGTCTTTCGGGTTTAAAACTACTTATGGATATTTTCAACTCCAAAGTTTTTGTTGATCAAACTACGTTTTACCTGAGGAAAAACTCTCCTACAATGGAACAAACAGCATAAAAATAAAACAAAAATCGTGTTTAACGACTTAAACATCACTTGAGTCACATGGTTGTATCTGCTTTTGGTCCCACACTCCCAAATAGCACTTGCTCTACTCGCGCTGGGCCTCTGTGTCTGTATTTTGGGGCGTCACAAAAACGGAACAAAGTGTACGCCATCGCAGAACGGGCCGTTTCACACGGCACCGGGAGGCAGAACAGAAACGCTCTAAAGGCAGAACAGAGGGTGAGAGCAGCGTTACTGTGTTTAGGATTACCTCAACATTTTCTGCTCTTTTTGTTTGGCTTGCTCCATGATTTGGACTTTTGTTCTATTTTATTAACATATACGGAATATACCTAGATTTTTAATTGCCCTCTATGTGTAACTGCAAACATTTCAGCAATTATTCCTTGTTATATTGCAATCAAGACTATTTTTTTTTAATTTTCTCCCGTTGACGTTGGAATTATACAATATTTCAATCTTTGTGTTATTTTAAATTCTGTCCCTACAGACTTTTATTCAAAATATTACCCAAGATCTATGTTAACACGTGTGTTGGGCTCCCACATTTAAAACTCTTGTGTTTATGTGTTACTTCGCAAGTTTTTCAGTCAGTTTTCGGGCTTCTATGCACAAAATGTGCACCAACTTTTTGCTTGTCAAATGTTGAACTTTGACAAATCAGAGGCTTAAATTTGGTATTGATATATTGATGGCGTCCTTTTCAAAACACAGAAGTTCCAACCGTTTGAAATTTGATTATAAAGGAAAAATGAATATTCTGAAAGAAAGAAACCTGGAGTAAAATTTGCAAGATTAGCACCGCATCGAAATTTCACACCAAACCTCTTCCATGCTTCCTTTAGAGTTGACTTTTTCAATCATTGTTGCATTTATGTTTAAAAACTTCAATTCAAATTTATGTAAATTATTTTCGTTTTGGACCTATTTTTCAATCATTCTCAATGTTTATCCACTTTATGAAGAAAAAATGATTTTTTAACAGCTTTATATTTCAGTACATTTAACCCTTTTACATAGTATACTGCTAATATGCAACGTAGCACTAAACCCATGACTCTACGCAATTTAGCATCACCTTGAATGGCAAACACCTGCAGAATGTACTTTTTTTTAACAGAATTTGAAATAAAGTCAGGGTTGAAAAAACAATTTTACTAAACAGTACATTAATTCTTCTATATCAAGAAATATTCAGCACTCAGAATGTTTCCCAGCAGTATGAAACTATACCGGAATAACAAGGTAACTTCAGTCATCCCTACAGAAGTTTTGGCTAAACAGGGATGTTTTAGGTATAAATCACCAAAGGAAGTTTTGCTTTCACAAGCCTGGCTGGGACCTGGTTCCTGGAAGTGCCTGTCAGCTGAATGCTCTGAACCCTGTTTCCTGTTTGGAAACTATTTTAGCAACTGCAACTACACCTGCAGTCCGAGAGGAAAGTGCTCCGTCGGTGGAAAAATGTTGAAGCTGAGAAAGTCTGAGCACTTGTTTACTCTAAAACAACCCCCACGTGCGCTCTGGGCATTTGTTTGAACACACCTGCACTTTAAAAATGAACTGAACGGTTTTTTATATATATACTCCATACACAGACTTCTCCACTTTGGACAAAAGTGACTGAACTATTTAGGAAAAAATAAAAACACTTATTAAATGTTGAACACTATGCAAGGTTCTCCAATGAGATCAATATTAAATGCTTTCAAACAATCTCCTAACAACTTGATTTTCCAAACAGAGCTGCTTCTAATAGTGTTTTAGCACATTTAGGGTTCATTCAAATGAGGCCAAACTCCTTGATGTTCTTGTTTTTGTGGCCATCCAAATCAAGTACCACCGGCAAGCCGCCCAGTGTTACAAAGGTATATATAAAATTGGGTCAATATGTACACCAGATGGCCACCTGAGGCGTACATTCATGACCACGCCAACGAGAAATCAGAAAAACTTCTGAACTCCAATAGAGTGTACACTAAATAAAAAAGGCAGTTAGTAAAGTAAAGCATTCTTTATAAGTCAGAGTAACACTTTCATCCTTGCAAAAGATGCAAGATGTTGCCATACAGAATTGGTAACATAATTACATTTGAAAGAAAATTAAAGATTTTATTGGGAAACAAAGTGCTCAGTGCTTCTGATCTCCCAAAACATACTTTAAAAAATTGATCGAAGAAGTCAGATTTTAGAAAATCCAATTTAGGTCTTAGGAAGTGCACTGCTGCAAGGCCTAAAATCAGTCAAAGGAATATTAAAAAAAATCTTGCACTTCCATTTCTGTAAAAAGAACATTGGATACTGCACCAAAAAGAAAAGATTGTAGCGATTTATCCTAAAATGGTTAAATACAATGTACACAATAAGAGGTGATGGTATTTTTTTCTTGCAACTTTTCAGTTTTATTATACTTAAGACTTTAAAGCATAATTTTGTTTTTTTTGTTGACAAAATTACCAACACAGACTCTCGACTAAGTGCTTTTTGTTGAAAGTTAGCCTCTGTTGTCACAATTCAAATGTACAAATTGATTTATTTAAGGCAAGAAAAGTAATAAAGAAAAAGAAAAGATTGAGGAAGATTTTCACAGAAGGGATCAAATGTGCAAATGTGAGGTAAAAACTTTTAGCTTTTGCTCATTCAAAATATTTGCACTAAACTAAATTAACAAAGAAAAGATATGTCCAAATTCTCTTCCAAATCCCTAACTACTAAAAAGCTATAAAGCTAAAGCTATCTACACTGTAAAAAGTGAATCTGTAATTTGCTCCATTAAAATGTTTTTAGTTTATCAAATTACAATTTTGGGTTGATGGTTTACTCAGAAATTTAAATTGATAAAAACTAATATTTTAAATATAACATATTAAAGAACTTTTGTTGATTGATTGAATGTTTCACTTTTTACAGTGTAGTCCCCTGGATTTTACAAGCAATTTGAACTTTTTTTTTTCTAAATACACAGAATGTGACAGATTTTCTTAAGTAAAACGCTAATAAATATGAAAAAATTGTGAAGACTTTTTATGAATGTATTGTGTTCCAATGATAAAATATTTGAATGGATCGTACATTATAAAATGTGAAACGTTGGATTAGTTTTAATAGTTCTTGCTAAATAAAATTTTTGACATGAGTTAACATAAACCCAAAATGTTAATTTGATGAAAACAAAACAAAAAAATAAACTTTTGTTAAGTGATCCAATGTTTCAATTTGTTACAGTGTAAAAAAAATCTATTTTTTCAACCCCTTAAAAAAATGAAAAAAAAAAACTGAAATGCAATGCATTATGGTCTATATTCGCCAATCTAGTGAGCATTGATGCACACTGATTATTTGCAGAGAATTCTGGGAAATGTCTAGGGCCCTACAGCCTATAGTGCACTAAGTAGTGAAGGAATTCTGACACAACCTTAAATATGAAGGAGTTACCAATACAGTGATGAATGTTTTGATAAAATAAACCAAGATGTTCTAAAAAAAAAAAAAAGACTCAAAAAGCAGAATTCTTCTCGAATAGGTACTGTCCAATTTAGCCGTTGCACATTCCCAACAGTTCAGCTCTCTTTGAACAGCTGTCTGCAGTTTCTAAGTGAACCATCAACCGTGATGTGTGTGCTCATACTAAGCAGTAGATTTTTGTTGCATGTGGCAGACAGCTATAAAAATGTAAAAATCTCGTTGGCTCCGACTTCCCTTAAACTGCCTCCAAATGCAGTGAATTATTTTTCCTAACAGCCTAATATCGTCATCACAGGGTCATCATTATTACTCACTCTGAAGCCAGTATGAGAATCTGGTTGGAAGCTATTTAATGACTAGCTAGCTGTGCTATTGCCTTGCAGAGAGGGATGCTAAGAGGTCACTTTTGGGTTAGCTGGATTCCAGATATAAAAACCATTATTTTTTCTGTCTAGTGCAGAAAGATGACTAGAATATAATGTGATGTATGTGAGTAATACTAGTGTATGAATATGAATGTTGTTGTTGGGCTCGTGTACCAGCCATTTCCAGCAGTAATTACATTGTCCTATCTTATTCAGTGGCTGCACCTTTTATTGTGTGGTACCTCAGCTTTCCGGGAATGCCAGGATTGTTTGCTGTAACGGGAGGTGATATTCCAAAACAAAACTAACATGCCTGTCTTTTGTGGCTTGCCTTCCAATTGTTGAATATGTAAATGCATGTGCTGAATATCTCTTGGGCTACAAATGGGTTTTTTGGTGCCTTTTTTTCTTTTTTTAGGATATGCAAGCTATAAAATACTGCAAGCCAGCTGTCTATGCAATTTTTTGGAGGATTAATTGGTTACGTTTGGAGAAAACAAAACACCTTCATAGCCGTAATGACCCGACGATATTACTAGATGTGTGTGTGTTCAACTATCCTTGAACGAAAGTGACATCATGGACCCTGAATGCAATTAAGAACCTGTCAAGCATCCTTCCTCCCACCCTAAACTCGTGCCCTCACACACAAACAAACCTAAATGCACCTTGCCTCTGTAGACTGGTGTCAGCATGTGCTGCATGTAAAGCTACATACACACCAGGCATGTGTGGCGTGTTCAGGAACATACTAAACAGGCTTTCTTGGACTAACCCAATACTGGCGCATGTATTCAATTGGAAGAGGCTTGGCGTGAAATGTCAAAGCTTTTTCTTTCTCGGCTCTAAAATGAAAGATTTCAGCTGAATCTGAATTGCTTCCCTATCCCTACAGCTTCTCCCTATCCCTACATTAAATAGAGAGATACTAAAAAATAGTGTCTTCAAACTCAGACGATACTACCACTCAACAGTCGCCAGTCATAGTGCATGGGGGCCTATAGGGTTAAATCAGGATCAGCTTAAAGGGAATGAAGAAACAGATTGAAAACTGAAGAAATAGACATTGTAACTGTTTTTTTTTTAAAACTGTAAAAAAAAAACTAAAATACATTTAAAAACAAGACATTGTAAACTTAAAAATAAATGTTTTTTTTAAAAAAAAAGCTGAGAAGTTGAAATAAATCTTGAAAATGTGAAAAAAAATAGGGAAAACTTGAAATAAAAAAAAAAAACTTTAAATGTAAAAATTACTGATTGAAACAAAAAAATATCCCTTCGTAACTACTGCTGTTATAGATTTTATTATTTTTTTCTTAATCTTCTCTTTCAGTCCTCAATTTCACAGTTTCAATTCTGATTTTCAAATCTACACTGCTGAGCTGAGCCTAAATTCACCTGGGGGAGGGGTTTTCAGCTCATTGGCTACCTGAAAATGCAATTTCTATTTTCAGTTTTCAAATTTTCAACATTTTAAAATGTCTATTTTTCAAGTTTTTAATCTGTTTTTTCATTCACGTTAAACTGATCCCAATTTGACCCCATAGGTGCCAGTGCAGGGAAAAATACATAACAATATCGGTTTTATAACTGAACTCATTTAAGTTTTCCATTGATTAAAAAAATACTTACATTTGAATGTAAACTTATGTGCTTCAGGGCACACCCACATAAAGACATAGACTTTTCCTCTGCGTCACAACCGCGATGTGGATCACCTTACCGGCGGAGGGATTAGGGCTGTAACGAAACAAAAAACATATTTAAAATGATAAACACAATTTCTGTCTAAGTCTTGGTGTTTTTAGCACTTTTGTAAATTGTGATCTCCTTAAATAAAGGTATAAATGTGTTTCACACATATATTTGCAATTTTCATACATCCAGTAAAAACACATATAAATAGCAACAATTATGTATAAAAACGTAAGAATTGTAGTTCGATTTGTGAATCGTTCTACTTGATACGTGATTCACACCTCTAAGAGGGATAGCCAGCCCTATGTCCATATGACTCCTCCTTAAAAAACACCACCACAGCTTCAAATGCCCCTTCAGTTGTTGCAGTTTTGAACATGGATACCAGTAACACCAATATGCACACATTTACATACTTTGTTTTGGAAATGGTCACTCTAATGCGCATCTCCGAGTCGCTGTGAGGGTAGCATGATTCTGTTCACATGCGGCACATGCTGAAAGCATTGAAATGTCCCCCATACTTTATTGCACCAGCGCCATTTGTAAATGCCAACTGCTTCCTCGGATCCAGAACTCCACCCTTCTCCCGCGATTGGACCGTCCAACGAAAGCTTTGGCTTTTAAGAAATTAAAGGAATAAACCACTACGTAGGGAGAGGCCGCTCCTGGAATGGCTTCACCACAGATGCCCCATCCTCCAAATATCAGGAAGACATTGTAAACAAAGACAGATGCTGCAGTAAACTACACTAAACAGAAGGCTTTTTTTCTCTCTGTGAATCCAGCTAGAAGCCCAGAATTGGCCAAATTGAGACAGAAGCTATTTTGTGGGTTTTGAAGGTTTTATGTTGTGAGCAAGGGCAGGGAGGGGTTTGTGTCAGTTGGCTGCACCAATAAAAGCACTTTGATCACAAAGGATGATAGGAGACAAAGATCACAATGCTGGCTCCTCCCCGAGATGCCTCTCAAGCTTCATCTTTCTTTTTCTCTGTATCTCCTCCTCCATGGCGCACTCACTCAATTCCCTGAACCGTCACAGTAAATGGCTATCTTAGAGTAAATTTATAACTGCCACTTCTCCTGACAATCAAATCCTATCACTAGATTCTCACCGTCTATCGCTTTGGCCCCTATGAGTGGGGGTGAAGAGGGGAGGAGGAGGGAGCAGTATTAGAAGGCTGAAGGGTGGCGAGGCTGGCGTGGCTGATCGACTCTATTTGTACACAATTGATGTGCAGGTAGTAAGCAGTGCTCCTTCCCTACCTCGTTTTTTATCTCTGACTTTTGTACACCAGCATACATGTTCTTTTTGCTCTTTTCTTTAATTGATGCAGACTTTCTGAATCTCAATAACATTTACCGATTTTATTGTTGCTACATTTTGATTAGTACTTGGACTTAACTTGACCTATAAAACCCTGTAGAGTACTGATTGGTGAACATGAAGTGGGTCAACCATATTGACTAGAATGAACTCTGACCAATCAAACATTGTTGACCATTAAACCTACCTAAATGAACATAAACGTTATTGTTTTTCACGTTTTGGTATATCTCCTATAATTGGCTTTCACTGAACCTGAGATGAGGTTTTGCACTTCCTGATACCCGACCCTGTACTTTATCTGGGCTGGGGACTGGCACGGGGAGACTCAGACTTAGATCCCCCCAGTGACCACATAGTCAGGCTGTAGTGTGAAGGGGTTTTCCCAGAATAAGCTAGTCACAAACTCAAGTTTCCCACGAAAACGGCCTACAAAAGTAATTCAAAGTCCCACATCCATCTGTCATAAATTGGCAGACGACTGGTTCCATGTACAGCAGGTTTGTTAGCATAGACAGGATGAAAGGAGTCAAGCTGTTGTGAGTTGAGAGCAGGCTGCAGACAGAGATAGAGTCTGGTGAGGATCAGGAACACAAGAAGACGGACCAGGATTTAACGCTCAGAATGCAGGCAGAGAGGTACAAACAATACTTCGCACTGAGCGAGACTGCTTATGTGTGATTGTCAAATAAGAGTCAGGTGAGCTGTTGCCAGGAGATGTAGTGCGTTAGTATTCCGGAGATAGCTCCTGTCAGGGACCAGAAGGGGAGACAGAACTCCGACCCATGATACCATCATCTTTTGAACTATTGTAAAAACATTGCCTGTGATTTTTGGCCAAAATTAAAAAAAAAAAAAAAAACTGTGTTATTTGGACATGGAGTTCATTAGAAATAAATCTGAGTTATGGGCAGGATTGTTTGTCTTCCCAACACCCTTCTGTTTAAATGTTCTCCCGCTCACAATCCTCCTTACCCCAAGCTAACATTAAAAAAAATGGCAAGCAATATTGCACCTATTTAAGTCGTACACTTTTGAGCCAGCTCAGACAAAAATGAAGACATGCAAGGATCTATTTGTCTGTAAGCGGATGCATCAAAATGGAGCAGATTTCTTTATATATGTCGTCCATCTTTAGAACAATGCAACAAGAACATGTTAAAAACACCATTTTCATTGGAGTAAATCTTTAAGAAACTGCAAAAATGTCTTGGTTGACTTTAAAATCAACAACTATTGGGGCTTGGATTGCTATAAAAATTCTGATTTCTTATTTTTCATTGCTCCTGTCCACATAACCACTCTCCTTTTTGTGGACTGGCCCATGTCAAAGCCTCCTTCACTTACCTTCATTTGATATGCCACTCATAATGATCATATGGGGGAATACCACACTTACCCCGTCTCCCTGCATCCTTTTCTCTCTCTCTGCTCTCCACACTGTCCCCTGTCAGGATGTCAAGCTGTTGCAAAATAGAAAAAAATCAATTGCTTGTGAACCCTCCGAAGGCTGTCTGCATAGACAAGCATCCACGTTTGAGGGCATACATGTTGTGTATACTTGGTTCTGTGTGTGTAATACTGTACCAGGAGACGGAAAAAGAGGGGAGTTGCAGACAGACGGAAGCTGGGGAACGTTTGTCTCCGCCCGTCACTTTTGCCGTCAGCCAGCGGACATGACAGCAAAGGCGGGCGAGAGGCAAGCGTTGGGTTCTTAGGACGAAGGCAGGAATAAGCACAGAGACAGATGGCGCCTTCATGGTTAGGCCATCACGATAGGAATGGAGAGATGGAAAAAGAAAAAACACATTAAAGCAATTTTAAGTACTTCAATCTTGTAATTTTTAGGTTTTAATTGTTTTTCAAAAGAAGTGAACTACTTGATACTTAGTGTGACGGCCATCACGGTTTCTCTGAGAAAAGTGGTTTGTATGCCAAAGATCATGTTCCTTGTGCTATCTTATGGGCTCTAGATGACTCCAGCTTTAAATTGATGTGTTATCCCTCATATGACAAATGTGGATGAAGGTGGACAGGATTTATGTCTACCACGGACACCAGTGAAAATCAACCATTGAAAAAAAAGGTTCAGTGTGCTTTCTTGTTGGGTCCAGATGACCCCACTCCCAACGTCAACTTACCTAGATGTGGTACACAGCATAATTTCAGAAGGAAAGTTCATCTCTTACCATTTGTCTTGACCAGAAGATGAAGCAAAAGTTTGTTTCAAAGAAACAAAGTCCACTTGGAGATTCCTAAATCTCTTTAATCTAATAAAAATATAATAAAAATATCCACCATTAACTCTGATCACTAAATTTATTTAATGTATTAATAATAATTCACATTTTAACTCGTACTCACCCTGTATCAAGAAATAAGCTAAAAACTACTTGAAATTAAAGGCAACATTACTATTAGTGGTAAAATGTAATACAGATACTGGCATGTTCATCATAGAGCCAAATGAAGGACAGAGATATTTTCTACTGTCTTGCTGTTGTGATGAACTGTAGAATAACTTGTGTCCACCAATGTTTCCTAGCATTTAAGGCCAGTGTGATAATCTAGGAAAATCAAGCTATGGGACCAGAGCTTCATTTTTAGGTTTCCTTTATAACTTTTTATTGGATACCCTGCAGCCAATCAAAATTAAATATACACCTGGACCATGGTATAAAAACAAGTATTTTTCAATAAAATATACGAAATCTGGTTAAATACTCTTGAAAAGGTAAGACCTCATTCATATATATATATATATATATACTGTATATATAGGTAATCATTTTCATAGTACAGTATCTATGTTGTACTGTAGTCTATATCTAGTTTTAGCTCCAGTGTCAATATTTTGTCAACTAGCGTAACTCTTTAACCACTTATCCAATTAATGTGATTCCAGGAGAATCTGAAGGAAAGAAAAGCAGCCTTGCACTGATAAGCAACACTTTGCAGTAGTGAACTGTTACCTGATCAATGTCATTCAATGGCAGAAAAAAGTGGTTTTGTGCTGATATATGATAACGCGTTTCGCCCGCGTCAGAATTGGCCGATTCACATTGATCGCGTAAACGGTCATTAACATCCCTGGTTTTAAATGTTTAAAATCCTCACAACTGTCAGTGAGGTGACTCGTTTTCCTGGGACCACAATGGTTCTTTTGTGTCAGTGATGAATCATTGTTGAGGTTTTGGTCATAAACCGAGTCATGACTAGAGTAGTGACAGTAAAAATGGCAAGCTTTGCTTCATTTAAACACCATTTTTGGACACTTTCTGATATGTATTCCTTAATATTCAGTTTTCTGCCAGTGTGCCAATTATAAAACTACAACTTGCATATCCAAATACAGCTTGGAAATTGAAATACAGTGTTGCGGTTAAAGTATAACCGCATATAGAGAATGCACACACACAGTCACACACTGGTGGTGGTTTTCGCTGCCAAACACTAGCGCCAACCTTCAACCATCAGGAGCAATGTGGGGTTCAATGTCTTGCCCAAGGAAGATTTGACACATGGGTGCAGAGGAGAAACTGAACCTCCAATCATCCAATCGACCGCTCTACACTTGTATCATGGCTGCACCACAAAAAAATGAAAAAAAAAAGATTTATAAAGGACTTTAGAGTCATCTAAATGTTAGAATGTGTAGTAGAGGCGATTAAACATGGCTGAAATAAAAAACAATAAAATGGAGAGTTGTGTTTATCTGTGTGGATTACTCCTTCCTTCCATCACTTTCAGTATTTGCTGAAGGAGTGAGAAAACCAAAGGATTTGTTCTTAAGCTGGGCATCAAGCCACATTTCCCAGCCCTTTGGCAGGAAAGGCAGCATTGGATGACGTTAAACTGACAAATACGGACACGTGCACAGCTCATGACTTTGTTACCGGGAGGCTGTTTGTAGACTTGGAAGTGAGAACTCTGAAGCAGCCAGGACAGATAGAAGACAAAGACCAAAACATTGTAGGATGTGTTTTGTGCGACTGATTTAAGAATTAAAAAAAAAAAAAAAAGTTGTTTTGGAGTGAAAGTTTACGCATCTGGTTAAGTCAGAAATAGAAAATAAATAAATGTAATGAAGAAAAATAACAATTTTAAGTGTTAAAGATCTGAGGTCTGCGCAGAAACAACAGACACACAACATGGCAAGACTAATGGATTTTTTCATTGGCAGGGAAGGCTCCTTTCGTGTCAGAGACCCAGAGGCCGCAGCTACAATGAATTGTGACAAAGCCTAATTCCTTTGGAATTACAGTACAGTCGATAAAGGAGCAAACGGTCCGACAATGACCTCCAGGATAGTGTTATTGACCTATTTTGCATACACACTGGGTTAGAGAATGGACAAGCTCTTTATTTGTGCTGTTATTTATTGGCTCGCAACATGACTGTAATGCCTGTCCAGGGACTAGATTGGAGTGCAGTTATAGATTATCATGATTGCTTGTTATTAGTGTGTGTGAGGGTGCATCTGTGTGTGAGGTGTATAGGGACGCTCATACACTGCATGACAGAAATTACTCACAGGATTTCTGTTTGAATAAAGCAGACAGGGACAGTCTTGAACAAATTGTTATTGAAATAGTAGATTGCTAGTTCAACCTAACTTCAAGGACGAAACTGGCCCTGCAGCAGCTGCTGAACACCGCATAAATTGTAGATGTGTCTGTGCACTTTACTCAAGACATAATTAAAGAGTTGAAGGGGGAAACATTTACAAGATATCACATTCAATGTTGGTCCTTATATTGCAAGACAGAATAAAACACACCCAAGTACCTTTTTCTCACAGACGCTGAACTATTTACTCAAGAAACTTTTTTTTAATGCATTTAGCGTATATTCCCCACTATATAGCCATCTATTTTAAAACTTATGTCGTCTATTACGCACACTGAACTATAAAGAGCATTAAGTGAGACAAAAGAATCAGAGATAAGTCCATCAGTCAGTTAGTTTTTACCACGGACCGTATTTTATTTTATTAACCTCCATGTTAGAAGTATTAGCTATGTGTCATAATACCTGTAACACCCAACCTTGTTTCCAACAATGAAAAATCCAGACTTAAACAAGCATAGCTGTAACCATGGTAACTCCTAACATTGTTAATAACGCATAAAAAAACATATTTTGACACTGCTACACATTCGCACCATGAAAACCTTTGAAGCCTTGTTTGCAAGTCATAAAAAAACAGATCAATACTCCTAAAACAAGCATAACTATAACTATGCTAACTCATGATCTTACATAGTTCAACACTGCATACATATTACCGCGTTAGCATTAGGGCTGAGTATCGGTTATAATTTCCAGAAACGATTCGATTCACACGAGTTTGAATCTATTTGATTCTATTTTTTTTATTCTTTCTATTCCTTAATTCAGTTCAATTTTGAGTTTACACATTTACACACATTTGTTTAGAAATACATTAAAGTTCTACTATATTATTTGAATATATTTGTAATAATCTGATAAAGTGCACATTCTGTAAAATGTATTAGTGAAATAATGAGATAAAATAATATAATTACATAAAATAATTACATGGATTCTCTAAAGGAGAAGTTCTAACAAAAATGTTCAGATCATTAACATTGTTCTGCTTCTCCTGGAGGGCATTTCAGTTTGGCCACTAGGTGGCGATCGCGCTATAGTATTTAACCTGATTCCAGAAGGGAAAAAAACGTTGTTTTAGAACACAAATAGTGACTTTAAAAAAATAAGTCCAAAATCGCTACACATTAGCTGCATTAGCATACTCATAATAACACTCAATCTTGTTTGCAACACATAAAAAACAGACTAAAACCTCTAAAACAAATATTGCTGTGACTACGTTAACTCCCAACCTTTATTAGTAACAAAAAAAAAAAAAAAAAAAAAAAAAAAACTCAGTCCAGCATTGCTACACATTAGCCACATTAGCATAAACACTTTAAAGTCCCAACCTTGTTTGCAACACAAACAAAACAGACTGACGACGCTAAAGTAAAGGTTACTGTAACTATGCTAACTTGTTAGGAACATGTAAGAAAAACAGAGTTTGACTCTGCTACATATTAGCAGCATTGGTGTATTCACAATAACACCTAGCCAAACATTCCAACTGAACACTTTGTACCTCTCAAAATTGCTTAAACATCAGTAAGCACAACTACAATTAATCCATATTAAAGGCAGTGGCGGGCCGTCAGGGCCTGCAAAGCCTTCTCTGCTGGCCTAAAAATATCTGAATCACAGACTGATATTAATTATTATT
>NC_050529.1:11028910-11034357 GCF_002922805.2 Oryzias melastigma | reverse complement strand
TTACTTCTCAACCCGTTCTCATTGACTTGTCATTGCCCTGATTTAGTTTCAGTGTCACATTACAGAACACCAATTGGCACAAATTCAAAGTACCCCCAATGCTTCCTGAAAAATCACCTTTAGAGGGAGGCTCTTTAAGTTTTTTCATCTATAGTCAGCAATGTTTTTGTTTTTTCAAATAAATGACTGGCAAAATACATACGACAGAACAGCACACCACAAGAACATAAAGCTATAGACTTCCCTTAAGAAAAAAACAAATCTAAATGCCATCTGTGTGAAAAGGGCATAGTTTTTAACAATGCAAAGTTTCGCTGATTTCACTGTGATTAAATCTTTTGTCTGTCAATTATCAAAAATGTTGTCGTGTTGTTAGTTATTTAAGAAGAAGTCAAAATGGTAATTTCCTTCTGTTTCTTTATTCTTTTCCCTTCCTCCATCTACGTTTTTGCAGGTATATGATATCTCGGTGGGATTAATTGCTCATTTAGTAACTCTTTTTCAAATTTCATGGTTGAGAGGATATCCAAATTAGCTTTGCCATCAGAGTTCACTTCTTCCACTGGGGCTCCAATGACCACACTGTGGTGCAGAACACTCCTCCAATCGCCCACTTAAAACTTATAAGAAGGGAAGGGTGAGTCTGCAGCTTGAGATCACTGTCCATTTTTTGGTTGAGTGTTGGCTAGCCGCATTAGCGTGAGCCGTTGTGGGAAGATGAGCCAGATTCTCCAAGATTGGGGTATTCGAGCCCTTGTTATTATGGAGACCATTTATTTCTGAGTAAATTAGAGTTTGACTGAAAGCACCACGGGGTACCAAATGGACCCAATCGATGCTGGTCTGATGGGCTCAGGGAAGGGCAGCAGGGTGAAAGGGCTGCAGCTAAGCGACAGTTATTATTCAGATGTGGATGGTACAGCGACCAGCGCGCTGGAATCAAACTAATGGTGTGGGAAGGTGCAGTCAATGACTTTTTCCGACGCTCAGATGCACTGATATTTCTAAACATCCCCCTACCACCTCTCCCTGTTTCCCTCCTCTGGCTGACTATCCTTTCACGCTGACATATTCTGATGACTCGTGTCATTAAAGCCAACGTCCACCGAGGAGGTAATTAGCCAAAGTATGGCATTAATCAGCAGATAGATCCCCTCACGCCTGCCGGGGTGTCTGATACGTGCTTTTTGCAAACACTCTGGTCTCCTGCTGTCCCCTGTTCCACACATGGTGGGCATTAACCTTCTTAGACTTGCTCATTTGTCTATGATGGGATCATGCTCTGTTGTTCACAAGCTTTGTCTCGGTATTTCAGGAACTGGATGGACCCTGTAAATGCCAGAGCTCTATGGTTACAGGGGTGAACCACAAAAAAAAGGAAGGAATGTTGTTTCCATACAGATGTCCACTATGAGTACATAAAAAACACTAAAGACGTCTCATCCACCCTTGACATCTCAACTTTAAAGCCCTTTGAAGCAACTAAATGATTTCTTCTCCGTGTTGACCAAGAGGGTCATCCCTTTGTCCCCCCCTGCCCATCAGTGTCCTCCTAAACAAACAAATCACTGCTGCTTTGCCAAAACAAAATGGCCTCCATCAGTGCGGGAACAGTGACATCTCCATCTGCTGTCAGACAAACCATTAAAAGTGCAGGACAAAATTTCAGCCCTGTCAGTGCATATAAAGTTGCTCATTTCTCTCCATCAGCACAGTCTACCACTTCTGCACAGCAGAGATACACTCAATCTAAAAACGAACTCCCACACTGAACATTTTGATTTCATTACCACCCACCACTGAATATTCATATACTTTTTTTTTTTTTTTTTTTCTGCTCTGCTAAGACACACCTCGAATCAGCAGGGTTTCATGCATTATTCATAAGTGAAAGGCAATGGTGTATGGTCTAACACACTTTATTGGGGTCCTGGGTAACTGGGTCTCTTCTTCTTGATCCATTAATGATGCATCTTCTCCCCACGGAAACAGTGAACCAAACTCCCACCCCTGCGACAAGCCCTAAAGGTCTTACAGGAACAATTCATCTGATTTAATTGTTCTTGTACAGACCTGATCGTGGGATTAAAAAAACACAGTTGGAAGCAAGCAGACAAAAACAGTCATGAATTTCATTTAAACTCAGTAAAAAGAGTTGTGCAAACTTGATGTCCATCAAGTGAGGTCAGAGTAGTTTCATACATGCTCATTAAAACAAATTTCTAATCAGCCATTTACATGGCATCAACTCAATGCATTTAGACATGTAGACATTGTCAAAACAATCTTCTGCAGTACAAACCGAGCATTAATGAAGTAGAAAGATGATTGAAATTACTTTGAACATGGGATGGCAATTCGTGTAATTCAGGCTACTCTGAGTATTTAAGAAAGGTCGATCTACTGGGATTTTCACCTACAATCATCTCTAGGATTGACAGAGAATAGTCAGGATAAAAGAAAATATCAAGTGAATAACAGTTATGTGGGCGGAAATACTTTGTTGATGCCAGAAGTCATAGGAGAATGGTCAGACTTGACCAAAATTGGACAGTAGAAAATTGGAAAAACGTCGTCTTCTCTGATGAGTCTCCACTTCTACCGCGACATTTGGATGGTAGGGTCAGAATGTGGCGTCAACAACCATCTTGCCTTAAACTGTTCAGGCTGCTGGTGGTGGTGTAATGGTGTTAGGGAATTTTCTTGGCACACTTTGGATTCCTTAGTGCCAATTGATCATGACTACAACACCACAGTCTACCTGAGTATTGTTGCTGACCATGTCCATCCCTTTATGTCCAGTGTACCATCTTCTGATGGCTACTTCCAGCAGGATAAGGCACCATGTCATAAAGCTGGAATTATCTCAGACTGGTTTCTTGAACATGACAATGAGTTCCTTAAACATACTCACTGACCTCCGCAGCTACCAGATCTCAACCCTATAGAGTACCTTTGGGATGTGGTAGAACAGGAGATTGGTATCATGGAGGTACAGCCGACAAATCTGCAGCAAATGCATGATGCTATCATGTAATATGGACCAAACTCTCTTTGAGGAATGTTTCCAGTACCTTGTTGAAGCTATGCCACAAATGCAGTTCTTAGGGCAAAAGGGGGTCCAAGCTAGTACTAGCAATGTGTACCTAATAAAGTGGCCGGCAAGTGTAAACAAAGAGATTCTCATATTTGACTTGTAGCCATTAAAAAAATACAATGGGAAAACTTTCACAAATCTGGTTCTATGCAGTAAATCTATTCCCATAATCCAAGTTTATGAGTTCCAGACAGGTATACGAGATGCAAGGTATGCAGGTATTACATCAGAACAGTTTATCAATGGAAGACATAGTAGTACTATGACTCTAACCTTGACTGAATCTAATATGTGTTGCTGTCTAAAATGAGAGGAGTCTTTTAACAATTTCAAAGACAATACTATTAATCTTGAGGGGTTCTATAAGATGATATTCTTTGTCACAAAGTATATTGACAGTCGTTAATATTATTTCTTCAACTATTTCAGACTTTCTTGTGAATTTGCATCTTCTTTATACTGGCTTTTATGACTAACAGACAGAGATATTAAACTTTTACAACTCATTATAGTTAACTGTGCCATAACTCACCTTTAGGTGGAGGCACTTTAATTGGCAGCAGCATGTGAGGTGTGACGCATTTTTCTCTGAAAATGCCTTCGGCTTGGGCTTTCCAACTGTCTTCCTGTTGCCATGGCCAGGAGGAGCAAAAATATACACTAACAAAAAAACAGAGGGTCTTCAGAAAAGGATAGGTTGAGTTGAATGAAGACTCCCCTAACTGGCCTACTCCTTTGTAACCCAGCCTGATAAAGGTAGTCTGTATTAATCTCATTGGTATTAAAGGCTTTGTCCAGAGTTTCACTTTGATTTTCTGACTTCAGCCACACAGTAAGCCTTTGCTAAAGCACATTAATCTATATTTGCTCTGTTCATCCTGATTTGATGAAAAAGAGGAACTTCTAACTTTTTTCCTAATTTACTTTCTGTTGTTTTTATTGAAAAAAAGTAATCTTGAACATACAAGTTGTTTTCTCTATATTTTAGTTTTTCTCAGGTGTTGTTCCAGCATGTGCAGTCTTATGTGTGGATGTTGTGTGTGTTATTAATGTATATTGTACCTCAGATTGTGCTATTGGTCCCTACTTAATATTAGTTTTATTTAGGGCTGTGAATGTTGACGCATTAACGTTCGTGATTAATAAAACACAATTAATTAGTTAATATTAATTAATCATGCTCAGCCATCCTGCCATGCAGCTGTGAGAGCAACATATTAAAACTCTGTCTAAAATAAACTAAAACTTTATATTAAAGAAGTAACATGGCCAGGAGCAAAACGGTTCTGTCTGCTATGAGAAATCCAAAGAGGAAACCGACCATTATTTTATTTTGGGATGGGGACCGACATGAATTTTCCACAATACCAAGCACCAGTGTTGTCTAAAAATTGAGGAAACTCTGCGGTTCTCCGCGTAAGTCCCGCCCACTGACGCCGCCTGAGGCAAACAGTTCAGGGAAGACAGACACGCCCCCACCTGAGAGCAGCCGATCTAAAATCCAGCTGGATCAAACTTCTCCCAAAAAGTTGTTTTATTATTTTTCACAAGCATATTAAAGACAGTTTATGAGGAAAAAAAGGAATAAGATGGAAAAAAGGAAAAACTGAATTCCAGGAAAAAGTGTAAAATAGACAGTGCTGAGAAATTCTCTCTTTTTGGGGGCAGCTTGGTGTGACTTTAGCCTACATTTTTTATTATTTTCATTCGAAAACATGTTGATTAGTTTGTTGAAAAATTGTATTCTTGTTATTTTTATAAAATTACAACTGAAACCTTCATTCTATGTTGTAAAAACAGTTTGTTAAACATTTTTGGGGTTTCCACAGCAAAATGCATTTTTCCAGACAGAATTGTCATAATTTTATGTCTAGTGTGTAAATATAACATGGAAAATCACAAAATAAGCAAGCAAGTCTATTCAGAAGTAGACAAAAACTGAGTTTTAGACTCTAGGTTCCAAAGGATTAAAAATAAATGTTCTAAATGTACAATTTAGCATATGATTTCATATTAGGATTATTTGCAGTTAATAAGTAGCTGGAAAATACTGTAGCTAAAAAAATCAAAATAAATAACTTCAATTAATCTGGATTATTTTTTCCAGATTTGCAATTAATTATTTAAATATTTTAGTCAATTGCCGTCATTTTATTAGAAAAATTTACATTTTTAGGCAGATATGAAAGACTGCATAACTTTTGTATTTTTTGTTTTTAATTCTGGTAGAAAATGTCTCAATATTTCATGCATCCACCACCTAGTATGCAGCATCTATAGGTAAACGGGGACATTCTAATTTCTTAAAGGAAGACAAAGACTTTAACACAAATCTTTGTACCAATTAAAT
>NC_050529.1:11022862-11028784 GCF_002922805.2 Oryzias melastigma | reverse complement strand
TATTTTGAATTTAAAATTAGAAATTTGTAGACACAGTTTTCCACACTTGTCAATTAAAGTAAGTATACTTCTAAGCATTCTTCACAATAAATCACCAAATCCTTCACAAAAATAAGAGCATAAAGTCCAAACACAGACTGATTGAACTATCCAACACTGAGAGGACTCACTAAAATTGACATAAAAGTCAAAATCATCATCATATGAGTAGAAGTTGCTCCAACTATCTAGTTTAAAAACCAAAATTCTGAAAATAAAAGATGATGTTAGAACCTTGAAACAGGGAACTGGGAAAAGAAAAAGTAAATATAATTTTAAAAGCTATTCTTTTGTGACTTACCAACAGGTAAACAAGGGCACCTCTACTGGTCAACAGCAATGGATTTCAAATGTACTTCATATTTGATATTGATCGTCAATCCTGTGTACCTCCTCAGGTCAGGTCAGATATTGATAAGTTCCTCATATTCAAGAAACAACTATATTTTTCCCCTAAAATCCCATGAAAGTTGGCCCCTTTGTTTGCTATTTGATTCATATTATTATTGTATAATACAGGAATACCTGAAATTCAGTCATTTTGCAGCAGAAAACAGTCTGTTTATTTTTATTTATTGTCCTCCATTGTCCCTGACGGCCCAGACTGACTTATCTTTTACAAAGCCCCTCTTTCCTATCTGATGGAAGAGTTGATGTATGTGCAGGCACCCAAGGGGACCGCAGTGCTAACTTCCGTTCCTCCTCTGTGAGACTGGGATTTGTTTGAGCAGTGGCTTTCTACTCAATCAAATCCTGACCTTTTCATTCCTCTGACATCTAACGTCTGGACCACCAAATGCATCGGTTTTTATTCTCTGGTAGCTACAGTGTTTGAACTGCATTGTGATTCACCCGTTCCGAGAGCAGACGTGTTGTCTACAGAGGAAGTAAACAGGAGGTCAAATTTACTGTTGAATTTAATCATGTATAAGTGAAAACAGGAGGGGGAGATGAAGTGGGGGAGGGGAGTATTAGGAGGCACTGCAGCGTTTTTCTTTTCGGTTGTCCACCACTAAAAGTTCACTTTCGAGATAACAATCAGTCAATAAGACAGAAAACAACCAAAATTTAAAGTGGTGAGTGGCGCTGCATGGTCCACTACCGGGCCCAGCTGCCCTTTTTTGACTCGCTCCCATTGGTTGAGTTGATGCTACGCGTCCCTTTTACTCAAATGCATAAAAACAATGTGGTCTTTGCAGTCCAGGAATGCTGCTGGCCAGAACAAGAAAGTGACGCACCATTCCTCTTATGTTTCGCTCGGCAACGCTTGTTCAAGTGACCACTTAAAATGAAAACTCTATGGCTGAATCAAAATTCTTCCCCTCCGATTGTAGGGGAATTTGAAGGGCTAGTGGTGAACGAAAATGTTCTTTAAAGGGGTAGTCATATGGATTTAGGACTGCGTATCTCTCGGATGTAGTTATGTACTTTTCAAGCGCTAGATTACCAGCAACTTATGATTATATTAGTAACGTCCAAATTTGAAGACACTATTTTTTCATAAAAATTGGAGGGCTATATGTAGGGGTAGGGGAAGAATTCAGATTCCGTCTAATTAAAAGTGTGTAATTGCATGTTTTAGGCCTCCAAGTTAAAAACTCTAGTGTTCTCTTGTAGCTTCACAAGTTTTTAAGTCAGATTTGGGTCTATGTACAAACTGCATAGTTGTAGAACTAACTTCTAAAATGTGCTAAATGGGTCTTGGACGCACATCACATGCCTGGTGTTTACCTAATAAAACACCAACCCTTCTATGAGTTACTAAAAATACCCAGTAGATTTAAGTAAAATTCACGCCCTACCGCATGCTTGCCAGGCGGGGGTTGGGGCACCCAGTTCATCCTTATCGTGTCCCAGAGGCTTCCCTTCCCGAAATGATTGTTTTACTCAAATGAACAGATTGAATATATCATGCATCCTTGGTGTGGATGGAAGTAAATCTTTCAAATCAGCTTTTTCGCCTTTTTTTTTTTTTCCGACAAAGCAATTTCTTAGCCAGCGTCCCTCTGACTGAGGGGGGCGTCTGTCATAAATTTACACCAGCAAGTGCATAAATCTCCCTTACAGATAACATCAGGTGTAGATTGACGAGAGCTGGAGAGCAGCGGGGACACGGCTAAGTCTATGCATGATTTCCATAGCAAGCACAAGCCTGTCCGAGTGTGTACACATTTGCTGAACACCTGAATGACTATTTACTGTGTGAGTGTGTGTATGCTTTGTTTCTGGGTTTTATGGCTGCATCTACTCTGTCATTTATTCCTTTTATGTTATACGCATGGCTGTTGGCCGGGTGGGTGATTTATACGATTGGTTTTAATAGGTGATTATCCACCTGCCACAATGTAAATGATCTGTCCTAATTTCACAGTGGACAACGCAGCCTCATGAGACCTCATTTGGTCTGGTTTTGGACGATCATCTTTGTGTCCCCGCTAATATTTCGAGCCATATTCCACTTTTTCCAGATTGGTCCGCCTCATTCTTCCTCTTAATCCCCGTCATCGCTCCCACACTTTTGTCTTTTGTTTTTTCCTCTCCCTGCAGCTTTCCCCCACCATTTTTGTTCCTTGGTATTATTTTTTTTTTGATCCTCCCCATTTCTGTCTCATCCCATCAGCAGCCCTGAGGTCACTTTCTGACTTGTGTGCAGTTTAATAATCATTAGGATGGAGCCTCTAATGAATAAAGTTATTTGGACTAATTGCTTGCAGTGTTTTTTCAGATACAAGATAACATGGATGAGAAATAGAAGAAATGACTTGTTATATTGTGTTTGATGGATTTTAAAAAAGGGATTAAAAGAATGTATAATAGGATGACCCCACTATCTCTTTTCCCTTTTTATCATAAAACATTTGATTGATTGAGTGACAAGAAAATCTCAACATTTCAAAGAGTGGGACTATGAAAAAAAAGTGATATACTATTATAGTTTAGATGGAAATTTGGACAACCTCATGTGGACGGAATGGGCTCTTGGGATACAAGAAAAACAGAAAAAGGAAACTTATGATATGTTGACTTCAAAAAGTGAGACAACCAGGTTTTATCAAAATGGTTAGCTGGCCAAATTTTGTAAAGTAATATTTCACAAAAATAGGAATAAAAAACAACAATGTCACCAATTTGAATAGTTTAACTTGTGTTGATACTTCAGATGCCACATCCGAGGGCAGCTGTGGTGTAGCGGTCGGGCGGTCAACCTCTGATTGGAAGATTGCAGGTTTGATGTAAGCCTTGCCCGCCCGTGTGCCAAAGTGTCCATGGGCAGGACGCGGAACCTTACATTGCCTCTGGTGGTTATAGGTTGGTGCCAGTGTTTGGCACCGATAATCAGTGTGCCACTATTAGTGACTATAAAGTGCTTTGGGCCTTCAAGAAAGGTAGGAAAGTATAAAAGTATATGACATTAAGTGTTTTCATCCATCCTGCGTGTGTGGCACACAGTGGTCTTGAACTGCACCAATGCAAAACTCTTCTCCATTTCATGGTGCAAAACAGTCTGAACTCAAGCATAAATGAAACTCTTTTACAAATCTAAACACCCGGTAATAGTACTACTTTTTATTATGTACCCTATTTTCTACACAACAGGGCACACCGGTATACAAGGTGCACTGTCAGAGAAAAGTCTTTTTTTGAACTTTTATTATATGTGAGGCACACCGAACTTTTAAGCACATTAAATGAGACAAAGTGTCAGTTTCAAAAAGGTAGGTGACCCCAGCGCTACACGTTAGCCACATTAGGATATTTATTAGAATACCTGTAACTCCCAACATTGTTTGCAACATGTAAAAAACAGACTGACACCGCTAAAACTAACATTACTGTGACCTCATTAACTCCCAGCCTCATTAGTAACACGTAAAAGAATACACAGTCCAACACTGCTTAACGTTAGCGTATTAATAACTCCCAATCTTGTTAAGAAGTTATATATTTTATAAGCTAAAACAAACATTACTGTGACTACGCTAACTCCCAGCCTTGTAACAGGTAAAAATACACAGGCCAACACTGCTACACACTAGCGTATTAGCATACCTGTACCTACTAGTTTTATTTACACATAAAAAGCATGCTGAAATTGCTAAAACGAAGGCTACTGTAACTATGCTAACTCCTAGCCTTGTTAGCAACATGTATAAAGAATACACAGTCCGGCACCACTACACGTAAGCCGTAGTAGCATATTTACAATAACACCAAACCTTGTTTTTAACTCACAAATGACAGACTAACCTTTTGACAGAGCACCATGTACCTCTCTAAATTACTTAGGCACAACCAGAAAGAATCCATATATAAGACATTAAAGATTATAAAGAGCATTGTAGTTATTTTTATTTATTTTAGGATTTATAAGTGCGTAAAATGCAGCAACATTAGTAAAGCGTATTGCACGGTTTAGGGTTTGTAGAAAAAGCCATAAAAATGTAGTCGGATACCTGTAAGTCAAAGGAATCGTACAAGGCAAATGAACCAGACTTTGAGGGTCAGCTGAGCTCAAGCAGAATATACTTGGTAGTGTGGCGTGCCACCAAAGTGGTCATTTAGTAGACTGACATTGAAAGCACAGGTCACACACACACCGTCAAGCCCAGACTCAAACCACAGCAAAACAAAATAAGTTTTCTCAAGACAACAGAACATGTAAGGGTTATGGGGTGACGACCATGTCACTCTGGATCTAACAGATTAGAAGTGACCCTTGTTGCAGGTGGACATGTTCAGCTTAGCCCTGAGGCGACAGTGTCCAGAGGAAGACTATATGCTAGCAGAGCAGTGTGTGTATGTGTGTGTTGTTGTGTTTTGCTCAAAACTCTCTCCAAGGAAAAAGCAGGTGTATTGATTTTCAGCACCAACCATAGAAGGGAGCCAGATATTGGCATTAAAACCCTTTTGACATGTTGCTCTCAATGAACACCAAATTGTACACTTGATGTGACACACAAGGAGGGCGCCCGCGCTCAAGCGTCAGGCTGGATATCGTAAAGCTCCAGCCGTAAAGCCATATCGAGAGAGAGCAGCAGCTCCACTTCCAGCACAGAAATACACTAAAATTTCCACAACTTGAACAATAAATTGTTCAACATTGTCATGTACCACATCTGTTCATTTTGCTCAGGCATACCTTTGCAACTGATAAGCCAGGCATGCAAAATGTGCTGGCTTTTCACGCTTAAACATGGCCCCAAGCGCTCTCTGGTTTTCTTTTTACTTTCCTCATTCTGTCTGTATCAGTCTTTCTTTCTCCATTCTTTTGTCTTTTTTCTGTCAGGCCTATACCAGTTCAGGGATAAGCTGCTTGTCTTTCCACATATCCTAACAATTTGATTTTACCTTTTGATGTCGCTTGGAGTTGCCACGCTTATCCTCGCCAACAACCATAACGAGGGAAATGTAACGTAAAGGTTTTGGTCTGTGTAATTGGAGAAACAGGAAAAAGTTTTTTGGTCATGATGGTGTATTAGTGTCTGTAGAGAGTTATCACTGAAGTTTTTAACCTTTTAACACAAGACCTTTCGGTCAATTGTTTGACTATCCTAACTCTTGAACCGTTTACCCAATTAATAGAAATCTATCGTTTTTGTCTTCTTGGGACTAGCAGGTACTTCCTGTTTGTGATTATAGAGAGACCAAAACAATACAGCGCATGGGTCAGCTGCAGTCAGTGTGTGCGGCGCTGGGGAGTCCGCAGTCAGCGCCTTTTGGCGTATTTGAACAGGAAACTCGTAAATTTGCCGCTTTTTACCGGAGAAGTCTATGTCTAAAAACAATTACATTTAATTTTTATTTTTCATTTTAAAAAGTAAATTCATTTCATGTAATTTATTCATTTCACCTGCCTCCCCTAACTGCACGTCACTGGTACAT
>NC_050529.1:11011900-11022772 GCF_002922805.2 Oryzias melastigma | reverse complement strand
TCGTACACGGTTTTTTATCGTCATATCGCCCAGCCCTACTCCATATGCCAAAAGCATGTTTAAAAACCCCACATTCGACAGGTTCTTGAACACACCAAACATGCCCAGTTACAGTAGCAAAGTGTTTACGCAACTGACATAAATTGGCTGAATCTGTCGCAGAGAAAAGCAGCTTTGCACCAATATGCAACACTTCAAACTTAAAAAGTAGTTTTTTGCCAGTTTTCTCTCACAATCAGCGAATCCTCTTTGATCAAATAAATGGTCAAGTTGTTGAATGTCTAAAAGCATGTGGCATTTAGGTGTCACCAGCGGCAGTTTGTAAGGCATCCATCCATCCATCCATCCATCCAGAACAAAAAAAAAAAAAAATCAGAAAAAATGTATTTAAAAACATACAAACAAAACTTAAATTGCTGCAACTTAAATGCAAATTTGACTTTTATGTCTGGCAGTAAGGCATACAGAATGAAAGTGCAAACCTTTACTTCCAGCTCTGCTTGAAATTAAGCATGACAATCATGGATTAGCAGAACTACACACATAGCATAATAAAATAAAGACCAAGAAATCCAAGAAATGTGATTTCTTGGCCCCTTTCTTTTTTTTCATTTGAGCCTCCCTGTCATGGCTTTATTCCCGAGGAAAAGCAGTTTTATATATTTAAGGTCATCCTTCAGTGCACGTGTTGTTTTTAGCCAAAACCTGTAGTGGCTTTTAGTCAGTGACTGTCTTTACAGTCATTTTCTGCCATATTTTAACCCTGAAGCGAAGTGTTGCTCTGCCTCTTTCTCAACATCTGCACAATTCAGGCACATGTCACCTGTTTGCTAATTGTCTTCAATTAACAGTGACAGCTTTGCTAAAAGGTTTTGCTCTTTTACATGCAGTGTATGTTTAGTAGAGGAGCAAGCTGGAGACGGATCTGTCCAGCCAGTGTGTTCACATGTTCGGGCTTTGAAGCACAAAACCGGTCTCAAATGACCTTAGTGTCTCATTAACCTAGTTTGGTCCTGCTACACTGGCTTTGGGTCACTGTCGTGACCCCGGCTAAGCATTGACAAGGATCATGAGGAGAAAAGCAAGCTTGCCTCATCAGTTATGCCACACTCTCAGCATCTTTTTCCTTGTTCTTAAGCAAAGTACATTTTGGACCACCTGCCATTAGAAGATGACGCACACTTATAATTCACATACTATGCTAAATCTACCTTTTGGCTGGCTCGTGACATAATTGGGCCCCCTCTGAGCCACTTTTTTACATTTTGGGTGACCCCAACTGGCCGTTCCCATTAAATCTGTTCCTAACCCTCAAAATGAGGTAACAGATGAGGTACCAGACATGGTGCCAAATGTGGTACCAGATGCAGAACCAGTACTAGGTTAGGGTATTGGTCCAGTCCGTGTGTCAAGGGTTGGGGACCCCTGATTGGAACCTGTGGCCCGGTGCCAAGCGGTACCGGTTCATGGCCCGGTGGTTGGGAACCCATGATTTGATGGGTACAGCCAGTATGAAAAAAAGCAACGAGTTGGGGAACACCTAAAACGTCAAAAAGTGGCACAGAGGGGGCCCGAACCATATGTCCATATTTGACGAGTTGGGAGTAAGAATGCTTTGACTTTTTTGGAGCAGAGATAGTCTTACTTTTATTTTCCTTGTGTACTGTACAGTCGCTGGGTTGGCTCCAGCAGCCCTCAGCAGGTTCTGAAGATGGATGGAAGGATAGGCTCCAGCAACCTTTATGAAGTTTGAATAGAAGATAAATGAATGGATGGAGTCAACTCAGAGGGACACCACTTGTCAGTGCGGTTTTCTTTAGAATCAAAGTGTTTCTCAGTCAGAATATTTTAACAAACACCATGCCAGCAACGATTGATCTTTCTGTGAGCAGCTCTATCGGTTTATATTCTGCTGTCCTTAACATTAGTTGATTATCTGAGCTGTTCGCTTGAGAAACAAAGGGGCAAAGAAAAAAAAGAAGAGGCTTTTCAGAAGTTTTCACTGTTGCCTGTGCGACTCCTGAGATCAAAACAGTCCTTCCTTTGTTAATATCAATTACCAGGTGACTGTTGATCAATTGTAGTGATGGCATAATGATTTGTTGTCAGATAATTGAGGAATGAGGAATCAAGGCGCAAGTGGATTTTTCTTCCCCCCTCGTTATCTTTCTTCCGGATTCCCGTTGACGTTTCCTTCAGAGGACAAAGGAAATGTGAGATAAACAGCTCCCTTTTTTTTGTTGGTTTCATCTCCCTGTTGTGGAGCAACTCTTTCTTTTTAAGTAACAGTAGAGAAGCTGATTGTTTCTTTGCTGTAATTTTCGACTGATGAGCTCTGCCAGCTCAGTCTGCAGCCACAAAAGGCTGCCTGACAACTTAACAATTACCACCACTCAGCTGGGATGGAAATGAGGCTGCTGATGCTTGTTGTTGCATTGCTTTTCTTGCCTTCCAAATGGCCCAACATTAAGTGATTCGGAGTGGATGTAGATCCAAAGGCAATTTCAGTTAACTTTTTCTGAAAAATGCTCTCATCATTCACAGAAGGCAGAAAAAACCAAGGTAGATTTTCTTTGTTTTGTGTTTTTTTTTTAATGTATGTTTAGAGTCTCTTTTAAGGCCCATTCTGATTATCTTTTGATCTATTTTCAAAGAGTCTCCAGTGGTAATTTATTTACAAATATCACTTTTTTAGTTAAAATAGAGAAACCCATGTTGTTTTCTAAGACCTAGTATATGCAGTAGTTCTTTACAAATTTGTCTCAAAGTTGTGGGCGAAACTGTTGGGAGAACCCCGCCCCCCTTTCCATACCATTTTTAGCCAAGATAAAGAAACCTGTCATTTTCTAGGACATAGTTTCTGCAGTAGTTTATTAGAAATTTGTGTCTAAGTTGGGCCATTGGCACAGAGCAACCCCGCCCCCCCTTTCCCACCAATTTTAGCTAAAATAATGAAACATGCCGTTTTCTAGTTCTCTAGAAATTCATCTCTAAGATGTCTACAGGACGGTTGGTGCCGAGGAACCCTGCCCCCTTTCCTCAACATTTTTTGTCAAAATAAAAATTGTGTCATTTTCTAGGACACGCTCTGCTGTACTTCATGCTGCATGTGAACTTTGACCTGCAGAACTTGAGCTTGAAATGAGACCTTCACAGTCTCTCAGTTATGACAACGAAGAACGATTATGTGGCCTTAAACTTGCTCCTGGACTGTGATATACCACTGATTCTGCTCAAATTCCTGATCTTTGTTTTTCAATTTATTATTACTTTTTGTATTATTATAATCATTCTTTGATGAAAACAATCTGCACAAAATGTCCTTTTTTAATGAGAATATTTGATGAGAATATTTAGATTATTGTTACTGGTTAATAAAAATGACTTGTCTGTGGATGTGTTGAGATTTGATTACATCATTGATATCAATGATCCTTTATAACTTGAATCTATGATTGAAGGGTATAAATACTTGATATTAGGTCCTGAACAGGATATTGATAATTCATGTACAGAAAATGGTATGGTCGAGGGTGGGATTATATAAGTTCGCTTCCTTCCACTCCCTTTCAAATGATCAACTTGGGATTTATTATGTGATATGTTATTTCCTGTATTATTATAAGATTGATTGAAATAAACCAATTCATGTATTCATTCATTAGAAATTCATCTCTTAGTTGTGGGCTGGATTGTTAGTGCAGAGCAACCCCGCCCCCATTCCCCACCATTTTTAGCCAAAATAAAGAAGCTTGTGTCGCTTTCTAAGACATAGTTTCTACAGTAGTTCATTAAAAAATAGTCTCTAAGTTGCTGGCGGAACTGTTGCCGAAGAGCAACCCAACCCTACTTCCCCTTTTCCGTTGCTACGAGCTCTCTGTTTACATGCCGTCACGCCCCTTATACTCCTAACAAAAATGCTGACCAATATCCAGCCGTACGGTTTTGATCCAGATACCAGTTTGGATGAAGACAAGTAGTCAGAGCAAAGACCTTGTGGCCCACTCAGTGTATTTTCTATGAATACAATCTTTTTCAAATTCTAGATTTTCCTCTCTACTCCTTATTCACAACCAGTTGAATAAAAAAAAAGAAGTACAATTTTAGGCTCAATTTCATTTATATCTGTATCCTCCATTGTGAGATACAATGCTACAAGAATATGTAAAAACAACATTCTCATCAAATTGGGTTTTTAACAAATACATTTATGTTCATGAAAACTGTTGCTCTGGACTCTATGACACCTTACATGTGCTAATGAGAAGCCGGCGTGCAGCATTACTGCTGAACTAAATATTTTGGTTGCCACTATCATTCCAAAACACACGTGTATTTCTTTGAAAGTGCTGTACTAGTGTTTTTGCACGATAGACCACAAGTTTGACTGGTCCTCCTCCCTTACACTGTTCCATTATGCTGCTGTCTCCAGAGCAGGAACATAGTTCTATTTGGAGCCCGGCAAAGCTCTCAGCTAATGCCCCCAGGGATGCAGCATCATATCTGGTTAGGAGCAATGCAGAAACGTCTAGTGGTGGAGGCTTTGTGGCTTGCCTTTTACCAGCACATCTGGCTCCAAAAGATTAGTCTGCCGCTGGACCCTAGGAAAACACACATCATGGCCACTAAAAGCAGGACAAAAACAAAACGGCTCAGAAACCTTTTCCATAGTAGTTTGTTGGGTAAAGAAATAAACACCTGCCATAAACATGGTGGAGAATGTTTCCTTGAATGTAAATGTAAATCTCTACACTCTCGGGGTGTAACCATTAATTTTATCAACAATTTGATTCATGTAATGGTTTTGTGGTTGCTGATATAATTTGTATTTGATATTGGTTCATTTCAAACAATCCCAATTTTCTGACCAAAAATGGATCCAGGACATCTTTCGCCAAAACGTCAACCAGTGTAAAGTTTTCCACATTCATAGTTTTTCTTGCAAGATGATCAAGTGTAAATTAAATATGTGTCCAAACAAATAAGTATGCAAAAGGTATTGAAAAATACATTAAAACATTTAACTTTCATAAACACATCAAAATAATACACATCAAACATTCTTAGAACTTTCTTCCACACTGTATGGTCACGTTGTTTTCCGCTTTCGGTGTATCCTTTAAGGGGTCCACAGCGAAATGGCTTTCACTGCCTCACACAGGTGGTTTGGCAGAGATTTTTAGGGCAGATGCTCTTCCTGACATAACCCTGTATTTCATACGGGCTCAGGATCGGGACAAGGAGACCCAGACTAGGGCCATTTTGTGGCTACATACTAGTTAGGTAGTAGCGCAAAGAGTCTTGCCCAAGGACCCACACTGAATAGAGCTCATTACACATCGTGTTTTTGGAAAATTCAATGTGTTTCCACACATTGGACTGTAATAGGGGTGCAATGGATCACAAAACTCATGGTTCTGATTGTGTGATAGTTTTAGAGTCACGGTTCACATCAGTAAAAAAGGAAAAAGACGCAACAAAATAGCGAGATTAAATCTTTATCTTTCACAATGAGGGCAAGAAAATCTTTGACACCCCCAGCAGCACTGTCAGGTTTATAGATAGACTATTGGGCATGCATCAAGCAGCGACTTTGAGGCGTGCCATAACAAATTTGGTGGACAGGAATTTGACGCACAATTGTTTTAAAAAATATGCGTCGGTTTCTTTTGAGGAGCATCGACACCGACTCCCCATTTGAACCCACGGTGGCAGGGATTGCCAGATTGGCGCGTGGATGTTGCTGGGCCCTCTGGCCCAAATTAACAGCCACAAGTGCCCACACTGCTACTGTAGAATTTCTAATAATCAGATGGTGGCAGTGGAATGGTAGCACAGGGGCAGGAGCGTGCCAGTCTGAAATTGACCGATTATCAAACAATTTTGGGGGCCTTGGAGACCTTCCAATCACTAAATAATCATCTGCCTTCCTGTGGCTTTAAGAAGGTGGGACCCCAGTAAGAATAGCTAATGGCATGTCCAGTACCTAATGGGGATGCTTAATAAACAAACAATTAAATAAATCTCCAAATATACCTGATTCCCACCTCCAGACTCATGCTCTCTTATGGGGTCCAGATGACTCGTTGGATTGTTGGGATATAAATCGATTCATCGATTAAGTCGAATAATTTTTACACCCCCAACACACACAGATCTACCAGAGAACGAGGAGTTGATTGTAAGAAAGTTGCTATTAAAAAGCATGCCCTCAGTCATTTTGGGGTTCCCTTGTAGCCTCATTTGCCCCCTAATGCCTCCTAGCCCTTTACTCTTTTAAGTCTCATCTTTGAAAAATGCTGGTCTTTACCCGCTCATTCATTCCTCCTTTCCTCCTTGATGACAATTGTGTGTTTATCTGTGGCTGGTTTGCAGGGACGTCAGTAAATAATACACTCTAGAATGATGAACAATCCATCGGCAGACATGTTACGGCGCCTAGTAATGAACTGAAGTAATTTGTGTGGCAGTAATTACACACTCCTTTGATTAAAGATGGCTGTGCTGGATAGTATTTGGGTAATTATTCCCTTTTGCTCGATGTGATAAGCTCATAAAGTCCAGTCAGGGTTTGGTGTGGGGCTGGAGAGGAAGTTAATGACATGCTAATGCTGGTTGGAGTGAATATCCAGCCGCTTTTCTTCAATCATTCGCTCCCTTGGTGTCTACTGCCCCTGCAGCAGCACCGACTATCTTTATGTGTTGTGTCTCAGCTTGTTGCCACTAGCCGAGTAATTGCTATCACTCTGCTCCTGTCTACAGTGGATGTCCAGTCTGTCAATGCTAGCGATGACTAGCCCTAGCTAGGTGAATGCTAAGAGTCAAACACAGATAATTAAAGCAGAATTTGTGCCCATTTCTTCTAATTCTGTGCTCTGTGGTTGGCCTAATCCCTCTGCTTCTTCATGCTTGCTGTTTGTAATTAACACTTACTTTTCTCATCTCTCCATTTAGCCAGTCTGTCAGTTTGCCTGCTGTCCCCTCAACTCTGTCTTTTCCAGCGTGGCACACGCTCTGTTTCTCCTCCAGCTTCCTGTCATCTCACCAGAGATTATGTTTCCCTCTGCCCAGCCACACCCCCTGCATTTACCGCCATCCATCACACACTTCATACGCACAAGCATCCATCTGATGTTAGCAGCATGACCCCCCGAAAAATGGAACCAGGGCTCAGGGGAGCTAATGATTTCGAGAGCGGCCAGCTTTGTTTGAGACGTTTATGGCATTGAAGGAACCGAGACACGAGGCTAAACTGCCATATTGCGTCTTATTTGAGGTTCACCTCAAAGCTCACAGTGTGGTCACTCCCCCTTTTTTTGTCATTTGATGACCCTCTGCATGGGGTTGAGTTAGCATGTTAAAAGTAAAGACTTTAAATCAGCTAAGGCTACAGTTACATATCCCAAAATGCAAGTTTTACAGCAAATTCAGCAAGTGGCCGCACGATTTTTCTCTTGAAGTTGACAGTGGTCAGTCGCTGCCTGGACACTTTGATGCTGCTGGTGGAAGTTGTATTTCGGACTGTAGCCAAAGTACAGGAGGGTACCTTGATTTTCTATGTCTAAAAATGTACAATGCACTTTCCCATAAAGGGAACCAACAATGAATGACATGTAGATGTTGGCTAAATTCCTACACATCAAATGTCCTAGCTTATGTGTGGAAAACTAAACAAAGGTTTAGTGATTAAAAACTGTAATAAATTAGCCAAATTTGTACATAAAACATTTGTCTTGTGCATCCATTGCCAGCAAAGACACAAGTTTCAACAGTTAATCTAAATGTTTTTAAGCTAAAATATGCTGTATAAAAGAACACAGCTACTTTTTTCCCCATTTTACTAGCTTTGGGCAAACTGATAAATTGCTAAAATAACAAATAAAAATACCTTTGACGTACAAGTGCTTCGAGGTCTCCACACAGTTAATAGTGTAAAAAATACATTTTTAAAAACAGCCAATAAACAAATCAGGAAACTCATAAACAGTAGGAAATCGCAAATTAACGAGTTTCATCTCAAGTAGCGAAAACAGACTTCCAATGTTGGTAAAACTATTTCTTTTGAATTGCTGTAATGTTATGTACACACGATTTGTAGGCATCTGATGCTCGCTCAAATATGAACTGAAAGCAGGCTCTTGAACTCCTTTTAGCATAGTGTGTTCACTCTGGACAGTCAATACTAATGCAGTTAGAAGAGGTTTGGTGGAAAATGTCTTAGCGGTGCAAATCTTACAAATCTTGATCCAGACTGCTTCTTTCATTGCTCTGTTCTGACATACTTTGTGTTGTATATTTTTTTGAGCCTGGTACGAACCGCGATTATCAATTTCTTCTTTGCAATCCATTTTCAAACGGTTGGGACTTCCATGAATTAAAAGGCACGTTTGAAGAGTAATTAACAAATATTGATAAACTGGAAGCTCTAGGTGGAGACATTTCTGTTCTCAGAGAATTACACGTGAACTAGACTTTTATTTCATGAAGGTGGTCAGTGAAGGAGGACAGAGGTGGTTTTGGTGGAAGCTGGGTTTCATCTACATAACGGTAAAAATAAATGTAATACTTCCAAAAAATATAACCAACAGAGAGTAGGTAAGTGAATGAGAGCACAGGACAGAACCTAGGGGCATGCTGGGTGTTACAGGAAGTGACAGAGAAGTGAAGGATTTTAACAGAATGAACTGAGTGCAGGCAGAGAGATAAGAGTTGAACCAGTCAAAGGGTGTGTGAGCGATACTGATAGCTAGTAATCGGTCCTAGAGGATGGTGTGTCAAATACTATCAAATGCCGCACTCAGATCATCAAAGACGAGAATTGATAGTAGACCAGAATCAGCTAAAAGGAGATTGTTGGTAATTTTCAATAAGACAGTTTCAGTATAATAATGAGGCAAAAACCAGACTGGAATCCCTTATAAAGATTATGGGATAGGAAGCTAAGAAGCAACCATTTTTCAAGAATCTTAGAGTAATGGAAAACTGGAGATGGGACAGAGATTTTTGAGATTGCTGGGGTCTGCTGCAGGTTTTGAGGAGTATAAGAGTCACAGCTGCTATTTTGAGACATGGAAGGACTATTTCTGAGATGAGGGAGGAGTGAATTATATAAGTGGTGATAGTAGCTGAGAAGGAGACAGTAGCCTAAACAAAAACAGTTAAATGTAAGTCTGGTTGTTAGGATGATAATGTTGATCTTTTAAAATGGTAAATGGAGTGTACAGATATAGCATTTCTTTTTGTTTTTACTTTAATTTTACTTTAAACAGGTGCCATTTTGTGTTTTTTCTCTGATTTTATCTTTTTTTTAACATTGTGAAGCACTTTGTGAGTCATTCTCTTGAAAAATTGCTATATAAATAAAGATTTGCTTACTAACTTACTTGAGTTCCCCACAATTCAGTTTGATTCTTGATTTGTTTAGGTAATGGTTTTGTTTTGATGTACAAAACACCTAATGGCGCAAGCCACAAGAAAATTCAAAATGGTAATCATTTGTAACGATGACGCCATACGCTAGATTGTTACAAAAATAGTCTCAAAAATATGGGCTGTTCATGCACAAAATTGAGTCTTTAAGCTTGAGGAGTACATACATTTTAAAATCTTGGATTTTCTTATGGCCAACTTGCTTTTCTGAAGAACTAAGAAACATCCATGCCAAATTTGGTACTCATTCCACAAAAAGCACAATTATTTTTATAAACCGCTCCACTATGAAAGGTAGTTTATTGACTTTGGCGTTGCATCCCAAAGCTCCAAGGGAGGCCGGTGCCACAGTTTAATAATTGTAAACCAGCAGAGATGGGACTTGTGTTCGCGTCTAGCTTCGCTTCAGAACATGCCAGGAAAGGAGGCTACAGAAGCCGCAGCGGGCCTGGCAGCAGTTGTGGCACATGCTTGTGAGTGAATAGCCAGCAGCCGCTTGTCTGACAAGGCCGAGAGATGGAGCTCATGCTAAGAACGGGGACTTTGTAGTTAAAGCCAGCTGTGCTGGAGCACAAATAGGCACATATAAGAATATCTTGGGAGAAAGACAGAAAACAAACATACTCATTGAACTTAAATTAGCACACAAAAAATCGTGTGTGAATTTTAAAAAGTCTATAGTGCATTCTTATACCTGCTGGAAAAAACATCCAAACTGTTCGCCTCAGACTAGAAAACTCTTTTATTTGCGGTTGATTTCTCTTTTTGCATACAAACAACCACAAGCCACTCGAGGCTCTGGTCATTTTTCTGTCATAATTTCAGCGGTTGTTCCAAGGCTTCTTTCCTGCCACCCCTCCACCACCCCGCCCGGGCCTTTTCTTCTCTCCCCTCTCATCTCGCCGCGAATGAAAGTGACATTTTTGAGCCTGCATCCCTCAACTCGCAGTGCGCAAAGCTTCTGCTTGACAGCGGCACATTCAAGGCGGTGTCAGGCTGAAATTATACTGTCTGTGAAGCTCCGTAACGAGGCGAGGGATACAGGCGCGCTGAAGAACAAGCACACCCTGGAGCTGTGAGAGTCAACATTCGCCTTTGAAGAGTGATAGGAAGTGGAGGGGGAGAATCAAGTGGATGAAATGAGAAACGATGTTTGTTTTTGTGACTCAGTTTAAGGAATCAGTTTTTTCTGCTATTTCAAGATTATAGGTTTAGTGCAACACGGGTGCAAGCTTCTAATTGACAAAATTTACTGTGAACATGAGTCTTATTATGCAGTACTATCCTAATGATCCAAAAGAGGTAGCCATGAAAATTTATTATGGGTTCCTTATTTCAATAGTGGCAAAAAAGCAACATTATATAACCCGTTAAAGACCTACTACAACAAGTTGTCTATTTTTGTGATGATGGAAGGCATTTATTAAAAAAACTAAGCTTAAA
>NC_050529.1:10938458-11011614 GCF_002922805.2 Oryzias melastigma | reverse complement strand
TTAAAGACCTAATACAACACATTGTCTATTTTTGTGATGATGGAAGGCATTTATTTAAAAAACTAAGCTTAAAATCGTATTTCTGAGTATTTCTTTATGACAATCTTTTTTAATCAGGACCAGGAAAATTAATGACTTTTGTTTATGTGACTTAGAAAATAGGCCTTCCTTATCCAAGCTAACCTCTGGCTCAGAACTGTCTATTGCTTGGCATTTTTGTCGCAGCAGAAATGTTAGCTTGGTGGTGTGAGGGGCTGTAAGTTAGTGGGAGAGTGTAAACAAAGGGAAGTGTGCCAACGGTCCTACCCACAACTCAGAGGCAAATTATTAATAAGCTACTACTACTGAAACAATATCCTAGAAAACAAATGTTTTTTGTTTGTTTGTTTTTTTTAGCTAAAAATAGCATAATCATAAGTAAAAGACCAATGGGAACACTTTTACATTAGATCCTATGAGCATGAAATGTTAATATATAACCTATATAACACACACTTTGACAAACCGTTAATCAGGGGTGTCAAACTCAATTGCACTTGGGGCCAAAATCCAAAACACACAGTAGGTCGCTGGCCGAGAGGTGGGATACTGTTCCCTTTAGACTGTCTGGGTGGATGAAGTTTAATTGTGGGTTTTGTCGATGTGTTTTGTTGTCTGTCTGTTGTACCCTGTTTTGCCCTTAGTTATTTTAGGGAGGGAAAGGATGATAACTTTGTGATGTAAAACGCTATGTTTAATAAAGCAAGCCAGAAGTCATTTTAACTGATCTCTCAGCAAAGACAAACATTCTTTCAATGCCTGCAGGAAAAAGTGTTGGTAAGCCATTTTTCAAATTCTTTTTGTTAAACTGTCAAATGTCGTAGACAGTCGGATCTCCTCAGGTACTGAGTTTCGCTCACGATCACTTCTCACTGACCAGGCCAACTGACTAAAAGTACTCCTGCGTAAAGGAATGAGGCAGTCGGCTCTAACAGAGCCTCAAGTTACTTGCTCTGAGCTTTTTCTTTGGTCTATGAATTCTATCAGAGGATTCTGAGCCAAATTATGCACCGTATGTAGCACATAACTAACATAAAATTGCAGAATCAGCATATTAACATAAATTTTGTAAGCCCTTCACTACCGTAAACTCGTGCATATTAAGGCTGCTTTTCTACGCTTCAGAGTCTGCTGGAATTACATTGATTGCATAGACCAGGGTGTCGGAATCTAGACCTCAAGGGCCAGTTTACAACATGGTTTCCAACCAACCTGCCATTGAAGCTCCTTGTTGGCTAAACACACCTGATTCGGGTAATCATCAGTAGGTGAGACAGGGTTTCTGGAAAACCATTAGGAGGCCAACCCTTAAGGCCTGGAATTTGATACCCTTAGCATAGATGTTTAACAGGCTACGGCAGTTGAAAGAATGCCAACAGGGGAGCCAAAGCTCCAATGTTAAAGTATTAAAATGCAATGAGATTCAACAAATTGCACAAAATGTAGGATTCAAAGATGACAAGTATGGAAACGAATAAAATAATTGCTTCTTTGATGCCATTACAGTAGTATTATGCAACATTATGTGTGTGATTATGTTGCGTCATTCACTTCTACTCAGACTCAAATCAAGAACTGCATACTTTGGGTTCTTCTTAATGGAAGAATCTTAACCGATCCCATGGCTTAGACAAGCACTCCTGCTGCTGACACAACTCGTGACACAGCCCAAGAGGGAGCCAAATGTAGCAACAGAGTGAGATAGGACGAGAAACAGAGGAGTGGCCTACAAATAGCACACCCTAAGCCTCCAGAAAACAAAAATCTGTGTCGTATTCATACCGCCATGGAAACACACCATGTGACTGTTCCTACCACCTGCGTAAGCTGCCCCAGCTGTGACCCACAACATTCCATGTTGAGACGGGCCGAGGAGCAAGTTACAGTGGACAAAGCTGGAGATTATGCACCCTGTGATAGGGCTAAAGTTACAGTCAGCTGGGTTAGTGTCCGCAGGGTTTGTAACAGAGAAAGTGAGCTGCTCAGAGCCGTAATGGTTGGAGTGAGATGTGTGAGGGATGTGGGGACAGTCCGAAGGATCTGTTGATGAAATACCTCACTGGTGTGAAAGACATGTTTATTATCAACACTAAAATCTTCAGAGTGTTAAAAGTGTTTCTTGGGCCATTACCTCCAGGCAATCAATTATGTTGATTGTCGTGCATGCAAACAACTCTGTGTGGATGGTCCATGTCATAGTGGTTTATTCTTTTACAACAGGATGTTCCTAAGACTTCATCATGAATTACTGGATATAGTAGCTATCTAATGCCCTTCTTAATGAAATAGATCAATACCCTAGACTAAAGTAATTTCAAGCACTGCAAAATTCTGGATTGGCATTTGGTTGTAGGAAAAAGTGCACCCTGCCTTTGCCTCATACAGAACCTCCTTTTGAAACATACTGTTCAGACATTCCCTTCCACAGGGCGGATGAAGTTTCAGTCCCATGACTGGGCAGCCGGAGTGGAATTGAAAGGCCGGCTAACCCCGGTTGAGTGTTGCCTTTGTGGGGCGTATCTATTCCTGCTCTACATTTAGACCCACAACAGTGGGTCTCTCCACCTCCTCCTCCTCTTACTCTTTCTCACCCATACACACAAAGACGTCACCCCCCGTCTGCTCACTGACGACATGCTCTACTCTGCCCCTGCAAAGCGAGACCATGAATGGGCTGGAAAAGTGAAGCCCTCGCACATGCGTGTCAGCCCCACTGTCAGCAGAAAGGGAAATCTGAATGGGATAGTCACATGAGCAAGCATGTGAGAGGAAATAAGTGTAACCTTTTTATTCCTCCACGTTTCAGCCAGGGGTCTGGTTAATGGGGCTTCCAAATGTTCATATGGTAGTGGCAGATCTATGCTTAAAGACCCAGTCCAATAAAAAATGTGTATTAACATGCTCTTGTGGCATTTTTCTCATGATGGAGGACATATATAAAGATAATTAAGATTAAAAGTGCATTTGAGAATGTGTTTATTCAAATAACTGTTAATCAGGAGCAGATGAAAAGCCAATGCATTCTCACTCCCAACTGGTCATATTTGGACATAATCTTCTTCTTCTTCTTTCACTTTCGGTTTATCCCTTTCGGGGTCGCCACAGCGTAACAGCACCCACTGTTTCGAGGCAGTGATTTGGCAGAGTTTTTACGTCGGATGCCCTTCCTGACACAACCCTGGGCACAGGGACCCAGTTGGGCAGCAGCGTCAAGGGTCTTGCCTAGGGACCCAATCTGGATGGAGATCAGTGGACAACCCTGGGAATCGAACCCAGGGCTCCTGCGTGCCAGCCCTTCACCTAGCCCACTGAGCCACCCAGCCGCTCATATTTGGACACAATGATTCGGGCATTATGGGTGTCCCCAACTCGTCGTTTTTTGATGTGCTGGCTGTTCCTATTAAATCAGGGGTCCCTAACCTCCAGACCACGAACCGGTACCAGTCCGAAGGCCGCATGGTACCGGGGCACTGACAGGGAAAAAACGCATACACTGATCAAAGATCCCGAACCCTCGAGATGCAGACAGGGATACGGGGACGCTGACATGACCAATTAGAACCTCACCCTCTGAAGCCCTAAACCTAACCCCCTAGAGCGTCTGACAACTCTTATCCTATATGTACTTACCCGGAATGGGGTTGACCAAGAGCCGTTCTCCTGGGGCGGGTTGCAAGGAGTGTCCACTAACCCTGCCCTCTGATGGAGGGTAGAATCCGAACGCCTTTTTTTCTAACCAGGTACCTTAACCCTTTACCAGTTCCGTGTCCATTATAGCATCCGGTAATGCGTCCTGAGGGTTGGGGATCAGACACCCAGAAAGTCAAAAAACAAACGCCAGCACATCAAAAAAATGACTCAGAGGGGGTCACACGTCCATATATAACAAGTTGGGAGAGAGAATGTGTAGGAAAACCCTGTAGTTGTTGCATACTACAATCGGTGGGCTACAAACTCCCCTTTCTGCTCCATTCCAATGCATCCATTTGTAGACAAATAGATCCATGTACATCTTTTGTTTTCCTCGTCTAAGCTGGTATCTGGCTCAAAACTGTACGGCTGGATGGCTCCAATATTGCTCGCCATTTTTGTTGAATGGCTAATGTTAGCTTGGTGTTGCAAAGGGCTGTAAGCTAGCGAGATGATGGGAGGTGAGGGCAGGATTACTCTGTGCTAACGGTTCCACCTACAACTCAAAGGCAAATTTCTGATGAACCCCTGCCACTCTGCAGACTATATGTCCTAGAAAACCCTTTTACCATTGATTAAAATAGAATAAAAATGATTGGGACTTTAATGAGAAAAAACACCAACGTTCTTTATCAATTCACCCCAGAGATGTGTAGTCTCCACTGTGTTTGACAGAGCACACTCAGAAAGGTGCACATATCAACAGACCTGGATCGGTTGCAAGTTGGTGGATCTGCCCTTGCCCTTGGTCGATGGGGGTGTTTTAAGACAGTTGGGCAGCTGTCGACGCCGGCTTTACGAACTGCTTTAGAGGCAGGGGTTCGTCCCGCCAATGGAGTCGTGCGGTTCTGATGGATCAGCACGTCAGTTTGCCTCCTGCAGGGTCAAACAAATGTAGGTTAGCTCAGAGGCTGTATCACTCATGAGGAAGACAGCAAGGAGGGGAAAGGAGAAAAAGACTATCAAAAGGAGAATTCTTTCTTTTTGCAACTCATTGGAAAATATTGAGATACCAGGAAGTTACTAATACTAGCATTTCTCAACAACACCCTAAACCCCCAAATAAAAAGCATTCAAATAAGATATCGTCTTCTTTTAAATGTACCACATACTCATTTGTCGCTGTACCAAACTTAAGTTTCCATCCAGGTATTAGATTGATTGTAGTTTCCCTTTAACAAAATAATTTTAACAGTTAATCATTCATACCCCCATATACTAGGAAAAAATCAACACATACAAATGCTATGACCATTTTTTTAAGACATCCTTGATGTGTTTGACTTAATTAATTTAATGTTTTGTTTTTTGTACTTTCTTTATTGTAATGAACAATCTAGGAAATAAATCTATTTCATGTGTGGCATGAGCGTCAGAGCTGGGAATATGGGTTGCACCCATGAAAGATTTAATGAATCCCAGACATCAATGGCAGCTTCTTGGCTTCTGCTATAAATAGATGATTCTTTGCATGTGCCTTGCTACAGTGATCAATAAGAATGCGATTCAGCACTCGAGGAAACCGTTTTTAAATTGGCTGCCATTGCTTCACTGGTACTTTTTTCCTCATGTTGGTCACCAGTCTTATGTCACACCGCAGTGGGACTTTTCTTTAACCAGCTGTTTTCATGAATCAGTCATGTTGTGGTGGTCATTCCTATCACGAACTAGAACATCCAAACTGATCCCACTAGTGTGTCGTGGAATGAGGTCACAGCTGGTGACAGGCTAGTCGATCTTCTTCACTCTTGAGCAGAGTTTGGGCCCAAATTTGGGTGATATAGTGTTACCCCTGGTTGTGAAGCTCAGAAATGGTGGGGCTCCTGGGAGTAGGGATTGGCTGCATTCAGTCTGGATTGTCTGGGCAGAACAACACTGGCCGTATCACCCTGTCCAGCCCCACTGCAAGTCTGTAGAAAATGAATAGTGGTTTCTAAGACCAGACAACCAGAGAAAGTAAGTTTTGAGGAAGTTGTCTATTTGGCAGATGCATGTCTCACACTCATTAGATGAAAATTAGCTTTCAGCAATGATAGTAGGGCTCACAGTAAAGGATTTAGCAACTTGGACTTCGTGGAACATATAGGGTTGTATAAATGCTTGATTGAATATACTCCATTTTTCCCCCTAAATTTGACACCTGCTTCTGAGCGATGCCTTTTTATACTGATTTTCTGAGTTATTTTTGTTTTAATAACGCTGTTACAGTTTTTTACAGGCTTATCTCTTCACCCTTTAACTCCGGAGCTGTAGCTCCAGTGTTGGCATTCTTTCAACAAACGTAGCTCTTCAACCGTCTTGCGCAATCAACATAAATCAGTTGATTCTGTTGAAGGGAAAAGCAGCTTTGGACCGATATACATCAGCTGACAGGAAAAGTCAGTTCTCACCACATCAGAATCAGCTGATTCATGTTGAACACATCAACAGTCGAAGAGTTACGGTGTGTCAAAGAGCGCATGCTTGTTTGGTGTTACCAGTAACATATCCAGTGATAAGCCAATAAACAATCAAGCTTGTTGCTTTTATTGCCTAGTAACATTGACTAAATATTTCCCTGGGGTATTGAAAGTTGGTATTGACCGAAAGCTAGTTTTTAATATCTAACTCAGTAGTATTTAATCTGTCCACTATTCAATTATTTAATTGAATTATACATGTACCATCCATCCATCTACTCTCCTTCCCTCAAAACCCATTTTATCCCTTTCGGGGTCACGGGGCTGCAGGAACCTAACCCGGCTACTTGTGGACAAAGCTAGGGTACCCCCTGGTCAGGTCACCAGTCTGTCACAGGACCACATCCACACACCCACACACATTCACATTCACACCGAGGGACAATTTAGAGCAACCAATTAACATATGAAGCATGTACATTATGTTTATATGGTTACATAGGTGCAAATATTTGTTAATTATCCAAAAATACAATACTACATCACTCTATAGTCACCAGTACAGCCTATTATTAACCATCGCTGACATGGAATGTACACATTTTTTACTTTATGAATTATAGATTTTCATATTTTTTAAATGTATTTTATTTCTAATCTAATATGTTATTTTAAACCCCTTGAGATCATGTTTATACAATTTCAATATAGGAAATTCTGAAACGCCATTTTTTTTACTTTTTGCTTAGATGTATAACTGTCAAAATAAAACATTAAATGTGGTTTCCCTGTTTGTTGCAGTTTTTGTCTTTAGTATTCAGTTGTACTTTTTTCATATAGCTGCTTTTTTATTAAATTTCTTTGATGTTTTGTCACTAAATAAGACCCATTTTTTACTTATTCTTCTTAAGGAATTCTAACATGGATCTATGGTAATTGTATTCCATCTGTGACACTGCACTTGGTCCATTACTATCCTTGTTTAAGGCAGCGACTATCTTCTCTCCCTCCAATCGTACCTTAATTGTGCCGTTAGAGAAGCAAAATCTAATTCTAAAAAAAGCATTTACACACTTACGCTCCCCCCTCCCTCGCTATCTGTCTTCCATTCTGCCGCCTTCCGACCGCTGGGATGCACACACGAAAGCACGCAAACTTTGGTGGATGGCAACTCCTAAAAAGCAAACAGGCCTTTGGCTGGAGGAGCCAGATAGGAGTTGGTTGGCTCCCACCAATCCTTTATCTGAGCCAGTGCTGCACATCAATAACACAAACACCAGCATCCCTTCCATCCTCCCCCCATCCCCTACAATCTCTGTCGCCAAACAACCCAGCCTGTCCTCCCTCCTTTTCTGTCTTTCCCTCAAACATGCACTCCTACACTTTTAATCTCTCAAAAAAGGCAGAAGGCACTAAAAAAAAATACTGGTTAATTCTTAATTTTCTTTTTATGAGGTTGCGCTGGTGGAATTATTTCTCCATTTCAGAGAGATGGAGAGTGCAAAAAAGATTTTTTTCAATTCCATTTATTTATTTATTTTCCCTTTTAACCTGTTGAGCTTCCTTGTGATCCATCTGTCAAATCCGATTCCACAAATAGACCGAAATTGAGCAACTTGGCATGTCAGGTTCTCAGAAATCTCTCTTTTTTTTCTTTTTTTTGAGTGTCATTTTGAATCGACTTCCAAGCATTTCTGTATATAAATAACCTGATTTGGCTAATTGCATTGAGGCTGTCTGATCTCTGCTTCTGGTATTTAGTGAAAACGCGGCTTCAGGCTAAATTATTATAACCATTTCACCTTTATCTTTTTGAATTAAAAACCCTTGCTGTTTTTATCGTCAGGTATTAAATGCCATCAAGGTTTTTTACTGCCTTGATTTTCACTCAAACACAAAAATTGTATTCATGCTTCTGCAAAAACGGATGCTTTCCAAAATGGGTGTGTCAGAGCAGGTTCATGTTTCTTTGAGGATTTTGCCCTAAGGGGAGATGAAGACAACAAGACTTCCCTTCGCACTCTCTCTGCTAAATGTGCAGAAAGCCTCCGAGCAAATGGAATAGCCTTAAAACCCATGTTGTGTCAGTCGAAGACAGAATATATATTCTGTGCTCAAAAAAAAAAAAAAAAAAAAACAGGCAAGAAGCCACTTCAGGTCTCTCTCTAACTCTTCTGAATCAATAGTGCAAGCAAAATGGTGCTCTAATCAACATTCCATTATTTCCATTTGCATATTTGATCCAGGATTTGTTCAATGGATTATACATATTACCTGCATGATGTTTAATTGCCTTTTTAATAGACTCTGTGATTAAACGAGGAAGTTGAGCTTTGCCAGTGGAAGAGCTGTGGAGGAAAGAAGTGCAGAATATTATTTGGCCAACTTCCTTTTTTTAGGAGGAGCTGGAATAATAATAATAATAATAAAGAAATATCAGAATTCATTTATTTCAAGTGTTTGTTTAGTTAAATTGAAGAGCATTGTTCTACACACACCAGAGTTTAACACAATGAAGACCAAACAACAAAGACAAGTTGTCGATCTTTAAAAAAAATATCTTAGAAGTGTTCCAAGTGGTCTTTTAGTTTTGATTTTGCCAAATAAAAAAAACAGTTCAGTTTCTTGAGAGAAGTTTATTAGAAATTCACCCCTGAATTGTGGGAAGGCAACCCCGCCCCTCTTCCCATGGCTGAGAACTTTCTGTTTACACACTCTCTCTCTAGCTTACAGCCCCTCAAACCCCCTAACTAATATTACAAAAAAAATCTTCATGATTCACAACTAAATAAAACACTGAAATGAAAGCTTAATTTTCTTCATATATGTCCTCCATCTTTAGAAAAATATCACAAGATAACCAAAAACACAACTATCATTGGAGTGGGTCTTTAAAGCAGGATTTTCATGACAAAAACAACATTAGTCAAATTTACCGAACTACATTTAATATTGCCATGAAGTATGTCAATATGGTTAAACTTGAACAGTTGCCAAACAAGTCTAATCAGGTGAGCCTCACGTTTGGGCACCTACTGTACTCCGAAGTCACTTTAATAAATTGTGACTACATAATCACACATCATTATCCATCATTTGCTGTGTCTTGCAGAAAAAAAAAAGTTAAATAAAAAATAAAGCGTCTCTAAGAGGTCACCCTCTCCACAGTTAGCGGCTAGTCGCCTACTCTCATTAATAAGAAAATTAATGTTGCATTACGTTTCAATTAACCTTCCCTAGCTACAGGAACAAGACTGGGAGGGGAGGCCTGTGTTTCCTGCTGAGGTCAAGGTAATTGAATCAGAGGGACAACGATCACAAGGCCAAGAAATCGCTGCTCTGAAATCAGGGGCAACTGTTAACCTGCCACCGGGTTAGAGGTTGAACTTGCCGGGTGTCGTGTTGCATCGTTGCATCTCAGAGACGTAACTGTCATCGTCACAGACGGCAGCCTGGCTAACTATCATACATCAGCCAGTTTTTTGCCTTGTTCCTCATTGCAAAAACTTTTAAAACATGCTAACTAAATTATCGGATTTGACTAAATGCATTGACTTACAAGTTTGGTTTTTTACCTAAAACTACAGTGAGACAAACAAGTATTTGAACACCCTTTGGTTTTGCAAGTTCTCTAAGGAATCAGCGAGGGGTATGGAATTTTCCTCTTGGGTACATGCACCTACGAGACTTCTTATCAAGCCACTTCTCAGGTAAACTGGTCGTGTGCTTTGGATCCTTGTCATGTTGGAAAGACCCATCCGTGAGCATCTTCAACGGTCCAACTGAGGGAAGGAGGTTGTTCCACAAAATCTCTTAATACGTGGCCCCGGTGCAGAAAATATTCCCATAGCATGATGCTACCACCTTCATGCTTCACAGTAGAGATGGTGTTCTTGTTATGGTACTTTTTAGTTTTCTTCCCCCAAACTCGGCGAGTGGAATTAAGACCAAAATTTTGGTCTCATCTGACCACATGACCTTCTCCCATGACTCCTCTGGATCATCCAAATGGTCTGTGGGAAACTTGAGACAAGCCTGGACATGTACTGGTTTAGATAGGGGAACTTTCCATAGCATGCATGATTTCAAACATCACGTCTTAGCGTATTACCAACTCTTTTCAGCTCCTCCTGTGTCATTCTGGGCTGAGTCCTCACCAGGATCATTGAGATCCAACGAGGTGAGATCTTTCATGAAGCCCTAGTCCAATGGAGATTGACAGCCATGTTTAGCTTCTTAAATATTCTAATAATTGCTCCAACAGTGGATCTTTTTTCTCCAAGCTGCTTGGTAATTGCCCCTTATGCCTTTCCAGCCTTGTGGAGGTCTATAATTTTGTCTCTATGGTCTTGGCCACGTTAGTAGTTGGAGTTTTACTGATTGTATGGGGAGGACAGGTGTCTTTATGCAGCTAACCACCTCAAAAAAAGGTGCTTCTAAGGTCAGAATTCTAGTTGATAGACAGGTATTCAAATATGTATTAGCTGCAGTAGCTTACAAATAGATTATTTAAAATATCATGCTTTGTGTTTTTCAGATGTTTTTTTTTTTTTAGATTATGTCTCTTGAAAAAACACAAGGTGTTCAAATTCTTATTGGCCTCACTGTATTTGTTTCTTCTCCGTATAACCACTAAAATCTGTTTTCTCTTTTCATTTTGCTATAAGCTTAATTTTTTTTATTCTGCCTTTTTAAAACTTTTTATGCAAGGAGAGGCTAATGTGCTAACTTACAAGTAAAGGCTAGAAGCTAAACTGTAAAGTTTAGCTTTTTAGCTCATTTTTACTTCACTAAATGACCAATGTAAACTTTTTATCTGCACTTTATTGTTTTCATCTGGATGTAAATTGCTTGTAAACTTGATATTCTAAGATTAACTACCTTTTTTGCACTTTATTTGCAAAGAGATGCTACCATGCTGATTTTCAAGTAAAGGCTGCAAGCTAAACTGCAAAGTTTAACTTTTTAGTTAAAGCAAATTGTTCCGTCATTATATGACCACAAACACTTTTTATCGACACTTTCCTGATTTTATTTGGTTGTAAACTTGATTTCATAGCCTTTTTTTTAACCTTTTTTTTCTTTTTAGAATTAGATGCTAACATGCTAACTCATAAGTATAGGATGCAAACTAAAAGTTTAGCTTTTTAGCTAAAACTAAATGTTACTCCACTGTATGACCACTAAAAACTCTTTATTTTGCACATTACTGTTTTCATTTGGTTATTAATATGCTTTCGTTTTGTCTTATTTTTTTTGCAAACCATGTTTTTAACTCTTGACTCCAAAATATTAATTTAGGCCCCGCCTTTTTCCCCTAAACCACTATATTTAACATTACATTTTCCTGCTTCATTAAGCTTTGCTAAACTTGTTGTCTTCTTCTCCACGTCTGCATCTCAGTCTTCTGTGGAGGTATGCTTGTCTGCTCCTCGATTACGCTGCTGAGCATTGGGCAACAGTAAAACACACCTGGGTGTGTCCAGCCATCTGATGAATGACCCTGCAGCTGGCGGTCGGATCGATACCGTGCATGTGTGTGTGCGTGCGCGCGCATCAGAGCATGTTGGGGGTGTGAGACGAGCTTTCTGCTGAGCTGGAAATCCCATTAAATCCTCGGTCCTGCTCACGCGCACACACTGGCGTGCGCTCTGCCTTGCCTTAACACACTATATCCTCTGCTAACACACATTAGTAAACACAGCCACGAGGTTTGTGTGTCTTCAGCGAGACACAGCAGCCCACATGGAGTACATTTCAGGGTTTACCTTTGTTGAGGAGCTGGAGCTGACTGCTTTCTTGTACTGTACCAACCGGAGCGATGCAAAGCTGCCGCTCCTCTCACTCCCTTAACACGACCAGACAGAAACCTCAGATCTTCTCCTTTTTTATGTCAGGAAAATGTCAGATTTCCTGTAATGGAGGTAGTCAAGCAGCACAGTATGTTCGCATGTGTTGTGGTGTAGCCATACGGACACTGTGACTCATGCCTCTGCAAACATCCAGCAGGACTTCACAGCAACATGTTGCCGTGCGTGTGAGCCTGTTTATGCGTGCCTATAAATCTTTGTGAGTTGGGGAACCTTGCTGCTCCTGTGCCACCGCAATTCAAAAATAATCTGTTTCTATCTTTCTTTGCCCGTTTATCCTCAGCTCTCTTGATCCCTCCTTTCCATCCTTGTCTTTCTTTCTGCCTAACACCTTCAATCCACCTGTTTCCCTCCATCCCACTTTTGTGTACCGCTCCCTTTTGTTGATCTCGCTTCATCTGTCATCTTTCCCCCTCTTTTATCCTCCTCTCCATCCCAGAGCCCCTAGCGTGACATTCTATCTCTGACACATCATGCATGTCCTGCCCCGATGATGCCAGCGCACTGACAGATCAGCCTCAATGTGTGTCATCTGGCTTGAGGAAGGGACGAAGGAGGCTGGCGTGAGGAACATATAGACGTTGTTCCCTTTGCTTTCAACTTGCCAGTTTAGCCACAGATAAACGTAGCATCTGCACTTTCAGAGATGGACTTAAAACACAACAGAGGCTGTTTTCGTGCCATCTATTGTTTTGTTATGAAGCGTTTACTCCTGTATTTGACTGGATGTCAAAAGAATGGAAGGTAAGTGGTAGCCCAAGACATTCTGCAATGTAATGGCTGCAGCTTATTTTTTCCCCTTTTTACAGCCATTACAGTTTCTCTGAGACTGGATGCTCAAATACTCAAACTCAAAATGCTTTTTTTTTAAAAACTCAAACAGAAAGATCCATTCAAACCACAGATGTTTGATGGATCAGGCACCAACTAACAAAAAGAAAAGTAACCGGTGATAAATTCTGGATGTATGAATGAAAAATCAAAAACAATTTCTTCATATTCTGACCACAATTGTAAGTTTTTTATGTAACTAAAATAAAAATAACATCAGTAATACATCAGCTTTACCAGTCTGTTCTGTCATTGTTCAATGCATAATTCATGATGTCAGAAAACTGGCAGAGAGCTGGTTCCACATGCAGCAGGTTTATTAGTTCAAACGGGAACTAATCACAGCTAAAAGTCTACAAAGCTAAATCCGATTCAGACAGGCAGAGGTCAATTATGAGCATGGGATCATCCAAGAAGAGACTAGGGGTGTCATGGTGAGGGTCAGGGCAGGCAGCAAGGAATCAGAGAAGAAGTAGGATCAGCTACACAGAAGATCAGGTTCAGATAGAAACGCTCAGTACTACAGGCAGGGTGGCACAAACAATACTTCGCACTGAGTCAGGCTCTGTGCAGTTCTTAAGTATCACGTGGGTAATTGTCAATGAGAGTCAGCTGAGCGGCATCCAGGGAGTGTGCGCTGGGGTTGCTGGGAGATGTTGTGTATTTAGTGCTCCCCGGCCGGTGACCAGAGGGGGAGACAGAGCTCTGACTCCTGACACCTGAATGAACATTTTTATATGTAATGCTACGGTCATACTCTCGGAAATGTACTATCGACCAACTGCTACCAATGAAAATTCTATGTGGGAGTTTTGGGCTCCTGGGTTTAAAAATCTCGCTTTCAAGCATCACTATGCAAGTTTTTAAGTTGGTATGTGGGCTCTACGTACATTACACATTGAAATATAACTAATCAGGGATTTAAATTTGATAATGACGTATGGGTAGCGTCCTTTTCAAAACATGGATGTACCAGCCGGTTGATCATAGAGGAGACATTAATAATTGGGATTTGTACCCAGCCAAGAATTCTATGACACCGAGTCTTTCATATGTTGGAATAAAGCTATGAAAGAAAAAGACATTTCATACCAAGCCTCTTTCAACTGTGAGTACATGCACGAATATCGGGTGAACACCATATGCTAAAAGTGTGTTCAAAAACCCACAATCAGCACGTTCTTGAACATGCCTCACATGCCTGGTGAGTATGTCGCTTCAGATGGTTCAATTTCACTTTTGACTTGCAGCCTGCATTGATAACATATAGTTTAAATCTCCTTAACGTATTGGCTTCGTGGTGGTTTTTATCTACCGCATTCTTGCACTGTGCAGAGAAACTTGAGACAAATCACTGAGTGCACTCACACATCCTACAACACTCAACGTACACAACATCACTCTAAGTGCATGTTTGCAGGCAAGGACTCATAATGCATCTACAGAATGCCAAGACTTGTATTTATCCTATCATTGACCGCATCATGACCGAATGTTGACCTCATGATCTGGCACTGCGTCACAATACCCCTTTAATGCCCGTTAGTCAAAGCAATCCCATCAGTTATGACACGCGAGGACGAGAGAGAAAGAAAGAAACCCTCCACTCCCTGCACTCAGCTCCCCAAGTAAAGGTTTCTAGTATTCCCAAGGCTACGTACTTGCCTACAATAGCTAACCTGGATCTGGCTGGACCAGTGCTATTTCTGTTACACAGAGCCACAGCATTTACAGTTATCTCCTTTCATGCTCTCCTCCCCTACTCTATAAATTGCAGATAAAGTGGGTGAAGTTAACAATGTGACTGCATAAACCCTGAGAGTGCACATTTCTAGGAAAATAAAAATCTAGTCAAGCCTGGTTTGGAATGATATTTGCCATAGTTTCCTGTAACATATCAGAATTATGTTCAAATCGATAAACATTTCCAATTTAGAGAGTAGATTATAGAAAAATGCATAAAGGCTAATAGCTTAGTTACATTAGTCACAACTGTTCTTATGGGTGAAAATGGGCTGGTTGTTGGTGAACATATACAGGGCACCTCACTGTGAACCTGTAGAGCAAAAATGTTTTGGCACATTTTTTATACAAGGATGCTGAGGGCACTATTAGGTGAATTTAAAGGGACGACATCCACACGTCTCTAACAAATCAGAGTCTCTTATTGGTCAGATTTCAATGATCAATGGGTATGTGTTTTGTATGTAGAGCCTAAAAGCAAGAGCTTTAAACGTGGAAGCCCTAAACATGTATTTACACACACTTTTTATTGGAAGTGGTCACTCGAACACGTGCTGCAGAGGGCGGTGTAAATGTAGCTGAAGGGTAACTAAGGTAAAGTATGATAGATGCATGTATTTTTTTATTTTTATGAAAATCTTTATTTATCCAGACAGGACAGATTACGAACAGCATTCTTATTTTCAACTACTTTTCTAAATTAGTACTCCTTGTGCGTCTCTGAAGCGCAGCCTAACTGAGAAAATTAGACAATCAGACCATAGTTTGTGTTAACATCCAACGGGCGTCCTACGGGCGTTCACATATCACCTACGCACCCCGTATGTGCAGCATTTGTATGTGGTCAGTCAACACATTCTCATTCCCAAGTCGTCACATTCTGATGTTTGGTTAAGGACTCCTCTGCGTCACTTTTTGATGTTTTGTGTGTCCCCAAGTCGTTGTTTTTTGTCGTACTGGCTGTTCCCATTAAATTACCAATCCCCAACCTCTGGGTCACGAACCAGAACCGGTCCAGTACTATGACAACGCATAATACCTAAACCAGATGTGGTACCAGTTTGGGTCTTAAACGGTACAGGTACTGGGTTAGGGTTACAGTACTGGATCCGTCCCAAGGACCATTGCCACCCGGTACCGCGTCCTGAGGGTTGCGGACCCTTGATTTTCTGAACAGCCAGCACGTCAAAAAATGAAGACTTTGTGACACCCAAAATGTCAAACCTCCCTTCAGATACGGCTGCACTAGTCTACAACCTTCCACAGGACTGAACAACTCGTAGCCCCACACCTGCACAGGTGGATTCGACTAAAGCATAAGTTGCTCTGAGGTCTTTTAGATAGCATATCTATTCCTTTATCGTCTGCTTTAATAGGAAACAAAAATATGTGTTTTTTTGGTTAAAAGTGGTGCAGATCAATTCATTACCATGTGCACTCATATAGGTTTGAAAGCAATAACAGTCAACCTGCGATTGAATGTTTTGTTGACCCCAGAAAACACGGTTCCTCTGAGCTGTGGAGCCACTCCAAATGTCACGCATGTCCGTTGGTAATAGCTGTTTTTCATTTATTGCCCTTAATCTGAACCAAGTGTTTTTCTCCAACCTGGTAGCCTATCATCTATTAAAGAAAGCGCTGTCACAACCTTTTCTCCCGCGTGTAATCACTTTAGACAAGACGTGTTTTTTTTAGGCTTTTAGAGATTAAAAAAAAAATAAAGAAATGCTCAGATGTTTGGATATCAATGCTTAATAATATGTGAAGTTGATTTGCCCTTTGTAATAAGTCGTTCTACTTCAAAGAACTTATTACAGAGCGACATGTCAGCACTACATTTGATACAAAGAGGAGCGTGTGATCCTCTAGAGAGTGCAAAGTATCACCTACCACAATGTCCTTGATGTGATTGACTTAAATTGCCTCAGCCTTTTGTCAATGCAGATCCAGAAATATACTTTTTTTTTTGTTCAAGTCATGTGTTTGACCATGAAAGTAAAGTCACGGACTCTTTGTTGTTCTTCCTTTTATCAATTTGTCTTTTCTTGCTGTCACTCTCCTTCCCTGAAGGTTCAAGCCGAGCCCAGGCCTCTTCACTCTCTTTAAACAGACTGGATTTGTGCCTCCGTAATGAACTGCGAAGAGAATGAGCAGGATTAATCCAGCCAACGGCAACGAAGGGATTTGATGATGTCATGTGTATGAATGAACCAGTTAGCGGATTACTCCCTTCCGAGGTGAAAGAGATGCGAATGAGCGAGTGTGAGCGGCGGGGCAGAGTTGGAGAGGGAACGCGGAAACGGCAGATGTGCAGGTCGGTGTTGATACAGACAAGTGGATCAAATGGAAAAAGACAGCACAGGAGGTAGGGAAAGATTGTAGGGCAAGACATGGCAAAAGATAGAAACACAAAGTGAATAAGTGAGCAGGGAAAATGATTGATGGATGCGCCAAGGGAGACAAAAGAAAGGATATATCAGTGGAAGAAGATATAGGTTAGTTTCAAACCTCTGTCTTTCCATCTGTCAGGACAAATGGCATGGAGAGAGGTTGGTCTGGGCAGACAGTACTTAGTGGGAGGTGTCAGCTTTGAGCTATGGGAGTCCTGCAGAAATCTGTCCCGGAGGCCCCAGCTGTGGCAATCACTGCTCAGTGGGCCAAGAGGCCAGAGCAATCACGCCACCAGCAAGCTATCAGCTGAGCTCTCTGCCCTCCGTTTGCATCACCCACCTCTGCCATAACTAAGACCACGCACACGCAGCTCTGCAACTCTGCGGCACCGCAGGCCATCCACACACCTGACATTTTAATGCGACACGAGCAACATGGGTGGCCAGGACAGTGGAAATATGTCTCTCTTGGAACTTCTCGGTAAACAAGACCTGTTAAAGCGTGAAAATCCTATTTTACGTTGGAGGGGATTTTATTTTTGTTGACTACATGGAATTGTGAAATTTTATACAGACCAGGTAAAAGTGCTAACTCAAAAAACGGAAACGTTGGAGTGTAGATGTGTTCTTTTAACTCCAATTATCTTTTGATAAAACCTTTCCCAGTTGTCATTTAATCATGTTTGTATCGGTTTTAGTCAAAATAAATTAAAATCTGTGTCGTTTTCCAGGACATTGTTCCTGCAGAGTGGCAGGAGTTCATTGTGAATTTGCTAGCAACTTGTGGGTGGGACCATTACAGCCCCTCACAACCCCAAGCTAACATTAGCAGTGCAGCAAAAAGGACTAGCAATATCAGGACTACTATGAATCTTGTCGTATACAAGACATCAGAAGGGAATGGAGCAGGGAGCTTGTGGCTTGCCGTAGTAGCGTCTAAATCACACCTACAAACTTTTTCAAATGGCATTTTTTCGTCTGCTCCTGGTTCACTACAATTTGGATAAAGAAATACTCAATTTTAAGCTTGATTTTGTCTAGATACACCCTCCATCATGAGAAAAATGGCTCTAGTAGAGATGGACGATATTGGGAACTTGGTTATCGATCAAATAATTACAGAGGTAGTACTGATACCAATACTGTATGCTTTCTTTACTCTATGTAAAACTCTATGTTTTAGCATAGAGTAACTTTGGAAATACACATTTTTTTTAAAATGATTTAAGTTTATGCCAAAACACAGGATTGAGACTTTCTGCAAATTGAAATGTTTATTAATTAGAGCAATCTATACGGACCAAATATAAAATAGAACATGTATATTTAAAATGGCATAACACAATTATAATAAAACGAAAAGAGTAACTTGTGCAAAATTTAAAGAAAAAGCCTAACTGTAAGCATCACAAATATTTATTAAAAAATTTAGTAAAATCAGTAATAAAATATCAAAGTCACTAGTGAAAAAAAGTAAATAAAGGTAAAACTGTAATAAATATAAAAATATAAAATGAAAAATGCTCTTATTGGTGCTAATCTGTGGCTCTGTAAACACCCGATCTGGCTACACTACAGACAGAAAGCTGTATAAACTCTGTAAGTAAAGTTCTTTGCTGCAACAGAAGTACCAGAAGTATCAGTCTCATCACACTAGTATTGATACTTCACGTTGGTATCGATACTATCAATACTCAGATCAATTTGCACATCCCTAGCTCATGTTAAAAGCACAGAAAACTATGATTTTTGTCGGAGTGGCCCTTTATCAAGTAAAGTAGAAATTATTGAAGACATAAATAAAACTTTAACTCATAACGGTAGTTTTTTTTATCAAATACAAACAAGTATCCGCCCCCATTTATTATGAGTTGTTAAACTATATATATATATATGTGTGTGTGTGTGTGTATTAATTAATTAATTATATATATGTATTAAAGGAAAATTGACATAACCTGAAAAAATTGGTTAAACAAAAAAATAAAGTAATTAAACTTAGAAAAAATAAATTTCACAAGTAATTATTATTTCTTGTTTTTTTGAGTTTTAAAAAATAAAAACATTACTTTTTAAAAAAAAAACATAATACAATTGTAAATTTACATAAAAAGAAAAAAAAACTTTTTTTTAAACTACATTTTACATCAATAAAGTGAATGCAATTTCCTGTCCATATTTGGACTGAATTTGTATTTCTCTTTGTCTGCAGCGCAACAGTGACTGTCATTGACATTTACATGATATGAAATGTGGGTGCAGCTCCGTGTGAACACAGAAAACCTGAGGTCAAACTCTCCTTTGAATAAGAACTCCCCTCTGTATTAATATGCATTGGGAGGAGTGTGTAGTCCTGTGCATGCTTGAGAGGAGAACAACCTGGAATGTACATAAAGTCTGAATTCGGGGAAAAAAGCAGCACTTAAAGCTGCTCCTGGGAAATCTTTTTAAACTTTGAGTTTAACTGCTTCAAGAACGATCTCAAAGAAAAGCAAATTTGCAGATGCATATTAGGAATGCTCTCTCGTCTCTCCCCCCTTCACGTCTCTCCTCTTTCATAAAGGTCCTAATGAGTTGTCGGTGGAGCTGAGGCAAGACATCCGTAATGTGCCATGAAATATGTAAACTGGTCCTTTTGGAAAGTGTGTCTTCTTCATGCCCTCTTTCCCCTCCTGCTTTCTCTCAGTAGGCGAAGTTGAGGATGTTCCTTTTCTCTGATGAATGTACTCAGCAGTGGCAGCAGGGGCAGGTAAGGAGGCGTGGTGCAGCCAAACATATAAATTCATCCCAACACCCCCTCTTTCCCCCTAATTAGTTTATTGGACTGATGAGGTAGCACCAAAGATTAGGTTCTTCATCAGTTTTGAGCGGGCAGAAATGGCGTAATGGAGGAAGAGGAGAAGGAGGCCAAGAGAAGCTGAACCATCTGCTCTTTGCTGTCCACCCGACTTTGTTTCTGCATTGGAATCAAGCAAAAATAAATAAATAAAACTGCACTTTAAGGTCATTTTTAAACTAAAATGCTAAAGTTTTAGGGATAAAATCTTATATTTAGCTAAATAGGATACCGAAGTAGGATTATGCTTTAAGGATGTCAAACCCCTCACTTAACACTTCATACACTTTTCTCAGACAGACGTAGACATTGACACACTTTTTTCTCCTGTTAAAAACTCTCAAAGTTTAAATCTTATAGAAAATAAGTCCTGTATTATAGAATGAACACCAAGATATGCTTACAATCAGTGCAAATGATCCATATAAAACTACGGTTTGTGATACAAAAACCAGATTTGAATGTGTTCCTTTTCAGAAAAGCATTTTAGCCACCTGAAAATTCAAAATGGCGGCCATTTTTCTATGTTTGTCATGTACAAAATCTTCAAATTGGCATATAATGTGATCTGATCAGAAAATAAATAAGGAATACATCATCAAAAATAGGAGAAATTGAAATATATATACATACACTAAAAACTATACAATGTTGGGCCTATCAAGTGCCATGTATTTTAAAATCAATTTAGACACTTACTACTGTTTACTATTTAATACGTTTTACTACTGCTTACTACTTTTTTTAATTATAAATATTACTTAAATTGAGAAGTAAAAAAATAAAAGTAAAATGAAAATTGTACAAAAGTTATTATGAATCCACTGTGTTCTAATGCTACAAACTTAAATGTTTTTTTTTTTAGATGCATTTTTTCACATAAAATATCATTTAAACGCAAGCAATGTGGTCTATATTCACCATTCTAATGAGTCTCAATGCTTACTGCTTTTTTTTTTCTTTTTTTCAGATTTCTGGAAAATTTCTAGGGCACGCAATCTTGAAATTGTTATTTTAAAAAAACTTCTACAAGAGGCCAAATACACTTCAAAGTACACAATGTAGTGAGTAGTGAAGGAATTCACGAACGACAATGAAATGTAGCCATCTTGAAAACACACCCCCATGTTAAAATTTTCAGGTGCCTAACATTTTTTTTAAAGTACTCTCTGCCATCTACATGTGTTCCAAATTTGGTGCTTATATAACAAACTGAAGTCGCCTTAAAAATGTTTGATTTAATCCGCCCCGCTATTAAGCAAATTTAGAAAATCGAACTCATTCTATAATGGAGACATGGCACGGGGGAGATTGATTGACAAGATTAGCAATCAGCGAGAATGCAGAACCCAATACAATTTTTTTATTTAAAGAAAAGGTGAAAGGTAAACCACAATATAGTGATGAAATACTGTAATCAGAACATATTGATATGCAAATGTAGCTAATTAATGCTCAGAGAGAATTATTCAAATGTTAACCTAAAACTCTGAATAGTTGCATGGTTACCATATGTTTTCTTCTTGTTTTCCCTAAATTTGCCTAAATATTTTCTCCTAGTTTGTTAATTAACATTAAATCTGTATATTACACAATGTGCTGAGTTCAGTGCACGTCACTGATTTGAACTGCTGTCCTCATCCTCAACTTTTCCAGTCACCTGGCAGGCTCCTAAATTACCCCAGGATACATAACGGAATTTTGGCTTCGGAGTTCACAGGATGGCTGCCGGCCACCATCTCGCGTCATGCATCAACTTACATGAACAAATGTGTGTTCTAGTTCTCTGCAAAGAAGACACTGACCCCGCTGTTGGATCCAGGCCAAGCGTGTTGGTGTGACTTGAGGAAAGCGACTGCAGACTGCTTGGATTATATTTGGCCCCATAGCTTTCAAAGGTTCTTGCATGTGCGACTGTTTGGGTATTTGATTGAATCTATATTTACGTCTCCATGCAGCAGTATAGCTGTCAGTACAAATGTAGAAGCATCGCGTGTGATAAAACGCGTGCAGGTTTGCCCTTTTGTCTGCTTCTTTTTTTTTATGTGACCGTGTCAGGATCTAGGTTTGGCCAGACCCCCGTCCTGCCTTCTTCCTAAAAATATCCTTAGAATTATGACTCATGAAATGTCCTCTGAACATAAGACCTTTAACGTGTTGGCAAACCTTTCCGTTGATTGCAGTGTCACCGTTTTATGAGTCTTTTTATTTTTTCCTTTTTCGTAGAGCGTTGCAGTTGTTGTGCTCCTGCCAGAAAGAGTCCAGCGAGTCACTTGGTGTCCTTGGCCATGGTGGTTGAAACAAAAAGGTCTTGCTGCTCATGAAACAAGTCATATTTCATCCTGTCATTTTAGCTTCTTTTGAAAATGAAACTGTTACAGATACGGTAGGCACTTTCCGTGTCCCGGTTGTGCCGTTGAGGTTGCTTAATATAGAGTCTGACATTCTTTCAACCAACATGGGCTAAATCGATTGCTCTAAACCATGTACGTTTTTATTAATAGTCCTACACACATTTCATGTACAGCTTAATTGTGACCATTAGCAGTTGTGTTATTTCATTGCTTATTTGAGCATTGTTTGATACAATACTTTTTGTGTTTTGGAAGGGCTTATGTGACAAAATATTAGCATAATATATATAAATAAGACTTAAAAAAGTAGATTTCTCTATTAACCACTGTTGGTTTATTTCTTTAAAAGTTTTTCTTCCTTTCTTTGTCTCAAATAGTGTCCATCAATTGTGTTAAAAAATATATTTACAATATATTTTCTTCAGAAATAATTCATCTAAAAAACTAAAAATGTGATGTTTAATATGAAATAAGCAGTCAGATGACAAACTTTAAGGTTTTACCCACATGCACCCTAACAGCTATGCACTTATCAGTTTAACAGCCCTAAAGAACTCATTGTGCTCAAGTTTCAAGGGGGTTGAAAAAGGAAAAGACTCAAGACATCGACGTCTCACCCTTACTCACCCTTATGTGTTGTGTTCACTGACCTGTCCCTCACAGCACGCCCATAGAAAAAGTATGAATATTTTCGCTCTATAGGCTCACAGAGCGGTCTACGAAAGGTTGTGCACTCCATGTAGGATCCTTTCGGATCCACCCGAAAGAACAGTTCTAAAATATGAACTACAACTTCAATTGATTCAACCCTATAAGTAAATCATGAGGTTTTGCGTTCTTTTCAGACTCCTGGTTCACTTCTAGTCTATATCCCAGCCTATGGAAGGTATAATGTATTTGTTGGACACTGAGTCTCAGTGTTTGTGTCTAAGTGTACTTTGTAGGCTATTAGGCCAGAGGGAACAGTATCAATTGAAGCTTCCCGGGAAGATTTCCAGGAGTGAGTGTGCTTGTGCAATGTGTATCCATTGCACACATGCAGTGCACACAGTTTTTAAAGTGTGAACTGTGCCAACTGATTAGTTAACGGAGGGCGATCTCTTTATTTACTATTTTTCCTCTAGTCTCTTTCATCTTATAAAAGAACGACTGAAGTCACGACCCGTTGACCAAAAATATCCCCTGCAGGAATGGTTTCCAAGGCCTTTCCCAGATCTGTGCGAGTGTGTGTGAAGCACCTAAGCTGTCATCATGCAGGGCCGTGACTTATGACATGGTGACAGTGTTACAACAGCCCAGTCCTCTATAGCAAGCAGCACAGTGTCCAGATACACCCGGGGTCAAGTAAACCCATACTTGTGTCTATCAAAGCCAAGTTGAAATAGTACACAAAGAACATGTTGCTCATTTTGAACGAAAAAGTCGTTTGGGCTATTTTTGACACCCTGAAGGCTGAAAGGACAGCGCTCTGTGTTAAATTGAGCAAAGTATATGTTCTATCACTTTTTAGAAAAAGCAAACACACTTGAAGAGTGTAATTTTTGTAACAAAAAGTTATCCTGATGAGGGACAATCTTTGAAAAATCATGTAGGGTAGAGGCGTCCAAACTTTTTACCAAGAGGGAAAAAATGTGTGACGTTCAGCCAATCAGCCTGAATTCTTTGAACATCAAATGCAACAAACTATTTAACGGCAATTGTATTGTAATGAGATAATTTTCATTTATTCATATAGAAAATAAATACATTTGAATGGGAATTTTATATCTGATGACAAGAAATAAAGAAAACGTGGGAAAAACATTAAATATAGGTTCATACGAAATGTTATACATTATTCACTATTAAATACTCAAAGTAAACTATCATAAGAATGACTTGAAAACGGGTTCACAGAACCCAGACCGCAGTGGTCGAACGCGATCGTCTGCAGTGTAAAGTTACGTAAAGACTGCGGCGCTCGCATCGCGCCCGTAACGCTAGCACGGGGTTGTAATGTAATTTAGCCAATCACAATCAAGAAATTATAGCTCCTAAAAAAATACTGAGGACTACATATTATTGATTTTATGACAAGAGCCTGCTAGCCGGTAGAAATTTCACTTCGGCCCGTGCCAGACTTTGGACATGCCTGTAAGGAATCGCTAACAGTGCACAAAAAAAAAAAAAAAAATTAAATGATGTAGTATTTATCACTAGAAGTGGGATTACATGTTTGATGTTAATCCTCTTTTTAAATATTTAATAAAAAAATACTTAAAGTAACATTTGAGTAATATTTCTGTTTAATTCTTTTTTTTAAGCAATACTAGTCAATAGTTTTAGAAATTTATTTCTAACATTATTTTGACTACCTTTTCTACTTACTAACTTTACTGGCGTAAAGTTTTGCATATCAGTGAAAAGCCTATAAAAAAATTATAATTATAAAAAAAAGGTTATACATTATTATGGTCTTACAACTACAAAGTAATAATAATCCAATTTTTTGTCCAAATCAAGCTTCTGTTTCTTTCAGTTTCCCTTTTTCTCTTGGCATGTTGGGTAACTTGATAAAATGAATAGTGGAAAGCGAAAGCGAGCTCTCCCCTCCTGCCGTGGCCTCCAGAAAAACATGCTGCCTAGATCCGTGGTGCAAATAAAGGAGCACAGGGAGTATGTTTTTTCCGTTTGCTATGGCACCACCTTGCCCAGATTCCATCTCCTGCTCTCCTCAGGGTTTCAATTACTGTCTCCCAGCACCTCTCATTAGCTCGAGCAGGCCCCTCATTCCTAATGCTCACGCATGTACAAAGATGGAGTGGAGAGCACATATAAACCAATAAGAAGCAAACACAAGTGCTCCAACACACCTGCTAATTCTTACATTTTCCATGTAGAGCTCTGTGACTGCAGTTTCCCCCTGTGCCGCTGATAAACAGCGCCTATCTTGCATCATTCATAATCATAGTTACAGTGCAGTGCAAAAGTCTTAGACACGCCTCGTTTCTTATCTTTATAATTGGTCTAAAGAAAGGATTGAACCGAGTCTGAAAGTTTTACAGTTTACTGTCACTCAATTTCACCTTATTCTTTTTTGCTTTAACTTTTTTATGTTGCTACTATGTACAGCGCTATGAAAAAGGCAACTAGGATAAACTATCCAAAAACAATAAAATGTCCTTTGAAAACATTTAATTGAAAGAAATAAAGCAATAATGTGTGAAAAAGTAGGCAACATCCAAAGAAATACTTTAATAAGTCCTGGATAAATATTTCCCCTGATCACAAAACTTGGTTTCTTGGGAGAAAATATAAAATGACTTTCAAAGACCTTTGCTGAGAACTGTATTGGTCAGAATTAGAGGTATACATGGAATCACTTACACTCGGTGATGTTTAACTTCCAAAGCAGTTAAATTTCCTGCTAAAGTCAAGAGCGATAAAGACTATCTGAGCTGTAAAAGTCAGATTTATGGGGACATCGACTTGCATGTTTTCTGAGTATTTCACAGATTTCCTTTTTGATGCGTATTACGACGTATTGTGGGTCTGTTTTATGCGGTGTAAATCTTACTAACAAATCACTTTTAACGCAAAAAAAAACACATTAAAGATCACAAAGACAAAAAGTAAAGCAAAAAAAAACACGAAATTGAAAATGAAATTTTGAGAAACCAAAATGTTAAAACCCAAACATCTAATAAATCAGAAAAAGTAGGTACAATGGGTCATTCCAGATTAAATAATAATATAAAAAAAACTCAAATTAGCAAAGTCCCATAGTACCTACCTTTTCCAGTTTCCATAAAAAAAATGTCAAATATTAAAAAAAATAATAATTTCTTAAATTCACAATGAAAAGGGGGTGGGAAAAAATTAAACAATTAAAAAAAAAAAAATCACTGGTCGGTTGGTTGACTTTTGGCAGTCGTTTCAACCAAAAGTTCTTTAGCATGAAGTACTGCTGGACATGCTTCTTACTTATAAAACTTATTAATATGTGGATATTAAAGACAAATTGGAAAAAAAACTAATTTTTTTTTCATTCAATCAGTAATGTCCTACTTTTTCCAGTTCCTTATTGAGTTTTGCTTTTTTTAACATTTCATTTTGTTTTCTAGAAATTAAACATTTAATTAAAACATTTAAAACATTTTTTTTCCAAGTCGTTTCATTTGTTTTACATTTTTTCGTTTTTTAATTTCTGAAATGCAAATTAATATTTCTTATTTCTTTAGTATGTTTTTGCATTTGCCACTTCACTTGCCCTTCAGGGCCACCGTAGTTTTAGCTCTATAAGCTTTTAGAAGTTGCAAATCGTTAAGCTTTTCAAGTAAAAACCCATAATACGGTTAACTCATCATTGCTTAAAAGTGCATTTATATACTGATTAAATCTCTAAATGCTTAATCAGACTGTCATAGACACATCCATGAGCTCTCACTGCATTCCCACATAAGCAGACACAAGTAAAAGAAGCCCTCTGTTGAGACATCTGAGTTAGCCAGCAGGCTAATTCAGCTAATACAGATTAGCTCCCGCGGGAGCTGCTGTATTGATTGGACAACAAAGGCTTGAAGAAAAACTCTCTAACATTCAATTATCCACACCCATGGACATAATGCCATTCTACTCCTCCCTAAGTCCCTCCCTCCCCCTTACACTTCTCCTTTTCCCTGTCTCCCCTCCCTTCCTTCCTATTTCTTCTCTGAAACAATCAGTGATCCAGGTGGGAGGATGGGTACAGACAAACATGCAGGTGTGCTATCTGATGGTGATCCTATCTAAGATGGAGAGCCGTTCTTCACTCCTTTTCATGAAATACCTCCAATTCTTTTCAGATCTTTGTGTGTTTCCGGATTTTCAGGAGGAAAAGTCTGACGTTCAGGAGGAAATTGTGTTAATTCCACGCCTGTGCATCAAGTAATGATAAGAATATAATGTCAGCATGTGACATATGGAGTTCCCACAATGGCCTGATTTCCCTCGAGTGTGTGCAGTAATACCGGGTTGTGTTTATGTATGCACATGCAAAAAAATGGCCAACGACTGTATGGGCCGCATGTCCGTTGCATGCTAATCAGTACATTATGACAAGGCGTAGCAGCCAATAACATTTTGAGGACATTTCACCCTTGAAAAGACCCTGTTTGGGACTTTGAATAACAGTTGAGGCCACATGAAGTATAGAATTGATCACTATCCTTTGCTTCTTCACTTTTCCCTTCCTAAAAGCCAATACAATCCAAATGGCTCATCTGTTTTCCAGCATATGAGTGTGTTAGCACTGTTTGTGACTCTTCCTCCCATTTACATAGTCACAGAGCAAACTCTTTCCCATTAACTTTGAAGATCCCGTCTGGTGAAAATAGTGTTTTTGGTGGTTTAAACATGTTCTTGAGGCACATTTCTGATCATGTAAAGAAAATTAAGACTAAAATTGCATTTCTGAGTATTTCTTTGTTCAAATCATTGTAAAACAGGAGCAGATGGATGAAAATATGCCATTGGAAAAAGTTTGTAGATGTGACGTAGCAACTACTACGGCAAGCTACAAGTTCCACTCCATTCTGATAGATCTACTTGTAGACGACTATGTCATACTAGATTGAGTGATTGGAGTGGGATTTTAAAGCCTTGTTTCCACTGAGTGGTCCGGTACGGTCCAGTATATTCTTTTGAGCGTTTCCATTGTAAAATGGACCCATTTGACCAGGGAAAAGCTACTCCAGGCCTCCAGGGCCACAGTGTTCTAGATATCCAGAACTTACTCATGACTGATTACCTGGTTCAGGTGTGTCCAGCCAATTAGAACATGTCATAGCAGGGTATGTTGGAAGAAGTAGAAACGAGACTTAACTGTTACGCTGCGTACACACCGGGCATGTAATGAGCACTCAAGTTCAAGGGGGTTGCTACCCGATATTAGAACATAGCTGGACAGGAATGTCAAAGTGGTGCAAATCTCACATAACTTGCTTCAGGCTTTTTCTCTCACAGCTCTATTCTGATATATAAAAGACTTGGTGTCATCAAATTCTGGCCAGCCAAAGACCACAACTATTAATTTCTCCATCTTGATCGATTTTAAACAAGTTGGTACTTCCATGTTTTAGAAAGTACGCAACCCAACCATTGGTACCAAATCCAACTTTCTGATTTGTCAAAATTCAACTGGTTTAGTTTTCGACACATGTTCAAAGACTGCATTTTGTTCGTAGAACCTTAAGATGGACCTAAAATTTGCATGAAAATGATAGTTTTGAACGCATAATCCACAATACGCCTATGCACGTGTTTACAAAGACCTTTCATTGGAAGTGCCCACTTGAATGCACAATTTTGAACCTGGTGTTAACCTAGTGTCACAGCTAATGCGGTTCTGGTCTGACCCCTTCAGCGCTTGTTCATCGGGAGGCCGAGATGTGACGGTTTCTCATTTCCAACAGCCAATGACAAATTGAGCAGTCAGGTGCCTTTGTAGAAAATCCTACCCTATACATAAAAGTTTCAGTCAATACATAAATTATAATGTGAAAGCTTTTGACTTCCCAAAGTAAACAAATTTAGATCTTAGAGACACAAGGGAAAAAAAGAGGAAATCTGAAACCTGAAGAAGTGTTTTTAAAGAAGAGTTACTCCGTTGGATCAGCATCACTGATTTCGACTCATGCTATTTCCTTATGCAAAACTTGATTGGTGAGTTAAAGGTCTCTCTTTTCTAAAATGTCAAGGCTTATGAGCAGGTGAGAGAATATTCTTAGATAGAAGGTTGCCATATTGCTTGCGCCTAATTTATTTCCCATTATGGAAAATGTTAACAAAGCATTAATGAGCTGCTGACTGCATCTTCCTCACTTTAAAGCACTATGTCAAGGGAACATCCAGTCCCACTTTGTATGCCATTGTTGTCTTCTGAGCATAATGTGCTGTGCAGCAACATTTCCTCAGAAAATCAGTTTCACTAAACACCTGATAAGTTTATCGCTACAGCAGACTAAATCAAGGGTTTAAGCTTCCTCCATGGTGTGCGTGCAGCCTAATTGCTTTGCAAAACTAAGCGTGAAAAACAAGCTCAAGCAACATATTTTGGGTTAGTGACATCTCCTGGGAGTGTTGACTTCAATATCTTTGTACTTTATGGAGTAATGTAAGATTTTGCTAATGAAGGATGGACAATTTTGTTTGTTTTTGGCATTAATTAAGACCAATGGTGCAATGCCACGCTGATCCAAACTCTGGTCTAGACTAAAGTACTAGATCAAGACCCATATAAGGAAACGGTCTAAGTCCAAAAATGACGATTTGTGTCGGTTACAGTACTGATCGAGCCCAACTCCAAACGCCTTTCCAGAACTAATAGATTATCCTAACACAGCGTCAAAGGAATAAACAGCTGGAATAATCCCATACGTCACGGGGAGATTTGGAACAAAGAGGAATATAAGTGCCTTCTTGAGATTTGGGCAGATGCACACGTAACTCACCTGAAAACACAAAAATGTTCAATGTTCATTCCATCCATTTTCTAAACTCTCTTGTGGTCTTTTCCCGGGCAACAGGGTTGCTGGAGCCTATCCTATCTAGTATCAAAGGAAGGCAGGGTGCAACCTAGATTCGCGAGATTTGTTAAAAACGCTTTCTTGAACATCATTTTAGTCCATGGTGTTCCTCAATCATTAATTTTTGACCGGTTGGCACTTCCATGTTTTTAAATATATGTCACTACTAAACCCCAGTTCTCTGATTGGTCAAAGTTCATCCTGGTTTAACTTTCAATGAGACGTTGAGCCTGAAAATGGTCTTATAAGTGTGCATACCTACTTGAACACGAGAGTTTGAATGTGGAAGCTCAAAAAGCTTGTTCACATGCATTTAGATTAACTTTGTATTAAAAATGGTCATTACTATGCACATCACCGATGGCGGTGTCAACATAACCGCAGTTTTCATTTTCTTTCACTCATAATTTAGATATTTTGAAAAAGTTCCTGATTTAGATACTAGATCAACCACTGAAGCAACTAGTTTTCGACGTCTGCTCACGCCGCAAACACACACATATTTGAAATACTTGCCATTTTATAATAACTTAAGTGAGTTTACACTTTCACAGATCCCTGCCTAAAACCAAAAAAACAGAAGAGAATTACCAGTGGTCAGGGATATCGGCCCAATATGAAAAGACAGCACCATATCACACTAACCCATCACCCCTTTCACAAACTCCCAAAAGTAATTTCAGGGTTAGGGCAAAGAAGCCAAGTTGTCCAAATGAAAAGGCCCTCGATGAAGAGAGGGGGCCATTCCTGAGAAGCAGAATTGACCGGTGCAAACAACAGGCATGACCAAGATGAAATTGGCTCAACTGAATCCGTTCCTGGGTGGATGGGGGATTGGGGAGATGAGAGAATCGGAAGTATGACAAAGACTGGCAAAGAGAGACGCCAAAAGACAAATGACATCGTGAAAGAATAAAAGAAAGGAGTGCAGGTGCAGGTGTGGATTCAAAGTCAGAGGAAAAAAAGAGGTTTTCTTAACTTTCTTCCCAACATTTTAATTACAAAGAAAAATGTAACTTATAAAGGAAATTCTCTTTAAAAATTAAAACCCAATCAGAGAAAATTTAGCTTTAAGGGGGAACAACTTTATACATATTTAGATGACAATGTGTGAATATTTTCAAAAAAGAAACATTTAAAAACACTATTATCATGTCAACATCCATCAAAGTTCAATGTTTAGGTACATGAGTCTCATTTCTATCATTTTCCATCTAAAAAACTGTGTATTTGGTCAGATATTAGCCTTGATTAGACCACAGAAAAGGACTGGTGTAAGTATGATGCAAAGTCTTGCACCGTCTCACCATCGTAATCGCTCGTTTCATTTCTCTAATGAATATCTAATCAGAGCGTCTCTCCCCAGCAGCCTGGAAACTCGATGAAACTTTTTTGCCCAACCAGTAACAGACTTTTAAAGCCTAGCCTAATTGGGACCATAAACTTGGTCTGAGCCTCATTCAATAATGATTTCTTGCTCCAAATACCTGCTGCTGGCCTTTAGATGAATATTACTTATTAAGCACTCCAAAATCTAGCGGAAGCTTTACCCATAAGGTCAAGCATGGAGAATCTTCCAGAGAACTTTATGGGCTCGGCTTTTCTCACATCTGCATAGGCAACGGGTTGCATGCTAATGGATACTGGCGGCTGTTTTCTGGGCTGTTTGTAGTACATGAGATGCTGGATTTATGCAAGTTCATGTTTTCTGTGGAGCAACAAATGGGTTAGGCAACTTGACACTACTCAAAAATTCAATAAATGTTCAAAACTGGATGCTATAGAAAAAAGATTGGAAGGGATTTACTGTATTTTTCAGACTAAAAGTTGCACACATGTTCAAACTATTCAAAACTTAGACTCCAAAAAAAAAAAAAAAAATGGTGCTGTCGAAAATTATTTTGGCAAAACTTTACTGAGGAGAGGACATAAAACCTTGAAATATGTCTGAAAACCAGATGCTAAAAAAGGCTTTCAAGACAAAAACCAGCTCAAGAAACTATTGGATGGATAGCTCTATCATCATTTTGTTAATCTTAAAGTAGATTTCTTATTGTAACTTTACTTGTATATTTGGTTTTAAAGCAGATTTTGTATTTTCTTGTGCAGTTTTCAACAAGAGAAAACTGGACTTTCAGTTCCAAACAATCATAGGCTACTCTTTTAAAGACCCACACTGTTGAAAATTGTGTTTTAACATGTTTTTGTGACATTTTTCTAATGGTGGAAGATAACAATATATAAAGAAAGTTAAGATTTAAATTTAATTTCTCAGTATTTCTTTAGTTTAGTTGTGAATTAGCATTGTAAAAGTGTAATTTGAAAAAGATTGTATTTGTGGTGTTCAAAATACACTTTTTTTATTTAGGCTAAAAGAAAAACAGCAGCATATACATTCCAAAATCTATATGCCATTCTGTTTACACTCAAAAACTGTGAATAAGACCTTTTAGCCCAACTCCCATGAGACATTCTCATGTTTTTTCCATGTATTTTATTTGCTTAGTTATCCTACACGCAAGAAGAGATAACAAAGAATGGTTTGAGATAAATCATCCTTGATATTAGAAAGGTTTCAGGCACATAGGGTAAGGCATGTGGGCCTAACATATCCCTCCACCTCATACCTTAAGCATTGTCATTTGACATTGTTGTGCTGTATCCATCTCAAGCAGAAGGGTGATGGATTTACTTGATTCTTTAAGACAAGAGTTCAATCATCCCTGCTATCTCATGGTGTCACATCAGATTTTATCACAGGGGATATTCAGCTGTGTGTGGTGTGATTATACCCTGACAATACAAATAAAAGCTTCCTCTTTTTTCTGCTCTGCTTCTCAAACACATTCCTCAAAGACACAGGCATCATAATGCACCACCTTTATTTAAAAAAAAAAAAACCCAACCACTATCACCGTGTCAATAGAAAATTCCAGGAGTTTATGGAAGAGCTGTTGTTTCAATGCAGGACACACGGTGTGCCCATTGTTAGCCAACACCACCATAATCAGAGACAGAGAACAGAATCATCCTTGAAAGAATGCCAAAGATTTGTTCTCCTCCCTTTGCTTCCTCCCCTGGGAGCCTGGCAAAGAACAAGGCGAATCCATCCGATCGAATGTCACGCAAATACACAACTCCCACATCCAGCAGTCGTGTGATCGCTGTTAGTAAACCCTGGTTATTGACCCATGCTGTGTGTGAGTTTCTGTGACTGTGCATCCTCAGGTGTTTTTTTTTGAACGTGTGTTGTTTGCATCACAAGGATTGGAAGGCCATCGCATCCTAGGCTAACCCTATCTCCAAGGTACGGAGGCTACGTGGAGAGATCAGAGTGAAAGCCAAGCCCATTGTCTCCTACTGTGATAGGGGGGATTTCTGTTTGTGTGTGTCTCTGTGTGTACGTCTTAAAAGACTAGATGACATCGCCCAGAGCCCCTCAGCAGGTATAAAAGATAAGACGAAGAGAGAAATGGGCAGCTCCACAGATGGCGGAGGACTCCGTTGATAGAATTTGCGTGTTTATATGTGTAAAGGATGACACTTGTTTGCATCTTTATGCATATTAAAGCCCAACAATTTTGACATAAGCTTAAAGTCAAATGCAAAAGAGTATTGAAGTCACTTCACTCTGACTTTAGAACAAGGTGATTTCTTTTGTTCAGTGCATAAATTAAATAACCCAAAAAAGCTAGTTTATTTATTTATTTATTTACTTTAAAAATGTAGTTTTAGACATTACAATCACATAAAATCATAAAACCTTAACTGTAGGAGAATAAAATCGTCTCTAATTGAACTTAGGTGCTTTAATATATGGTTACCCGTAGTCATTTTCATTATTTGAACACTTGTTTGATGCACTGAAACGCTCAATACAGTTTGGCTAACTTTGACATGAAGCATATAAACCTGTCCTCAATCTTTCCAATGACATTGCATTTTAGTTAAGTTTACAACCAACATAGTTTGTGGCTGGCTCATTCTGGTTTAAGATGTAAATATAAATACTCAAGGATCTGCGTCATTTGTTAATTTCTTTCACATTACTTTCGAGTTTTCCTTATCTACGGTTGGTTTTATGTTGTCTTGCTGTGTTTTTGCATCCTAGATTTTTTGAAATCACAATCCTTTAGTTATTTTTGAGAACTACTCACAGGTGTATCTGTTTGATTTGGACTTCCTCATATTTCATTCCATGGTTGTTGTTTTTTGTCTTGTCAACTTTCTTTTTTCTGTTTTTTAAGTTTGATAACAGTAATCATTCTCCTGCTTTCAGTCAAGGTTTGATAGGTTCTTCATTTGATGAATCATTCTTTCAAGTCAGTTTCTGGATTTGGGCCTCTGATCTTATTTTGTAACCCATTTTGTTAATCTGTTTCTCAGTTTGCTCATCTTCATGCCTGTCTAGCAATAGAAGGTCTTTGGAATATTTTTCTCTCCGGGACGCTCCTCTTCCTGAAAGTGGTCCCAAGACATTCCCCTCTTATCTGTTTAAAGCAGGTCTTCGAGACCTATTTTAACTGGTCTTCCAGAGTGGTTAAAGGTTTCTGGGAAGCTCCTTTTCCTGTCTGTTTAAAGGAGCTCTGTGGGATGCTCCTCTTCCTGCCTGTTTTTAGATAGTCTCTGGGACACTCCTCTTCCTGACTATTTCAGAAAAGGTTTCTGGCATGCTCTTTTTCCTTACTGTTTAAAGGTGGTCTTTAGGACACTCCTTTTCTTGAATGCTTAAGGAGGTTTCTGGGACCCTCCTCTTCCTGAGTATTTCAAAAGAGAAATCTGGAATACTAATTTTCCTGCTTGTTTAAAGGAAGTCTGTGGGACGCTCCTCTTCCTGCCTGTTTAAATGAGGTGTCTAGAACACTTCTCTTTTCGCCTCTTTAGAGGTGGTCTCTGGGACACTCCTCTTCCTGACTATTTAAAAGAGATATCTGGAATACTAATTTTCCTGCTTGTTTAAAGGAAGTCTGTGGGACGCTCCTCTTCTTGCCTGTTTAAAGGAGGTCTCTGGAAAGCTTTTCTTCATCCCTATTTCAAGGAGGTCTCCAAGATATTCCTCTTTCGTATTGTTTAAAGGAGGTCTGTGGGACACTCCTCTTCTTGCCTGTTTAAAGGAGGTGTCTAGAACACTTCTCTTTTCGCCTCTTTAGAGGTAGTCTCTGGGACACTCCTCTTCCTGACTATTTCAAAAGAGATATCTGGAATACTCATTTTCCTGCTTGTTTAAAGGAAGTCTGTGGGACGCTCCTCTTCCTGCCTGTTTAAAGGAGGTGTCTAGGATACTTCTCTTTTTGCCTCTTTAGAGGTGGTCTCTGGGGCACTCCTCTTCCTGACTATTTCAAAAGAGATATCTGGAATACTAATTTTCCTGCTTATTTAAAGGAAGTCTGTGGGACGCTCCTCTTCTTGCCTGTTTAAAAGGAGGTCTCTGGGAAGCTTTTCTTCCTCCCTATTTCAAGAGGATCTCCAAGATATTCTTCTTTCGTATTGTTTAAAGGAGGTCTGTGGGACGCTCCTCTTCTTGCCTGTTTAAAGGAGGTGTCTAGAACACTTATCTTTTCGCCTCTTTAGAGGTGGTTTCTGGGACACTCCTCTTCCTGACTATTTCAAAAGAGATATCTGGAATAGTAATTTTCCTGCTTGTTTGAAGGAAGTCTGTGGGACGCTCCTCTTCTTGCCTGTTTAAAGGAGGTGTCTAGAACACTTCTCTTTTTCCCTCTTTAGAGGTGGTCTCTGTGACACCCCTCTTCTTGGGTATTTCATAAGAAGTTTCTGGTATGCTTCTCTTCTTGACTGTTTAAAGGGGGTCTCTAGGACACTCCTTTTCTGGCCTGTTTAACAAAGGTCTCTGGGACACTCCTCTTCCTGGCTGTTTAAAGGAGGTCTCTGGGAAGCTTTTCTCCTCCCTATTTCAAGCCGATCTCCAGGATACCTTGAGGGACACTCCTCTTCCTTGAGGATACTCCTCAAGGAAGAGGAGTCTGGAGGATTCCTTGGACCCTCAACTTGCTGAATGTTTCCAGAGTTTTCTGGGACACTCCTCTTCCTGGCTGTTTAAAGGAGGTCTCTGGGAAGCTTTTCTTTCTCTCTATTTTAAGAAGGTTCTCAAGATATTCCTCTTTCTTATTGTTTAAAGGAGGTCTGTGGGACCCCCCTCTTTCTGACTAAAGGAAGTCACTGTGATATTTATTTTTCTGCTTGGCTGTCCAGATAGGTTTTGGGTAGTTGTCTCCTAGGTCATCTGCTTTGCTGGCAACACTGCTTCACAGCAACCAACCTTGAAATGAAGGTAGGTGTTTAGAGGGTGTTTGATCTTACATGAAGCCTTACCCATAGTTCTATGACCTAGAATCTGGTCTCTGTGGCTTTTATCACCTGACCCTAAACTACAATCTTGGGCTGAATTGAATTTTGTTTATTGAAATTCTGCCACTTTTTCTCACATCCATTATATTTGATTCTTCTAAAGAACATGTTATATAACAGATTATGCCCAGTGACTTGACAAACTCAAAAAATAAAATGTTATTTTTACTTTCATGCTGTGAATGGCATGTTTTGGTGCACCATTCCTAATTTTAAGATGCTCTTATAAACAATTGGTTTGTTTTAGCATTTTGTTTTCAAGCAACTCAATGTGTTGTAAGTGGAAAATATTTGTGCAATATCTTTTTCTTAAGGTTTTTTAACAACTAATTTTACAAGATCATGCAATTTTAAAAATGATCAGTCTTGACGTTTTCTTGAACGTCTAATGTAAATAATTTTTTAAGCTGTATGTAAAAATGATTTTTTTTTTGTTATTTGTAAATAACCCAGAAACACATGCACACTCAGACAAATGCACAAAGTCAAAATGATCTGTTGGGCAAATTAACACACATGGCATCTTGCAGTGAAAAGTAGCCGACACCGGACAAACAGCTGTTGTAGCTGTGAGGCTTCCCTCAAAGTGTTGTCTAATCCCTATGCAGGTTAATCCAACTCTGACCTCCTCCAGTCTTCACTGACCGATCATTTCTCCACCTCTTCCTCCCGTCCGTCCCCCACATGCTCAACTCATACAGTCATTTCAGCTGCCCTTGTCTTCCATCAACAGCAATCTCTTTCATACTATCCTTTCTGTATTCTGGTGCACTATAACCTTATCTTTCCCAATTTATTTTCTACTTTTGACCCCACCTCTCTGTCTCCCTTCCTCTCACCACCTTAGAGTTACACTTAGGAGATTTCAAACCCCTCTCAACAGCAGTTCTGACTGCCAAACTGATGGTCAGACAAAGTCTCCATTTAGGTTGTCCTCAGTTTCCCATTAACGTCCATTTTTGGGGACTGTAACTTTGGATGAAATAGGAAGGAAGTGAACAAAGGGAGAAAAAAATAATCAATTTTGTCACCCTAATGCTACATCACACTGGGCTTGTGTGGCACGTTCAAGAACCTGCTTTTAGCATCCAGTGTCATGGGAGGGTTCACACAGGGAGGGGTCATCTGGACCCCATAAGATAGCTCAAGGGTTAAGAAAGACTTATAGAAGTCTGTCCGGCCACAAAATGCAATTATGAATTTCTCCTCAACCAGTTAGCCCTTTACTCCAAATCCAAGTGCCTGATTGGTCAAAGTTCAACCTGGTTTAAGTCTCAGCACTAGTCCAATTGTGTTTTGTACATAGAGCTCACAAACGTACGTAACGATGCATGAACTCAAGAGGAAACCCGAAATGACTATACATTCTACATTCACACCAGCCATGTGTTGTGCGTTAGAGAACATGCTATATGCCGATTCAGCCAGTGGAGTTCACACACTGGACAAGCTAGGCGTTGCTTCTTCTTCTTACAATTGGTAGAGGCTCAGAGTAAAATGTCAGTCGTGCTAATCCCGCAAATTTTGCTCCAGGCTTTTTCTTTCACAGGTTTATTCTGATATATGAAAGACTTGCTGATATTTAATTCTGGCTGGGGACAATAAGTAATTTCTCCTTTATGATCATGCTTACAACGATTGGTACTTCCGTATTTTGATGAGGACGCTACCAGCACATTACTACTAATCCTGATTAATCAAAGTTTAGCTTTTTGGGGGGGAATTTTTGCATTCAAAAGTTCAACTGGTTGTACTTCCAACACGCAATTTATCAACCGCTGAGTTGTATGTATAGAACCCGAAAACAGACATAAAAACGTGTTTTAATGCGTGAAGATGAGTGTTTTTGACCTGGAAGCCTGAAAAGCAGGTTTACGTGCATTTATGTAGACGAGAAATAAGCAACTCACTAATGACTTGCGACCTATGACAGCCCCACTCATGACTTATCTGGTTCTGGTATGTCAACCCAATCACAACATGCCAGAGCAGGGTATGTTGTAAAACATTCAGGAATGGGGCCCTTGAAGTCTGGAGTTATCTATCCCCGACTTAGACTTTTCATTGAAAGTGGTTGCGTGAACATGAGTCAATGCTGCCTATATGCATCAATAGACTTCTCATTGGAAGCAATCACTTGAACGCGCTTTTCGTCAATGTAGCATAAAGCTTTTCTTGCTGTTTATTCAAAGCAATTCAAGAGGTGGAAAATATTTCAGAAGAGGAAAGTACAGAAGTGGAATTAGGACTAGAAAAGGTGACTTGAAGTGTCAGTAGCCCTGTCCCCATAGGAAGGCATTATAGTATCCAGCTGCCCCCTCAGGCAAGGTACCTTCATTGGGAGCAGAGATAGATGATCCAGAACACTCTACATTGTGTGCGTAAGGAAGTCCCAGTCATTTTGCCTTTGCAAGGGCACAAGGTCCTCTAAGTAGCTCAATTAAAATGTATATTTCTCTCAGTTATTGCCCTCTAGGGGGAGGTGGAAAGATGACTGGGAGGTTCTCGATGGGTTTCGTGGGCAGCTGTGCGTGAGGGCATTTTGGCATGGGAGCGCGCTTGAGGAGGTATAATTCGGGGTCGAGTCCGGAGGTGGTATACTTGTTGGCACGGGCATGTAATAGCTCATCGATGCGTACCACATGTGGTCCCAAGAGACAAAGGGCAAGATGCCAGCGCAGGTTGGCACAGTCACCTTCAATGATACGAGCATGGCTGCCACTAAAGTGGTCCTTTTTAATAACTTATTTCCTCTCAGGGGGATTGGCAGACTTATATAATTACGCTTTGAAGTGATTTATTTTTTCTCATTAAGATTTAGGATATACATTAACGTATTCACCTTAATCATATTTTAATTAACCCATACAGATAATGCAGTTAAGGAACATTATGCATTCAGCATCGCAACATCACAATTATAGTTGTTTGAACAATAGAATAAAATTGTTGCCTAAAGCAAGAAGCCTCTCTAAGCGAAGCCTTTCTCCCAAATTTTCAATCTAGACTTATGTATCAGCCGAAGCTTCGAGCTCATCTACAACCTGTTGCTGTCTGTCCGACATGCTAATGTGTGCTTTAGCGCCCTACGTCTTCATAAACAGAAGGAAGCTTGACATTCAAACTGTCAAGAGGGACACGCATTTAAAGCAGCTGTGGACTGTCATAAAAAAGAAGGTCCTCACAGGAATTCCTTTTTTGAGAGACGGATGCAGCTGTAATGCTACGCTGTGGAATTTTTTTCAGTACCTGGTCTTTGATGTTTCTCTGAGCTTGAAACTGAAATCTAAATTCAGACCTCCCTGATTATGTGCAAGTCATCACTCTGTGATGGAAATGGTTAACATACATAAACGTAGGCAATTAAATGGTACCTTAAAAAAGTCCTTTTTATTATAGATTTTTTCTTTGTTTACTCATATTTAAATGTTTTAGGACCGACTTTAATTTTGTTTGTTGAAGTAGAGTGGCTCTCTCTGAGGATGCAAAGGTGCATGGACTGGATGACCCTTGCCTATAAGGCGTTGCTTGGTCTGGTCCCCTCCCATGGTCAGAACTCGCTTCGTTGGGGTTATTGCTATCATTTTTGTGTAACAAAGAAAAAAACTCCTCACAAAAATGCTTTATAGGTTGATTGGAGACTCTAAATTTTTTGCCTCATTGTGGACGTGGGATTGTGTGAACCGGGTATTGATTCAAGGTGTACCCCGCCTTTGCCAAACAGTGGCTGGGATAGGCTCCAGCAACTCTATCACTGTGAAATTGATTTTAAAGAAACAGAGATGGATGATTAAATTTAGAGACATACGAAAAAATGATCAAACCAAACTTTTATAATCTGTCCATACATGTTTCTGTATAATATACATATATACCTAGTCATTTACTCCAATATGAAATCACTGGTCCTTCCAGGATCAAAGAAGCACTCAGTTTGCCTCCATGGGTTATTTTTCTTTTGCTACACAGTAATAGAAGTGCCTGATAGTCTAGGATTAAAGCTGCTGCTATTCACATCCATCAGTGGATAAGGGAAGATGCTGCTTTGCCACTCACAGCATAACTCACTTTAGCATTATCTCCAAGCCCAAACTGATCAAACTGAGCAGGTCCATAGATTTCATGCAGCTAATTTCAGGACCGTTGAAAAGTTGCTTCCTTTTGAGTCAACAAACAAAGAAGCATTCCCTCCAAAAGTACAGACCAAATTCCAAAGAAGTTACAGAGATTGCAATTCTGACGAACACGGTTGACCTGTAAATGAAAGGCTTTCAAATCACATGTGCCAGAATTGTTTCCACAGCAGATTACATGAGTATACCACATTTTTCGAACTACAAGTCACACAAAGTAAAGGAACAGGAACAGAACACCGAATTATAACGGATAACAACAATGGGCTAAATATATCAGATACTGGAGAAATGTGTATTAGCTCAACAAATGTACTAACATGCTAACAAGTCAACTAAACTCGTATCACTTTAATTCTCTAAATCTGATAAATTCCACCAAGACTATCCAGAACTACTACTTCTTCTGTGTTGCTGTCAGTAGCACGTACTGATACACCAACAAACTCTCACTCTCAACTTGTCACGTATTGATGTTTGGTTAAGGACCCCTCAGAGTAACTTTTTGACGTTGTTTGTTGACATGCTGGCTGTTCCTAATAAATCACGGGTCCACAACCTCCGGGCCACTGACTGGAACCAGTCTAGTACTGGGACGTGGCGCGTACTGGTGCCCTGATCCAGTACCAGTACCCTAACCTACTACGTCCGGTATCATTTCGGGTCTGGCACCGCATCCGAGTGTTGTGGACCCTTGATTTTACGAACACCCAGCACATAAAAATAACAATGAGTTGGGGACACCCAAAGTGTCAAAAAGTGACACGGACGGGTCCTTAATCAAACGACAATATGTGTCAAAGTTTGGAGGGAGAATTTGTTGAATACACACACCAACAGGACCCCTATAGTGCTATAGAAAGTGTTTGCTATTAATTTAAATAAAGCCACATATATAAGTCACACCCCAGATAAACTATGCCAAAAAAATCACAACTTATACTCCGAAAAGATGGTGCCCTAATAAATGTGTAAAATACAAGGTTTTTACTAATTTATTCCAAATAAATGAAACTGATACCTTAATCTTAAAATACTTAAAATGGCTAAAATAGAAAGATATTCTAATAAGCTTCAGCTGGATGAACATTTCAACTAATAAGGGAGCAAGGGGCAGAGCAATAGGGGGAGGAGCAAAAAAAAACTTTTCCCCACCCCAATTTCTGACTCAATATTAGTATCAGTATTGGCAAAGATTACGAAACCATCAATACAAACTTTTCCAAATAAAGACAAATTTCTGAGACCTCTTGTGTCGTACATATTGTAAACTTAAACATTTAAAATTCATAAAACCCCCTTTTGCAACAAGGTTTTATCAATCACCTGACACACAAGGTGTATATTTGTATAAACCCCTTTTGTAATTTAGGAAAAAATGTATTAATATTGGTTATATTTCCATCTTTTTTTGTTGGAAACTTTTAAAGAATTATTAATAGCACATCATCTAAAGGAGCTGCTGCTTTAATATCAATAACTATTTTTGATCCTGTCATTTGCAATGGCCTCCTACTCATTTGGCACCCTCCAAAGTCTTCAGCACTCCCCTTTTTTAAAATGTTCCAGCTCCACCACTGAAGGGAACTAATATCAGGTCTACAAGAGGGACCCTAACACAAAAGAGTCTTTTTGTAACGAATAAAGCCCTCAAACCTAAAAATGACACCAAATTACGGGACAAAAACTCCAGAAGTGAATCAAATTATTCATTGGAACACATTTTGTATGAACATTTCAGTGAATGGCTCTTGTGATTTAAAAGTCCTTTTTATTTTTATTCTCTGCAAATTCAATAAAACATTTTTTCCAGGTTGCAATAGGAGGAAAAGCACATATATATATTATTATGCTTTAAATAGATCAGTTTATGGAAACTGTTCTAGAGAGCAAAACACAAACCTTTTTTAAGCCTCTCTAGTATCGAACATTTCTTTATTTTAAAACCCAGAATAAACAGCTGTAGTGCATCCTTGGATCCGCTTTTACTTTGAAAAAATACCAGGGAAAAGAAAATGTAGAATGAAATTTTCATGTCCTTCCATCACAGGCATTGTTCTGCACTTTTTTACCAATCGCTTGTAAGCACTACTAATTGTACACTGTGTTGCACACCTAATGCATAATGCATCGCATGCATTGACAGCCACACGCTCCTATTTTTTACTCCCCCAGTTATCCGACGATTGCCTTGACTTTTTTTGTGATACATGATTGATCTATGCACTGCTGGACTCAGGTGGGCTGTGTTTTATCTGAAGCATTTCTCAGAGAAGAGTTGATCTTTAAATGATTTATAGCTGTGTGCTCTTTGAGTGAGGGTATCTGCGTACACTTGGCATTGCTTCATGCATGCTAACGTGAAACTCTGCAACACTCCGAAAAGTAGAATGTGATTAAAGGGTAGCTGTTTGGACGCAGATAACACAGAGTCAGAATATGATTCTAATGCAGGATTTAGAAAAAAAATAAAAGAATGAAAGAATATAAGATGTTCCCGAAAGGTTCAAGCAGAGGGCTCCACACAAACCACACATTTATTTTAACTTCAGTGAAATTCCAGGAGGCGGTTTCACTATTGTGCAGGGGTCCAAATCTGTGCAGAACAGTCCTGTTCATTAAAAACCTTGTCAAAAGGCCACTTAATTCCCAACAGATCAAGCCAAACTAGGTCATGATTCTCACTTATACTGACCACCCACTTTTGACAATCTGCTGGATAGAGAGTGAGAGGCCCTTTAATGTAGCCCCACAAGCCCCGCGAATGAGGTCAATCCACTTCCTGGCTTTGTACACGCGCGCATGTGAGGAGTGATGGAAGAAGTGATGCGCCGAGCGTGTGGAGGAGGATTCCCCCATAAGTGCCAATTAGTGACCAAAGGCATGAGCATCCATCACTGGAGAACAGGTGGAATGAAGGAAGATTTGTGCTTCCCATTTTCAGCGCTTTCCGAGAATTCCGAGCGTATGAATTTCAATAACGATTTGATGATCCTTTTTAAGATTATTTTTATAGCATTGCTGCTTTTATTGGGTACTAACATAAAGTAGGTAGAGGAGAGCTGCAGAGTGTGGCAGGAAGACTTTGACTTTATATCTCACTGCGATCGTCTTTTGATCTACTTTAAAAGTGGTCTTTTAATTATAATTAAGTCGTTTTTAGCCAAAATTTTGTGTTGTTTTCTAGGATACAGTTTTTGCAGAACGCCAGGAGTTAATTACAAATTCAGAGTTAGTTGTAGGCAAGACTGTTGATGCAGAGTACATTGAAAAAAGTGAAACATTGGATCAATTAGCAAAAGTTCTTTCATTTGTTACATTTAAAATTATTAGTTTATATCAAATCATATTGGTTTATGGTTAACTTAACTCAAAAATTTTAAATGTAATAAATTACAGAACTTTCACTAATTAATCCAATCTTTCATTTTTGCCTGTGTAAGCCCTCCCCCACTTCCCATCATCCATCTATATACATGCAAGCTTAAAAGCTGTCACAATCCCAAACTAACCTTAGTGGTGCAGCAAAGTTGACGAACAGAATTGACGAGAAAAACATAAACATACATGGATCTCGTCATCTACAAGTTAATGCATCAGAATGGAGAGGAGCAGAGAGCTTGTTGCCCACTCATTGTGTTTCTGCATAACAAATACGATCTTTTTTAAATTTGTCTGCAGCTGAATCACCACTTCTTTTATAAAAGAATACTCAGTAAAAACAAATTTGACCTCAATTTATTTTTTATTTAAGTCCTTCGTTATACGAGAAATGCTACAAGAAGATGTTAAAAACACTAAAAAACACAATTTAAATTGGAGTGAGCATTACAAAATTGTGTTTTTTGGTGTCTTTGACATATTCTAGTAGCATTTTTTGATGATAAAGGACATATTTAAAGAAAATCCGATACAATATATCCATTTCCCCAAAAAATAATGTCCATGTACGTTTTCATTGTCCTTGTCTGTGCTTGAATCTGGCTCAAAATTGGATAGATCGAATAATGCTCACCATTTTTGTTACACAGCTAATGTTAGCTTGAGGGGCTGTATGCTACTAGGAGAGCATGTAAACAAAGGTCAAATCTGAGTTCTACCCCTACCCCCACAGCTTCTCCCTACACCTACATTTAGCCCTCCAAACGGAGAGTCTTTAAATTCCAATGTTAGTTACATATGATGACGTCATCAAGAGTTGCCGGTCAGCTACGTTAGCGCGAAACTGCTAACGTTTAGAAAAACAAAGACATTGGTTTTATGACTTTAAAAAGGTTGCACAAAAACAGCAAGTCATTACTTACATTTAAATATAAACTTCTGTGCTTTGGAACAGTCCCGCCCACAAGTTAGAAGTGAATTTCTACCGAACAACCGTTGCTCTACTTAAACTATGTAAATTGACATTTTGATTTTAGCTAAAACAGTAAAATCATAACCAAAACAGCACTGGAAATGCTTTTAAAATAGATCAAAAGAGGATCAAAGTGGGTTTTTTAAAAAGGCAAAAACCCGATGATAAAGTATTATAGCTTTATTCTCCATTCCTGCATGAAAATTTCCCTCAGCAATGTCTCCCTGAAGCGTCCGGGCTCTCTGCGGCGTTTTAAACTACATTATCTGTGACTCGTCTCTCTCAGTCTGTTCCTGTCTGTCTGTACACGCCATGTGGAACATGGAGTCTGAGCATTCAATCTTTTATGGCACTGCTTCACTTCACTTCTGTTTTGACACTCCAGTCAGTCAGCATGAGAGAATAGCCACTCACTCTCACTGTCAAGTCTTTTCTTTGTCCCCTCTTTCCTTGTTTTCTGCTCCCTCCGTTTCTCCCCATCGCTGAGACTCCTGGTGTCGGCAAACACAGGCAGCCTAAAGTGCACCGCTAATAGCCGTGTCGCTTCTGCTAGTGCGCTTGGAGAAAAGACGCACGGGAGGAAAAATCACGGTGAAAACAGGCGTACGCTGTGATTATTTAGACACTTACGACAGCTACGTTCCCAGTAAATGTCAGCCTCTTTAAAATTTCGATGCCTTGCCCTGATTTCTCTCTAAGCGGATGATGCATGGACACTGCAAATATGTCGCATGAAATGCACACAGTTTTCTCTTTGTCCCATTAAATTCAGCCGAGGGAAGAAACTGTGAGGTTAGCCGCTTCGCAGCCTGTCATATTAAGTCACCAGCATGTTAGGAAAGCAGAATGTTAGGTTCAAAACTGAAGAGTGGGGAACATTTAAAATGTGAATGTTGGGATTTGCAAGCGTGTTCTAGAGAGTCATGTATGAGGCAGAAAACGACATGGTTGGTGTTGCCCTGAGGGCCTTTTGTAGAAAATGTAAGTTTAATTCTTTTTCAAAATTTAAACAATTGTACAATCATGTCAAAACTCTCTTGAAGTTACTTTAGGTTAAAAGCCAGAGTGAGTTTAAAGAACAGGTTAAAGTGAACTTTGATGGTCAGTGTCTCTTCTTCTTGTTTATTTTACCATCAAGCCTTGGGCACATGCACTCCTACGGTTGACTTGTACGGGTGCTGCAGGTTTTTGGGTTGTCCGGGACTGTAGAGGGTTGTAGACAAGAGTATCTAAGACATGGGTGCCCAAATCCAGGCCTCAAGGGCCGATGTCCTTCATGTTTTTCCAACCAACTTCGCTCAACACACCTGATTCATGCAATCAGCTACAGACAAGGCAGAGTTTCTGGAAAACCAGCAGGAGGTTGGCCCTTGAGGCCTAGGGTTTGACACCTCAAATACATACATGCTAACAACCAGAGTGTGGTATAAGGGCACTGGACGACAGCATCACCTGCATCTCATAAGTGCAAGCAACTTACAATCTCTTTATAAATACTTTGCAGTACATTTACCACACTTACAACAATGGTGGGTTCCATTTTCATGAAGTCTCTTGAAGCGCCTGCAAAGAAGTCACAATACACACCTGTATGTCTATGACTCTCCACATGCCTGGACAACCCAAAAATCTTCAACACTTGTACTGTTAAACCCTTTGGGTTGATGTGAGTAAAATTGTCTTCCAGTTTCCCTGTGGCTCATACGGCCACCTTAAGGGATATTGCTGAAGATGAAACATACATTTTTGAACGTGTGGTAAATGTATCGTGAAGTATTCTTAAGTATAATGTAAGTCACATGCACTTTTGATGTGCAGTTGATGCTGTAGTTCAGTGCCGTCACGCCACATTCTAGTCCTGTATGGTGCCCGTATTTGGCTCCTTACTAACCACATACAAATTCTACACATATGGGTTTTGCAGGTGATACATAATGCCTGTGAGACATCCATACAAACAAAGCTCTGTGCTGTCTTAGGTATGTTGACGTTGGGAGTGGGTCATCTAGACCCCACAAGACAGTGCAGTGAACTTTTTTTTTATGATTTTTGATTTTTCAATGGTGTCAATGACAGACATGAAATCCTGTCCACCTTCATCCACTTTTGTCATAGGACGGATAACTCGTCAATGTAAGGCTTGGGTCATCTGGACCCCATAGTATATAGCACAAGGGTTAAGTTGCTAATTTCTTACAGTAAGGCTGCACCACAAGAAGTGTGCACGTAAACTGCACTAATGGGGTACTCCTGCAGATTTGGATGGGGTTGTAAAATGAAAGATCCATTTCACCCACCAGTATGTCACCCACCTCACCATTACTTACCCTTACATGCCTTTTGAGAATGAGTGTTTATGAACATTTTTACTCTTCGGGCTCAATCTACGATTTTGATGTTTTGTTCTGACCACCTGCGTACAGATTTTAACCTCCAGGCAGCCCATATCCCCCCATAAGGGCAGTTGGGACTCAGGTTTTGAACAGATTTCTTCTCCTTTTACCAAACACACTTATTAAGTTGACTGTTGCATGAGTATTGATGGAGGACGTTATAGGTGTCAGTTACTTTTAGAGTTCTAATTTTGCAAAGCATTTTGAAACTCAAATTATTCAACAAAATTGGTTAAAAAAACAGTCAGTCTACCATGATCATTATTTCATATTAGAACTCATCCAAGTTTTGATGGAAACAGATTTTAAAAGTACTTTTTTTCCCCCCTATGTGCTTGAAAAGGGAACAAATGACGGTTTAAATGTGCTTCACGTATGTGGAAGCTCACATGAAAACCGCATCTGCTGAAGAAAAACTAATGAGCTGCGTTTCAAAACAGGTCCAAGTGATGATCTTAATACATTTACCCCTTTTAAAGGAAAAAAACTCCAAAATGTCTACCAAGGCGAGTGCTTTTTTAAAAAAAGTACTCATTTTTTTCCTCTCGTCGGTTTGCACATTCTCTGCCGCTTTCACACTGTAGTTGCTAATCTGTGTAGAAAGAAAATATGATAAGTAGGAGAGGAATCAGTAAGCAGCTGATGAAGAGTCGAACACTTGTGTTTCCTTTTTGCCCCGCTCAACTCTGCCAGACTCTCCCCTGCATCGCCGTCCCCTGCCAAAGTGTCAGATCGCTGGCTACAAACGTGGCCAAATATTTGGGAGCACATGTTTGAGAGTATAAGTGGTGGTGATGGGGGGGAGGGGTATTAACTCTGCCACTGCGAGTCCTTTTGCTGCCTGATCTCTCCTCTCCTCTTTCTTCGTCTGACTCTGCTGTGCTCAAATGAGCCAAAGTTCAGCTGAAGGGCAAACTGACTTTACAATAGTAGGATAGAGAGTCATGTGTCTCGCCGGAGCTGCCAAGCTACAGTTATAATTGACCCCCCTCCGTTTGTGCACACATACATACCCACACACTGATTTTTTTTTTTTTTTATCTGATTCCATTGCACTAAAGCTGGTGTTGACAGCACAAAGCGCTTTTTGGGAACAGCACGTCCATTCTGTTTAACGCCTCCTAATCACTGGCAGTCCTCCTTTCTGCTCAACTTGAGAGGGAAGAAACGAGGAGAGTTTGGAATGAGAGTAAAAAAAAAATATTGGGAATGAGTGACAGGGAACACTTCCAAACGGGAGGAAAAAGATTGCAACCGACAAGAAAGATGAAAGGGGAGCGAAATTAGCATGTCCTATTTGTTTTGGTAAGAGGCGCTCATTGTGGAGTAATATTTGAGAGGTGCTGGTTGTGTGGGATGCATGATCAAGACCTTGTCTGCCTGTGTTATCTTCTGCCTTCTCCGCTACCCCGCTCCCCCATCCTGAAGCCGAGCAGTGCAGCCAAACCAGCAGTCAATCTAAACGGATACAATAGCTGCAGGCCAAAACAATGCACAGAGGGAAACAAAAAGAACGGTGTAAGTAGGCAGAGATTGGGACGATGTGCCAGGGAGGCTGCTGGGAATTGCAAATGTGGCCGGGGCGCTGACGTGCGTCAAGAAAACACACACTCAAATTTATACACCCTCGCGACGACACGACAGGAATGTGGCACACATGCTGCTGCGCTGCTGTGTCAATACAAATGTCACCTAATACATGGAGAAAGACGGGCACATCTGTAACATGGACCTCTAGCATGAGGGGCGGGGGGACTGTATACGCTGGAATGTATTGGGAGGAGCATTGAATCAGTAGGCCAACAGAGATCATTGACCGTATGAGACAACTGGACTGAGTGACCCCTCACCTTCCAAAGAGGAAGTGCCTGCCGGTTCCAACAAGCCAAAATTCCATTCTACTGCCGCTACCTGTCTATACCTTTACTTTTTAGACATGTTTTTGATAGTTCTACGTTTTTTTTCCAAGTTATAGACTGACCAATCAGATGCCTCCTTAAACGTATGTTGTCTCAAAACATTTAAGTGACCTTTAAACAATCTTAATCCTGATTGGCGAAAGTGGCTGCCGAAAGTGGCTGCCATGGAAACGTTCATTCAGACCGACTCGAATCAATCACTAAAAAAATCATTTTGCTCCAACATGCCAGCAGTGGACTATATAGGCGAGAGTCACTATGCTAGCTTGTGTCCGCAAAGTTGGAAGCCATATTGGAAAAGTCGAGAAGCCCTTTTACTGCTGTGCTTCAATAGTGCAAAGAGAGCTGGAAAAATAAGTTGGTGACACTTCACATGTAAATTGTTACTGCCAGCTAATAAAGGATAACTTTTAGAAAGAATTTTAGGAAGATCTGAGTGAGTGTACTCTTAATTCTGAATGTTTAGGCTGATCTTGTAGGCTTTTCAAAGTCAATAATAGCTTTAGAGTTCACACTATTTCCACGTTTTCTTGCCGATCTTGTTTTGTTTATTGGAGGATGACCGTGGTATTTGTATGTGTTCAACCTCAGATCAGACCAGACGACCCGCTGAATTAAAGGATATCACTAAGCAAAATAAAAGAAACAAACCAGGATTTCTTCAATAGCAGCAAACGAAGAGAATTTTCCCCATGACAGTGCATCGTGACTGGCTTCGGCTCAACGGCTGCATGGACCAAAATAAAGCATTTTACTGTCATTTTACTGTATCTGCTAAGCCATGCCTCATTTTTTACAGACCTTTCCAATATGGCATCACTCTTTGCGTATCTTGGACATTGGGAACAGGCTATTTGCATAGCATCTCTTGTAGTATAAATCATTGCATTCCAGCGTCCATATCGCAAAGAAAAGGAAATTGAATTGAGTTCATTTCACTGGAACTGGAATATTTTTTGTTACTTTTGTTTAATGCTATGTTCACACCGGGCTCAGCAACAGGCGTTAAAGTGACCCATTTCAATGAAAAGTCTATGTAAATAAACATAAAGGCAAATTTTGGGGCTTTGAGTTCAAAGCGTGTGGCCAATGAACGCGCGAACAAACTTCAAACAATTAGGAACTCAGATTTGTCATGAAAGTGCCAACCATTTACAAATTGATCATAGAAGAGAAATAAATAAATGCGGTTTGTGCCTGGATGGAATTATCGCCAGTCCAGTGTGAACACCATATGTGAGAAGCGTGTTCAAGAACCCAAGTTCAGAGAGTTCTTGAAGGCGCATCACATAGTTTACAGTCTTTCAGATTATTTTTCTTTCACTGCTTAAGAATCTGGTAAAATATCTCCTCTAAAACCCATTATTTTAACAATTGAGTAAATAAACTTTTTTCCTCCTCTGTTCCAGAGATTTTTCAGCTAAATTGAACTGTTCTCTAATTAAAGAAAAACTTTCCTTGACATTGAAAGTAATCATTAATTACTGCCCTAACTGGCCAGCACTAATGGTCAAATTTGTTAGGGGGGGGATGGACAGCTCTTTGAACACATAATTAAGCCCAGTTGGAGACTTTTGTGGAGCTCTATGTTTCATAGCAGCACATTCTTGAGCATCTTTGATCAAATCCCACCTTTCACCAGATGATAAGATTTCTAAACTAACCCAATTTCAGTCTGTTGTGCTGATAGTTGTGTGTTTAAGGTTGTGCTGAAGTCCTCAAAGCTAGTGGGACTGAAAGCAACACCTCTAAGAAATAATTATGCTTTTTGCAAAAAGACATTGGATTTTTTTTTGGAAGAGGTAATTTCAGTGCACCATTGATCATTTTTCATCTTGTAAATTTTGTTTCTCTGTGTACACAGCATTACTCTAGATAAGTGAAGTTTGATCCTTCATTTTTATGTTTGATTTTATGTCTTTTAATTACACTACATTAGTTTCATATAATGTAGAGTTGTCACAAATCTCTTTGGAAGTTCTTATCCTAAAATCCATTTTGGACTTATTATAACAGTTTTTTTAGAGTGAAACTCTTGATAACACAAACCAGGGTTTTAGGATATTTTACATTTTTTGGTTTCGTTTTGGCCACCTTTGATGCACCTTGACCGAATTTACTTTAAGAATTAAACATATGTATGGTGTTACCTTTGTATATATTGTGGTTCACATTTTGTAATCTAGCTATTTCATTTATTGTTTTTTACTACAGCTTTCCATGCTTTCATTTTGCACCCTGATTGGCTGTTGACCTTGTCAATCAATCTCCTCCATCCAGTATCTCCTGTGCAGAATGTGTTCAATTTGACAAATCTACAAAAGCCTTAGATCACAATCAGATCTTTGAATAACACTGTATACACCATACCCTAAAATGTCCTAAGCAAGCCTGAGTGATAACAGTCCATCCCTCAGTTTCCAGAACCCTCTTACGCGTCCCAACATAGTAACAAAATCATTAAGTCTGCATAGATGCAAACTGATTTTGCGTCACTGCCGTGCTATTCGAAACAATGCTTTGCCATCGCTAATCTGGCATTAGAAGCCCGCCAGTAAATTCTGCAGTCCTGCAACGCAGCTTATGTTCTCTCAACATGGGGTTCTGGCCGTGCCTTCCTCCCCCCATGTTTTCAGAATCAGTCTGTTTGGTTTTTCTCGCGCTCTGAGCCACACCAAAGCAAGCCAAGGCCAAAAATGCTGCAGTCATGCATTGTTTCTCCGGCTAATTACAAGGCAACGCTGAACCTTTTTTTTTTTTTTTGTTTCTTTTAGTAATCAGAGACAAAAATAACAATATAGAGAATCACAGCATTCATTTGGAAAACACAGTTAAACAAAAGGGGCTTAATTAGGACACAGAGGAGGAAAAATAGAACTAAAAAAAACTCCAGAATAATCTTTTTTTTACAGTAAAAGGGCATATCACCATTAAAACCTTAGGGTGGGCTGATCCCAAAATTTGATTGACATTCTTCCCTTTTTAAAATTCACTATCTCTTTTAAAGAGTGAGGAAATGAAACGTAAGCCTGTCATTAAAGGAGCCTGTAATATCAGCGAAGTGACAAGGATCTCATCTTCTCCTCCCTAACAAGGAGAAGTTAATTTAACCGACTATCTCAGCAGTTTAATCTCCATTTGCATGTATCTTCTCTCACTTCTAACATTTCATAATTGATTAGTTGGACTAATGGTTCATCGGGCGGTGTTTTCAAGTTTTGATGGGAGTGAAACGGCATGCATGATTCACAGAACTGCAGGCGAACGCTCCACTGTACGGCGGAGGCGTCGCTTGCATGTAAATGTGTGCCACTGTACAGCTTCCAAGTGTGTTTGCTGGTGTGGCCGTTCCCTGTATCAATTATTCAAAATGACAAATGGCCACAGGCCGCCTGGTGGTTTGGCCAATTACAAACAGGCATACTGCGGGGCTAAACAGGGCCAATTTCTGCCTCAAGCACTTCACCTGATGCCTCTTGCACAGTGTGACAAGTTAGGACCCAAAACAGAGTCATTGCCACAGGTAGAGTTGTTGCCTAAAGTAGTCCAGTACAATCAGCAAATGTCAAAACACTGCATGGGTGCCGAACACATAAACAAAAGAGCTTTGTTTCTATCATACAACACAAGCTAAGAAAGCAACTTCTTTAAGGCAGTTTGTGTTCATGTGTCTAACATGCCAGCTGGAATTATTGAGGGTTTTTTTTCTTACCCCATTCTTCCTGTAACTGGTTTTTTCCTTTTACCATATCATGACATTTTCACGAGCATACCTCAAGGCCCGTATTTATGTTCTAGAGTCATATGCATAACAAAAACCGAGCCTGGTGGCGTTGTAATGCTCAATAATAGACACCGCTTGGAAAATTACATAACGGCATAGGAGGCTGTTGATCATTATAAGAGGATCAACAGCCTATGTTTCAGCTGTTTAAGTCAGAGAAGCTTGTTTAACATCCAATAAATGCACACCTCTGACCCCAAAGAGCTGTTTTTAAAATTGCTAGTGTGATGATTTCTATGCAGTAATACTGTAGTTCCTTTGAGGACATTGTTGTTTTTCTGTTATGGACCGTATTTTCTGCACTATAGGTGTAATGTCAATGAATAGTTTCTTTTCAAACTAATTTCATATATGAGGTGCACCGAACAATAAGAAACAAAAAGTCAAAGATGAGTCCATCAGTCAGTTTGTTAACTGTGTTCAAAGTAAATCTAGTACTTTTTTGCAATGCAGTACCCATTTGCCACGTGAGAAGCGTGAGCCATGTTAGCATATTAATACCTATAACTATTAACCTTGTTTGCAGCATGTAAAGAAAACAAACTGATATTGTTAAAACAAATGTTAGAGTGACAATGCTAACTCGCAACTTTATAAGTAAAATGAAAAAAATATAGTCCGACATCGCTACACATTATCCGTGTTAGCATAATTATCTTAGCTGTAACTCCCAACCTCTTTAGCAGCACTTAGAAAAAAAAATCACAGTCCGACATCGCTACCTACATTAGCATATTTATCTTATCTGTAACTCCCAAACTTTTTAGTTGCACTAAAAAATATATATATCATAGTCCGATGTTGCTACACATTAGCCGCATTAGCGTATTAACGTTAGTTACCTTCCTTGTTAGTATCACATAAAAAAATTCATAGCCCGACATTGCTACACATTAGCCGTGTTAGCGCATTTACATTGCCTGTAACTCCCAACCTTGTCTGTAACATGTAAAAACCTAACACAATCTGACACCGCTACATGTTAGCCTGGTTAGCGTGTTCACAATACTTGTAGTTCCTAACATTGTTTGCAAAATGTTAAAAAAAAAAAGTCTAATACTGCTAAAACAAACCTTACTGCGACTACACTAACTCCCAACCTTTTCAGTAAAATGTTAAAGAAATACATAGCCCGGCGGCGCTACACGTTAGCTGCATTACATAAACACAACTTATCTATATATAAGGCGTTCTGGATTATCAAGTGCACTGTTGGTTTTTGAAAAAAAAAAAAAAAGGGTTTTATGTGTGCCTTTTAGTGCAAAAAAATAGGTAATGAGGAAGCTTTAATTCAGGAAAGATCACTTCTAAGCTTTATTTTTTTTCTTTTTTGAGTCTGTTTTCTGTTTGAAGCTAACATTTTTCTTTACCATGTGGTGAGACAACAGCGGTTAGGGGGCTGGGCAGGTCATCCATCCCCGTCCATAAGATTCTTCACTTCATCTGCATTAAGCACCGCTTTCCAGCCCACCAGCTCAGGCCAGGTTTAGCAATCACTCCGTAATGCGTGGATTTGCAAATGAGCGGCGGCAGAGTGTGTGTGGCAGGATCGCTTAACTCATTTGCATAAGGACCCCCCTCTGTGTTGTGTCATCATCTCAGACCGGGCGAGAGGGAAGAGGGATTGGAAGATGTTGCGTTTGTCAGTTGTTCTGTGAGGCGTGGGAGTGGGAAAGCATAGCCTTTTCATGAATCACCTCTCATTCCACATCACAATGGAGCGAGAGCCCCAAAACAGCTGGCTTTACAATCACTATTGATTTTCTGTCCTTTCTTACCGAGCGTGTGCACGTCTCCGCTCGGGTCCACCACGATTGTGCGATTGTGTAACTGGCTGGTATGAGGGCATGATATGACTGTGTGCTCATCACTCCACTCCAATGTTTGCATAAGCCTGGTAGTAGTGACGTCCGGAAGAGGTCAGATCTGTGGGGCCAAACAGCCCGTTAGCCAATAACTCAGAGGCACTAAGGTTAGTGTGGACTTTCACCACAGGGACGTTCAACCCCCGGACACTCGCAACGTCGCACACATGACTGTGCATAAATGAGAGTAACAACTTCCGATCTTCTCCCTCACTATTTGTTTTTTTTTTTTTGCCCCTTTTTGGACTTCACTAACCACAACAGTCTCCATCAAATACAGAAGATTTAAAGTACAATTTTTAAGATTATGCAACCGACTGAGATTTTTTTGCATTGCATTGTGTAGTCTATTATAGTGCACGCTTTAAATGATAGGTAGCTAATTCCTAATCCTCCTCTTGGTCTACTGAGTGGCTTTGATTCGAGTCAATTGACTGTACTGGTCTGCTGGCGGTTGGAAAGACAATCCCCTCTGACGGAGCCTGTCTCTCCCACACAGGCGGACACACATACACAGGCAGTAATGAGTAAACTCTGGTGGTCAGGGAGTCAAGAACTTTGTGTGTGGAAGATAAACGCAGGACGGGGGTTAATGACTGCTGGAGGGAAAGAGGACAGGAGAGGAAAGGTGACGGGAGAGCCCGCGTGATGCTTTTTGGCTGAACGTCATTTTGTGAATGCTGTTTGTCTTTTGATTTATTGCCACCTTTGGAATTTATGGGTTGTGTTAAGATCATCGCAGCCTTTCCCAGGACAAACCCACATTTTGGTGTGTGGGGAGAAACCCCAACATTGCTGCTTGGTAGATTGCGCCAACTAAAGGGGTTTTCTGCTTTAGTCAAGAACGAGGTGTAAACAGCTGAAACTTTACTTTGAAACAGATTATAAATTTGAAACAGAAAGCTAACACTATTTTCTTTTTTACCCTGAGCGGTGTTGACATTTAATTTGGAAGTTGAAAGATAAATAGTTTTTTTTGTAGTTTCTTGCCTGAAAACAAAATACAAAGGTTGTAATGTTTAATTACTCGAGTCATTTTAAAAGATTTTTTGCTTATCCATTATTAAGGTGATATTTTCATTTGTCAGGCAAATAACCTACAACAGAAAACCATGATTTAAGAAGATATGGCATCCATTCATCCATCCGTCTTTTTATTACTCCATCCATCCGTCTATTTGTTCTTTAAAATTACCCTAATATTATTATCTAATTAATCAATGTATCCATCCATCCTAATATTGATCATCCATCTGTCCATCCATCATCAGTCTGTCTATCCATCCATTCACCTATCCGTCTGTCCGTCCATCTGTTCATCCATCCATTCATTAATCTGTTCATCCATCCATTTATCCATACAGATGTTCATCCATCCAACTGTTCATCCATCTATCCATCCATCTATCCATCCATCTATCCATCCATCCATCCATCCGTTAATGCATCTATCAATTTATCTGTTCATCCATCCATTTATCTATTCATCCATCCATCCAGATGTTTATCTGTCTACCCATCCAGATGTTTATCCATCCATCTATCTGTCCATCCATCCATCCATCCTTCCGGATGTTTATTTGTCCATCCATCCATCCATCCATCCATCCATCCAGATGTTTATCCATCCGGATGTTTATCCATCCATCCATCCATATCTTTATCCATCCATCCATCCATCCAGATGTTTATCCATCCATCCATATGTTTATCCATCCATCCATCCATCCAGATGTTTATCCATCCAGATGTTTATCCATCCGGATGTTTATCCATCCGGATGTTTATCCATCCATCCATATCTTTATCCATCCATCCATCCATCCATCCATCCATCCATCCATCCAGATGTTTATCCATCCATCCATCCATATGTTTATCCATCCATCCATCCATCCAGATGTTTATCCATCCATCCATCCATATGTTTATCCATCCATCCATCCGTTTGTGCATCTATCAATTTATCTGTTCATCCATCCATTTATGTAATTATCCATCCATCCAGATGTTTATCCATCCATCTATCTGTCCATCCATCCATCCATCCTTCCGGATGTTTATCAGTCCATCCATCCGTCCGTCTGTCCGTCCATCCATCCATCCATCCATTCCAGCATACTGACCTGGACCAGCTGACCCCCTCTTCTAGTGGAATAATACCCAGAGTTTACATCTCTCCATTGAGTATGCCCCAAATGTATTCAAATAGTTGAAAGTCTTTAACAGAAGTCATGGTTAAAATGACTGTAGCAGATAGTAAATGTGTGATAGGCAGCTCATTGAGTTGTGTAACACACAGTGTCATCAGGTAAAAAATAGTTATTTTTTTTTCCATGACGAAAATGTACAAAAATATATGACTAGCTTTTGAGTCTTAGGAGTGACGAAGAATTACTAAATGAAACTGTGACCACACAGTACATTTGGCACAACATCTTCTTTGCTTTTGCCTTCATGTATGCAACTTCATCTTTTACATACCAGTACTAGAGTACTACCATTCCTTCTGTGTATTCATCAACAAAGCTTGTTCAGTTCTGCCAATCATTTTTCCACGATGAAATTGTTTCAAACTTTAACCATGAAATCCAGTCTCTGGTGTGTATAATAACTAAATTAGCCAACATTGTGGGGAAATGTGTGCTAGCATGAACACATGAACCCTACTGTCAAATGAAAGCCTTTATCTGAGGAACATTAGATCAAGCAGAACAACGATGCTTCACCAACACCAGTGGCACATCAGCTCCCCAACCTCCTCAGAGATTTCATGCAAACTTTACACAATAGAGGGCCTGTTGAAAGAAGCGCCTGACTACAACACAATGCCAACGCAGAGGAGGCAGCAAAAAAATTCTTTGATGTGATCAGCGCTGGGTATGATTTGGAACTGAGTGGAAACAGAAAGCCAGGGAAAGCAGAAGGAGCCACACCGTTAGGGTCTTGTCGACTTGCATTTGATGAGTTTGTCTTTGTTTCGCTCTTGGAGCAAACTGTGCAGCGTTTATCGGATAAAACGGGCCTAATCTGAGTTTATCTGCCCGAGCGGCGAACAGCTTTGTCACATTTTGAGATGCCCCATCCTGATGGAGGACTTTCCTCGTCAACTCGTTCGTTTTTTCCCCCCCCCCCCCGACCCAACAAATCAATACCACCATAGTTTAGCTTTTCATAGGAAAGATTACAGAGAAATGGCTATTAAGGGCTTAGCCTTTATCCCTCCTTCCATCTGAAAGCCACTTAAAGACTCTGGCAGTCTCGGGTTAGGACCCAGGATCTTGAACCGCGTCACACTGCAGGGGTAGCCTGACTTAGAAGCAGTCTGACTTCAAAGATGCTGAAACTTTTCCGGACATCTCAGCAAGAACAGAAAGAAACAAAAAAGTTGTTACAATTATAGGTGTGACGATTTATTTGGCCAACAATTTGACTCGTATCATGATTTTTCATTGATATTTGTTAATTTTGAACGATCCATTTCACTGATCTAAAACCGATCCAGGACATCTTTAGGCAAACATTTAACCAGTGAAACCAGAGATAAGAACAGTGCGGGTCAAGTGTAAATTAATTATGTGTACAAACAGACAAGAATTAATTTAAAATCAATTCACATTTTACTTGCCCTCTGTTATTTTTCCATATAACCTCCTGAGAACCAAACTGTCATCTATGATCTCTAGAAACTCAATTTTATCTCTCCAGAACAGGGGTCTGCAACCTTTAATGCCAAAAAAGCCATCTGATCCAGTTTCTTATGGAATAAAATCCAACGAGAGCCGCAAAGTCCCACCTCGAAGTTACTAAAATACACTTTATTTATGTTTTTGTAACCATTAAGCCATTCATTTATAAAATATAGCTTTAAAATAATCTAAACAATAAAGTTTTCCTTTATTAAATTTACTTTTTTTTTACTTTTGAAAGCGTTTCATACAATTTCCTTTCAAAATAAAATGCATCCTGTGTTTAAGATCAAGCAGATTTACTTGAACTAAAAATTCAGAAAAATCTCTTCTATCATTGTGACTTTGGTGTTCCTTCATCTTTATTCTCATTTTACCATTAAAAATAAACACAACAACTTTGGTGTAGAATACAAATATATTTTTAAACTAAATGCAATAAGATTATCTCAATTCTTATAATAATCTGCTCTGATAGCAGATTAAGCCTTTTTTCCATAATTTCGCTCATAAAAATCATTAGGATACATAACAAAATACAATTAATTAAAGTAAAAGAAACAATATTAAAGTATTATTTATTCAAATTGTTTGCATAAGAGCCACGATGGAGGGGAAAAAGAGCCACATGTGGCTCCAGAGGCTCAGGTATAACCAAACTTTCTATTATCTCACCCAAACACATTACATTCTATTGCAAAGGCCAGAATGTCCATCAAGTCTTGGTGGAGAAAATCCACCAAAAAACAAAGAAGCTGGAGTTTGCCAGAAATTGGTTATTTACTTCTTGATTGATTTTATATATTTTAACCAATATAATCTTGTTAATATCTGTGGTTTTCAAACCATCCTGCAGCTGCTTGATCAATTTTCGATACGTATCTATTTTTTACATCCCTAACTGATACTGCTGTTACTCCTACTGCTCGATCGATTTTTTGACACGCATGTAGCATCTTTTGTATCCCTAGTATTTTTCAGTATTAATTATAATTGGTCATTTTGAAAGGGTTCTATAACTCGATTAACATTTTGCCACCGAGAGATCGATCTAGTTGGATCGTAGGAAGAGAAATCGATTCATCTCCTCAAACCCTTCATTTTAATGTTTTCGAACTCCTCTTTAATTTAGCAGCCTCTCCAAATCAGCAGAGTTTTGCAGCTTGAGCAACAGAAACTCAAAATAGCCTCTACAATCAGGGCGAGTGTGAAAGAAAAGCTCCTGGAACCACTGGCCTTTTGAAGAAAGCACCTCAGGTGATTGGAGCAAACATTCACTTTGTGCTCTGATCAACTGATGTGCTTCAAAGCTCGAGCTAACAAGCAGCCTTATGCCAATTGCCGTCCAGGTTTTTGAAATCATTGCAGTGATATTTTGGGGTATTTTCCAACACATCAGTAGCCTCTTATGAACTGGCAGCACATACGGTTGCTCCCACAATTAGCCGTCCATGAAACAGCTTCATCAGCTCTTATTTTCATTGCAAAGTGAAGGGAAAAAACCATTAATAGTATATAATTAGGGATTCTGGCACTCTATCCTCGTCTTCCGACTTTGTTCTTCATTCTTTTTCATTTGCCAAACAAATTCTGTTTTCAATTGAGAAAAAAAAAGACTTTTGTTGTTTTTGGAGAAACGGCGGCGGTTTATTTGCTCAGTATTTCTGGCACTTGTGATTGGAATACCATTGTGCTCTCAGTTGCTATCGCTCCCCCTTTAACTCGCTCACACACTTATGCACTTAATCCTCGTGATTTAAAGTGTGGCAAATAGGTTTCCCCCTCCCTTTTTTTTTCCTCACATAGAAAATTTGTTGTCAGAAATGAAGCATAAATGATCACCAGTGGAAAGCGGCGAAGGGTAAAATGAAGCAACTGAACCACAATCATGGGCGGGATTAGTATGCAGTCAATCATTCACTGATATAGTCCAATGAGCACTCCTCAATCAATAAATGGCCTTGCTCGTTTCAGGTGAAAACTTTTAGGGCTTCCACCTGCGTTGACCTCATCACCCAGTTAAATGTCAAACCCTCTGAAACCAAAGTAGTGTTTAGACGGCTCTCATGCTCAATGGTTCTCATAAGTTTGACAGCAAAACAAGCATAAAACATACTCATTTTTGTTGCTAATATACACCAGGAACAATACTAATACCACTAAGAACTATTATCTAGGTGTTCAAGGTTGCTGTGAAACATATTGACATATTTGACTGTTCCCTTGTATTCTGTTATCTCGTCAAGCTCCGCTGATTTGGCCAGAGTTATTCTCCATGGTACACCACGGCACACACACAAAAAAAAAAGGTTATTCAAGATTTAAAGCAGCGACAAAGAAGTAATAATCTAACATTCTGGGAAATCCATTCATTTAGTTTCTTGCCAAGCCGAAGATAAGAAAAGCCACTCCTGTGACTGTGTGGTGAATATGAAACTGGTTAGCTTCTCCTCATCGCAGACAGACTGCAGAGGCTGTTGTCAGGGAAATTACTAAGAAGACACTTAACTGCCCCTTTGGCTCCGGCATATTCATTATGGGGAAATTATAGAGACAAAGTTCTGCTCTGTTATGAGTATGGGTGAAGAAGTGAATTAGAATTGTGTTGTAAAGACTTCAACGAGGTTACTGCTAACAATGTGTGCTGCCTTCTGTATTGAGACGTGTTTCCTCTGACTTTTCCATAATATTTTGCTATGGAAAGTTCATTTAGCTGCCCCAATTACTAGGTTGATATCAGCTTTGGGCAAATCATCAATAAAATGAGACGAATTAGACGAAACTTTACAGTATATAGGGAATCATGATCCATTTGCACTCCAAAGCAAGAAATAGTGTTGTTGATCTGCAAACTCACAGCTATGGGACATTTTATTTGTAACTAGCACCAATGTCTGCTTATGGTTTGGTAATAAAAATACCAAAAACAAACATAGCTTAAGTCATTTGGAGAGGAAAACCTGTTGGAAAGTTCCGTCTAGAGTATGAACTATTGCAAAAGGACAAAAAAAAGTCATACTCATTGTCCCTTAACTTCCATACTTAGTTTTGTATTCATCCTCTCTCTTTCTCTGGTTAATTTCCGTGCAGTTTGCATTTAGAAAACGACTCCTCCTGACTGTTTCTCCAAATGCACAGTCTGAAAACAATGAACACCTGTCCAAGTCCCTGTAATGAGCACCTTCATGATAATGTATCCAGCTTCCCAGTTGAAACTATGGCATTTCGATCCAACTCTCACACATGCCAATGTGGAGCAAGACTATGGAAAATTGTGCCCTAGAGCAGTACACCGCAGTAATGTTATGGCACCTGCATTTATGATCGGTGGAAGAGTGCCGATGGTGGAGAGCTTTATGGGCAGCTTAACCAAGACATTGGAGGAATGTCTTATTTTAAACAACCTTTTGAGCAAAGGTAATATCACAAAATGGTCACAAGCCAAGGCTGAGTTACCTTGATCCATTATATTGCCAGTACAAAAGCAGTATATATTTCTACATACTTAACTGGAAATTGCATTTCTTCATGATAAAGTTTTATTTTATTCAGGTCTTTTCTTAACCTTTCTTGGCTTTCCCACCCCCTTTTGTCTCTTTGGGTCTGAAGCTTCCTCTTTGGCTGCTCGCGGCTCTCTCTGGTTGGGGGTAGTCAGGAACACGGGTGCTGTGATATGGACAGCTGGTCGCTCCATCTCCAAGGGGCCCAGAAGGTGTGAAATCTGGGATACCTTTTATAGCACATTTTCTCGTTTTGGCCAAAAGTGAAAGACAGGACCGAGCCAGGAGAGCAAAACAGGAGGAAGGCACCTGCTCTTTACTGGAGAGAAACCACCTATTTCTGGATTATGAGTCCTGTCACCAACCTGAACTGTCTCTCATTGATTTATTTTCTTAATTGTCTGCATAAAAGGGATTATATTTATCTCATTTGGGGTGTCCAGTGTGGAAATAGTATTTTTTGTCCACTAGAGTTACTGATCTGTGCAAAAGAAACACAAAAGTCTTGACAAACAGGATTGATGAAATACATTTAATGCCAACAACTCTTTAAAAGCTGAGCTTACAGGGATTTTTCAATACTTTCACCCAGTTTTACCAAGTGCTTTGGCCATTTTTACTTAGGAAAACTTCCTGTAAGTCAACTTAATTGTAACACAATGTTTACACCGGTCTTGGAAACGTGTGTTCAAACGTCCACTTCCAATGAAAAGGCGATACCCACATTCCCACACTGATGCCAAACACCAACCAATAACCACCAGGAGCAACGTGGGGTTCAATGTCTTACCTAAGGACACTTCAACACATTGACGGACAAGGTGGGAACCCAACTTACGATCTTCCAATAAAAGGTCAACTGGAGATTTAATTTTGAAATCTAAAAATTAACACCCTAAAACCTTTGTCCGTTATAAGTTTATCTGAGTTTTATATCTCTTAAAAACAAACCTGAGTTACGATTGTTAAAATAATCTGATCTGATATTCACCCTTTCTTTAACTTAAAAAAAAAGCTGTATTGAATAATTTATATGCTCTCTTTTAGCGCTGGAATTTTTTCCCACAGGCATGGATCGTACACCCAGTTGAACGTCGTCTTTGTGGGATGTTGGAGTTCTATATTTTCACTCAGACGTGAAAGCTCTCAGCAGGGCGCTTTCGTCACCACTGGTTCTTGTTGTTGGTGCGCTACGCAGAAACAGTTTCGCAGTTTTGAATGAATTTGCTTTGACAAGCTTTTTTTTAAGAAAAAAAAACAATGATCAAATGGTTACTTTGATACATTTACTACTGCATGTGTGGCGCACCCCACTGAGAGAGTGCAGTGGTCTATATGGGCTTCTCTCCTGTTGGTTGTATAGATTACAAGAAAGGGAAAGAAAAAGTTTGCTGATGTGTGAAAGCAGATAAAGTCTGAAGTAATGTTGCAACTCTCCTTAATCAGATGGTAGACCTTTCTAAATTTATCAGACGCATCCCTGGCTCAGTAGCCGTCCAGTACGGGAGACACTGCACAAAGATTCTCCCATCGATACGGTCACTTCTCATTCGATTAGTTCGTCCATCATCCTCCTTCTATATTTGGATTAGTGGCTGGACCAAAGCGGGCGTCACACGAGCACCGCGGCTCCTGCGTGCCCCGTCCACGGCTTGTCAGTATGCGTGGAACACAGCGGATCAGTGTTTATTGAATCATTCCCAAATAGGGTAAACGATAATTACAAGAAATGGCGGCTCTGCACATTATGCAAGTGCTGTGCCATGACTTTGGAGCCAAACGGGCCTTTTTATTAAAGGCTGCTGGGCCAGCGAAGCCCCTAATCTATTTCCAGGATTTCCGAAGCTTCAGCAATCCAGGGATTAGACGTTTTCTCACAGATTTAGACACCACCGCCACCCCCTCCCAACTTACCCCCACTTCCTCTGCTCCTCCACCCTTTGCCTCCCTATGCCTCACTCCCCCACTCTTCCTTTCTCACTCTCGTACTGTTGGCGTCTGCAGTTTGTCAACTTGAACCTTTTCAATTTTAGCACATTTACACACACACACCAGCAAAGATATGTTCTGTAAATATGGGGCACACACACCGTCACATGAATCCTACAGTTTGTCCAGGGACTCTTGCAAGCAAGCAATTACGAATTCTGCGTTAATAGTTTTCGGGTCTTTGTATTGATGTCAATGAACGTTACTAGAGTACATTTGCGTTCAGTATATAGCTGTAAATACCCCTGTCTTCTTTACTAAGTTTGAAAACATCCACATCATAGAAATCTACGGTGGCCCTGAAGTACAAGTCAAACCAATCAAAAAAGCAAAACAAATAGTATTATATTCTAGAACTGAAAAGAAAGTTCCAACACATTTCTAAAAATTGGAACAAAATAAGAATCAAACATTTCTGGAGTTCTTTTTTGATTTCCAAATTGTAATGCTTTTTAAAATATTTTACTTGCTTTTGCCATTGTGGTGTGCAACGATGGTGTGATTTGCACTTCAGGGCCGCTGTAGCAATCATTAACTCCATGGTCATAAAACATCTCTTTATTCACCAAATTAAACTAAAATGTCATTCTAACCTCTAATGTCAGGAAACTTTTGCCTGTTATGAGCCAATCAGGAAGCTGAGTTGATGGTTTTGAATTTAACCAATGAAATTTGTAAGTGTGCATACCGTACTGCTTAGAAATAGTCATATCCAATTTTTTTAACTTGACCGGATGCTCACGAAGTATTTTATTTTTTTTGGCTTTAAATAACGTTTTTTGGTATTAGGTTCTTCTAGAGTATTTTTGACCATGTCACTAACCCCCCCCCCACTCTGAGGCTGGATTGTAATAGTTCAAATCAAGGGATCTTGGAGGGTATGGCAGTGTGTAAAATAAAATAGCATGATGGGAAAAAAGCAAATGTCCAACAAGAATTCAGGGAAAAGGTTAAGACGGCTGCTGTACAAAGTAGTCAACTTCTGATTGGAGAGCCGCAAGTTTGGGTATTGCCAGGTGTCACATTGTTCTAGGGCAAGACGCTGTACTTCACATGGTAGTCACCTTGTATGGCAGTTGAGCTTCCTTTAGTGTGTAATTTACACTGGTCGATCTGTGGTGCAAAGAGACAAAAAAATAAATCATTCAAAAAGCAATCAGAAGTTTTACACCGCCTTCGTCATCTCTGTTCTATTTGCATTCTGTTCACGTGTCGATTTCGCGGCAAAAAGCCGTAGAAACAGGAATCAGGTCCGAGGCACTCAGTACAGCTCCAAAAGCCACACCCCCTCAGAGGAGATTTTGGAAACAGAGGCTTAAGAGGCTAAAAAGCCATGAAAAATAGCTTTTTTAAAGATTTGTACTGTAGGTTGTGAGATTTTTGTTAAAAACTTAATAATAATTATTAAAACACTACTGCAAATATTTTATTTTTAAAATAAAAAAAAATTGTCATGGGAGATTTTAAGGTGGAAAAGTATGCGTAATATGCCACCTGGTAGATTTAGATGTGCTTTTTAAAGTCAACAAAACAAGGTGTCATTGCATGAATGAGAAGCAGCTTTTGTCTTAAGGTAGGGAGGTTATTCAAAGTTGTGGTGTTTTAATGAAACCACTGAAAAAGGTAAATCTGAGGTGTTGCACTATTGGAGAAGAATTAGAGCCCCCACCTTCATGTAACAATCTGATTCAGAGGTGCAAACTGAACATAACCAGATGAGACAGCTGTAACACTTGTTCCCTTCACCGAGTCCAACCCTCCTCACGATGCTCAGATGGGACATGGCCTCGGACCAAACATGTCACCGCTCGCCAGATCGGATTCACTGAGCGGAATAACCAGGTCCGACAAACAGTCCCCCACCTCCACCTTCCAGTTTTTCTGCTCTTTCTCCGTCCTCCAGAGCAGCACGCTCCTCTCTAGCACTGACACTCCGGTGGTTATATGTGTGTGTAGGAGGGGGGCTATTTGGATTAGACCTGATCCTTTCGGCTTTCCACCATGAGCTGGAGGACGGCTGCAAAAAGAGGCCTTCTATCAGCGAATTAAACTAAGATTCATCCAAGGCTTATGTGATTAAAAGGGGAAGAGGACAACATCAATTAACAAAATCCTTCCCCAACATTTACGGCGATGTTTGTTTGAGAACGTGATGTCTGCGATGTTGGCCCTTTTTGATGCCATGCATAAATATTTGGGTTTCCGTTCGGTTTTGCTTCTTATAGAAAATAAGCCCGTGGGAATTCAGAACAATGGTGAAAAACTCAAATCATAAAATGCTGGAACGATATTGGAAATACAAACTGTATGAGGTTTTTAAGCCAAAGATTTGGTATTTTGTGGTTAGTCAAGTAGACTTAATTTAAATTATTAAAATCTAATAACTCTCCTGCCTTTAGGCCTGCTGAACATGAAACACAAACGGAGTGGGATTGCTGTCTTTTTAAGTAAAAAAAACATATTGACGTTCAGTGTTTTTTTACTTCAAAGAGTTGAAGGCAGCAGACATGGTGGAATTATGATTTTGAGCAAAAGCTTTATCTATAGAGAAAAAGTTGGGCCAATCATCAACAAACGTGTTAGAAAGTAATTTAATTCCTAAAAACGAAATTTTGGATGAAACTTGTATTGACTTTTTTCTTTTTTTAGAAAGAAAGAAAATGATTCAAATTACCAAAAAAAAAAAAAACCCAGAGAATAAAATACTTGTATCATGGAAATCATGTTTTTAGTGAACCAATATTTAAGAAAATAGGCTTGGAATTGCATTTCTGAAAATGTATGTATTCAAATCATTGTGAATCAGGAGCAGATGACAAAAAAAAAATGCAGTTTAAACTAGATTGTATCTATGATGTAGAAAATACACTGGGTGGGCCAAAAGCTCCTAGCTCCGCCCCTTTCCTTTCCTCTAACCATTGTGCTGCCCTAGGCATGTTTACATTAAAAGTGGGGTCATCTGGAACCCACAAGATAGTCTGCTAAACTTTTTTTATGATTTTCTATCTTCACTGATCTCTGTGACAGACATAAAATCCTGTCCACCTTTGCCCACCATGTCATGGGAGGGATCATACATCAATATAAGGCTGGGGTCGTCTGGACTCCTCAAGATAGCTCAAGGACTAAGCTAGCATCTGGCTCAAAACTGTACGGGATCAGCGCATTCACACTCCCAATTGGTCACATATGGACGTTCTGTACAGGTCCCCTCCGTGTCGCTTTTTGACGTTTAGCTGTTCCCATTACATCAGGGGTTTCCAACCTTTTGGCCACTAACTGGTACTGGTCTGCAGGCTGCTTGGTACCTGGCAACAGATGTTAATCAGGCAAACCATGGGACGCAGATCGGAAGACCATTCCGAGGGTTTCTTGGTACCGGGGCACAGACGCTAATCAGGGGCCCCTACCCATGGGAAGCAGACCAACACCAGGTTAGGTTACTGGTACCAGGTTAGAAAAGAAGGCGTTTGGACCCTACCCTCCATCAAGGGGGTAGATCAGGGTATCGATCCGGTACCAGTGTTATAGGCCCAATGGGCAGACCTGCTTTAAGTCTAGGAGGAAAACCAAAAATGGGACCATAACAAAACTCAACACCAGTGAGAAAAAGGAAACACAGTTTATTAAATAAAGGAAACAAACAAACTCTGTCCTGAAAAACAAAAGGGAAAAATGATTTGTATGCTGGTTAAAACTAAAAGACAAAATAAAGGGAATTGGAACCTTGGCCAAACATAAAATAAGTCAACTACCTAAAGAAAGCAAACAAACAAAGCCAGCAAACTAAGACTACTTGGGTCCAACCCAAACTAAAATAAAACCCAGAAGTCTAAGACTGCTGCCTTGGTGTGGCCTCCTCTGTCTTCAACAGCCAGCAGGTGCCAATTAAGGCACATTGGACACACTTGCCAGGTGAGCAGAAGGACTTGATGGAAAAAAGTCCAGCAGTAGCAGCAGGACGTAACAACCAGTATATTACCATACAGCATGTACTGTATCAACCAGTACCAGTACTCCAACCTAGTACTCTAACTCGGTACCAGTTTCACATCTGGATACGCGTCCCAAGAGTCAGGGACCCACAATGTAATCGGAACAGGCAGCACATCCAAAAACGATGAGTTGGGGGCACCCAAAACGTCAAAAAGTTACGTGAACCGGACCCAAACCATATGTCCATATATGACGAGTTGGGAGTGAGAATTTGTAGGCTGGATAGCTCCAATATTGATCTCCATTTTTGTTGTCCTGGTAATATTATATTAGGGGTGTGAGGGCTGTAAGCTAATGGGAGACTGTGTAAACGGAGAGCAACTGGGAGGGAAAGGGGCAGGGTTGCTTCATGCCAACTGACCCGCCCACACCTCAGTATGTACTACAAAAAGAATTAAAGGACCACAGGGAGCATTTTTAAAATAGACACAAAATGATCATAGTGGGACTTAAAGTGGAAAATGGGATTGTAACATATCAGCAAATTGTATCACAGGATGATCCTTGTTCTCCATCTTCAGAAAGCTGGTCAGATCCTTGCAGCTTGACAATAAGCGTCACTTCATAATGACCTCCTCAGACAGCAGGCCTAACAATACATACAAGACATTTGTATACAGTGTGTCTGGCCTTACAAAGAAGCGATCTGACATTCTTAAGGGCCCTTTGAGATGTTTGTAATCTGGCCTGACACCCCCTCTCTGCTCTCTGTTTCTGGCACCATTGTTCACCTGCCACATCATCGGCCAGATAAACCACAAACACGCCACTTACAACCAGATTGGCCTGATAAGCTCAGCTAACAAATGCTAAAACTCGCACACAAGGGCTAATAAAAAAAAAAAAAAAACTCTTTCAAGTAGAATGCAAACAAGTGGCAGCTCATAACCTCCCCCACCTTATTTCAATTCAAGTGCATCTTTAAAAGTTGCCTCCTCAACTATTAATCCTAATTAACTGGCCTGGTGTGGAGGGCCGATAACTGCTGAACAGAGAATATTGACCGGCGTGACACTCGAGAAAGAGTGGTGCAGCACACAAAATCTCTGGCTGCAGTTGGGAGGCAAGGATGTGTGAGAGGAGGTGCGGAAAGGGAAGGAGTTAAAAAAGAGTCAGTGATGGAGGGAGGCAGTTAAGACAAAGGCTGCTAAAGGAATGTTAGGACAGGCAGGAGGGGGGGAAGGAGGAAAAGAAAAAGCAGGGTTGACAAGAGGAAAAGGTCCTTTATCCTCAATCCCCAGAGTGTGGACTGGAGTGTGAGCAGCCAGATCAGAGGGCTCTGCCAGCCATCAGGGGGTTCACGCTGTCGTGGCTGCAAAGCGCAGCTTTCTAAAGCACACAGAAGTGGCCGCTGGGGTCATGCTGGAAATAAGATGTTACAAGCAGGTTTGGGGGAAGGCTGTGAAAGCCCTTAGTTTTACTCGGTGATGTCTTTGTCGTCGCATCTTTGTCAGCCAAATGTCACAATAGAACGGCAGATTTCTTTGGGTTGCAATTGGCCTTATATGTTGTAGAAGTTTTCTTTGCTCAACATCACAGTCAGGAAAGACACAAACAGGGACGAGAACTTCATTCCTGCATTTTAAATTTGGGAAATACAGGGAAAAAATTACATTTATCAGCTCACACTTGACTATTTATGACTAGTTGAAATTAAATGGTAGGCTTTAAGCAGTGCAAACTTACTCATCCTGCCCCCACTGGATAGGTGGCCCCTCCCCCTCTGACACATTGGTCAGAGCTGCGCAACACGATTTCAGAAAAAGAAAAAACAAATTTTCAAAATGGTGGCTTTTTTGTTGATTTGATCTCCATAGCAACCATTTTATTTTTTGTTCACCTTTGGGTGGCGAACACGTCTATGTAACTTTTAGATACATTGGTGAAAGTAATTGTTTTAGTTTCCTTGGCAACGGAGGGGTTTTTTTTTTAACCCTACCCACATTCCTAAAAGGCTTATGTCGTATGTCATATCATTTCTTTCAGCTTGAGCCAACAACTCATGTTTAAATTTTCCATAATATTCTGCTCAAAAATATGCAAGCAACAGGGCAACGCCAAAATTCTAGAGCTTTGGAGGGAATCGTTCAGACTGCCCCAAATTCATTTTTACCGGGTACTAGGTGATAGCAACCAGAATTTCGGAAGTTTAAGAGTATCTGGCGGAGAAAAAATTTTCCCTCAAGACACATTAAGATAGAAAACTGCAAAAATATTACAATCCATGCAGTCCAGGACTGCTCTGGGATATACTGAGCCAAGAGGTGTTTGAAAGAGTTGACATGGTTTTGCTTAGTGGCTTCAAAGCTACAGGTTTAAATATTACAGTGTGTTCACAATCTTCATTATTATTCTCTGTGCATTAGTTTTAGCTTTAAGCAGGCAAATAACACTGAGAGAACTCATTTGTATGTAACATAGGTCCATAGCAAGCTATCTAGTTGCATAGAATTAGCATAAACAATTATACATGAAATGTATACACTTTAACTGTCGACTTATATATGCTCAAAGGGCGTAAAAGAAAGACTATTGTTCTGTTGCTTGAAGCTGACTCACAAGTCTCTGTGGATCACATTCTGCTTGTTTTCTGGGAACGAGGATCCTCTTCCTCGTTCATGTTAGAGCACCGCTAACGCTGTTCAATATTAATCACCGGCAGATGTTTAATACAGCAGGCGCTGATTACTAAAGCTGTCACGTAAATAACAATGGTTTGGGAGTTAACTAGTCCAAGATTATTCCCTCAAAATGTCAAGATATGTAAAGCGTACGTCCCAGCTAGCTGTTTGTTGCAGTGCAAGGACAGAATCAAGAGTCCAGTGGCACTAATTGAGAATCCTGCACACACTACGCTTTCTGTTGTAGTGTGGATTTGGCCTGAGAGATCATGAATCCCTGACTTCCACGCTGTCTCACCTTTGTTGGGCCAATCAGAAAAGCAAAGTAGCTTCTTAACTAGGATGCAACACTTTACATTAGTAAAGGATAGCAATGCAAAGTATCTTTTAATATAATCCCTGAACCAGTATGCAACACTTTACGTGAATAAAGAATCAAGTATCAACCGATCAACCGGTTTAACCGATATGCTCTACGTGAGAGAATCAACTGATTTACATTGGCTATGTAAGTATTTCACTGCTGTAAAGTGTTGTATATTAGTGCAAGGCTGCTCTTCTCCACTTCAGACTCAAATGGAGTTACACAAATTCCGTAAATGGTTTAAAAGTTACGGCAGTCTGTGTTAGAGACTTAAACATTCATTAATTGGTCAGACTGTTTGAGCAATCAGAAGCTAGAAATCTTAATGTAAAGTGTTTGTGCAGATGGAGAAAATACTCTATACATTTATTTTATGATTATATTAAATATTCAAAAGGATAAAATCAAAAGTACGAACTCCCATTTTTGGTATATAAGGTAAAATATTTGGATGAATATTTGTAAAACTAAGCTATTCCAGAATAAAAAAGACAACAGAAGCAGAGATCATGAAAAAGACCGTATAAAAATGGCTGGGGAAAAGTTTGAGGTCAATCAAAACATCTACATAACCTATACATAGCAGTCTATTTGTGAGCACACATTGTCGTATTTCATCTCATTTCAAGTTTCCTTTCTAAAGAATTAATGCCAGATTGCATCAAATCTTTGCAACAAATAAAGTGTAAATTTCACATTTTTATACATCAGTGGGCCATGGTATTAAGGTTCCTAATGTGTGAAAGGCGAGGACAGGGGATGGTACTGCTGATGGTGGGAGGTGACACTACACATAAGCTTGATGAAGGAGACTGGTCTGAAAATGAGTGCGTGTGCCATTGGGGAGAAGGATAAAAAAAAAAAAAAAAAAGGAACTCCATCTCTGGCAGCATGTCACACTCCATCAACAGCTTGAGGTGTCGCCTGTCCCTGGCATTCACCATTCAAGGGAGCCTCACATTCATCCTGTAAAGGTGTTTGCCTGGGACATATGAAAATCTCATCACCCTCGTTTTATAAATGGAGCCTAAAAGGGGAGCACCTTGAGATCTTTTCGTGGGTTTTTGGGTCTTCACGGTTCTCATCTCTGTTGTTTTAATTTAATAAAGTGGATGATACGGTTAATCGCCTAACTGTGAGTTACGTGGACTGTTTTAGAGGCTAAAGTATATAACCAGAAATGCTTTCCTTTTGTGTTTTTTATTCTTTCCGAAATCTAAATGACATTTTTCTTTGGTCATGGGTGGGTGCATATGCTGTGCAGTGTCAAAGCCTCATAGCCCGTGGAGTTGTTGCTCGCAATTGCATGCTAATCAGAGTTCAACGCCGCCCTGGCTCACACGTGATGTGATCCTTGACTCCGGGTTGCCAGTTCAGCAGATACCTCCAGCCAGTTTCCCTCGGCTTCATATTTATTAACCCTGATGTGTGTGAGCTGGCGTGCGGCATGAGCGGCCAAGCGAAAGCACGGCATACACAAACCATGCTTGACGTGACCATCTCATGTGGAAGGCGAGAATAAATACGATTCCAGCAGGGAGGAAAATGTACAATCATTGCCTGGGAACTGGAGCTTCCCATCATGCAGTTCACTCAAACCCAAGCAGCCTAATACTCCAACTCGTCGCAGAGTCTGAATTCCTGCCCAGTTAACTATTGTTCAGGGGTTAGGAATTCACTTGGAGAATGTGCCCGGTCTCCCGGAGCTTAGACTAGAAATATCTGTGTTACCTTACACCACTGCAGGTTGGGATTGAGAAATCCACCACTTTCCTCCCCCTCCATTTCTAAATGTCAGCCTCTCGGCACAGAAATGCTGCCCTTCAGCATGACTGAATTCTTTCAGGGGGGAGATGTGAGAAGACACAAGGAAATTCTCTGCTATCAATAGAGAAGTGTCCAGCGTGAACTCGTGTACGGGCTAGAACTTAATCTTTGTGTGGAAATAGTGTTTGGGGCATGGGAAAGAAAGGTAATTTGCAAATCAGAATAGTGGCTTTAATAAAAGGACTTGAAACGAGGTTACTTGATATCGGGACAGGCTGGTTTCCCAGCTATCTTATGTGGAGTAACGTAGAAAAGCCGGCAGAAGACTATAATGCTTTATTTTGAGAATGTAATTTTCTCATGGCTTGCCAGTAATTAACCTCTGGACAATAAGGTATTGGAAGAGCCACAGACACAATTCCAGACTCGCAGTTTGTTTAAAAGACGAGGCTATACGATAGGCTGTGTGTAACGGGAATGAAGGAAGATGGCGAGGAGGGGGCTAGGATTCAACTTTATCTTCGGCGGAGAACCTTTTCTTTTGCATTCTCCGCCTGGTTTTATTCAAAACTGCTGTTTCTTCACTTCCGCTGAATTGGGGTTTTGTTCGTAGCTAATTCCAACCCGTCTCAGTCCCGGGCTCGTGGGAACTGCTGCGATCACTTACAATCACTTCAGTCAAACACCTGGGAGATAATTGACTGTGCTTCGGTCAAACAT